>NW_026623375.1:1378159-1386302 GCF_030028575.1 Malurus melanocephalus | reverse complement strand
GGCCGGCGCGGGGCGCGCGCGGCTGGGCTCGGCTGGGCGCGGAGCGGGCGGCGGGGGAAGATGGAAGGAGCGTCCTTCGGAGCGGGCCGGGCGGGGGGGGCCATCGACCCCGTGGATTTCCTCAAGCAGCCGCAGACCCTCATCCGAGTGACCACCTGGGTAAGGCGGAACGGCCGCGGAGGCGCGGGGCTGGGCAGCGGCGGTGCGGGGACAGCTCCCGGCGCAGCGGGCAGTGCCGGGGCGATGGGCAGTGTCCGGGCGTTGGGCAGTGCCGGGGCGATGGGCAGCGCAGGTGCATCGTGCCCGCAGCCTGTGCATGGTGCCCGGTGCCCGGTGCGCTGCCGGTGCCCGGTGCCGGTGCGATGCCGGTGCGGTGCGGTCCCGGTGCGGTGCGGCAGGTGCTGCCCAGCCCCGCGGGCCGAGCCGGTTCTCTGGGAGGCTGGCAGCGAGTTTCCTCGGGAATGGGGCAGGGAGCGGCGGGGGAATGCGCCGCTGCCGCTCTGCTGGTCGCTGCTGGAGGATGGGGTTCGGAGCAGGAGGCAGAGGACATTTTCCTGCCTTCCACGCTCCGTGCATGCGTGTGTGTGACAGAAATCCGGGAGCCAGCCCTGCCCAGCTCCCCGTGCTGCTGGAAGGATGTCATGTTTTTTTTTTTTGACGTTTCCCATCTGAGTTGCCCCCGTGGAGCAGGAGCAGGAGGTGGAACGGGCTCTGGTGGCCCGTGGAGCAGCACAGGGAGCTGTGCCAGGGCGCTMCTGGGGCCGTGGTGCCTGGATGCCCCGAATTTACCTCCCCAGCCTAGCTCCTTGCTGAGATCTGCAGGTGTGCAGGGCCTTGGGAGGTCGGGAATGCTTCCCAAAAACCCCCAGTAGGAAGGGTTTGCCCAGCTCTCACTGGCTTCAGTGCTTGGCTGGAGGCTGTGGATGAGCCGAGCTGGGCCTGGGGCTTGTCCTCGCCCCTGTCACCCCTGTGCTGGCTCTGTGTCACCCTTGGCAGCGTTCAGTGCAGGCAGGGAGCAGGGGAAGGCTGTGATGAGGAGGTGCTGTCCTCCTTCCAGCCGGCACAGTCTCTGTGTCCGAGGGGCTCTCGGGGCTGGGATGCCCTGGCCGAGGCCCTGAGCAGCACAACATGCAGCACATGAGCAATTCCAGCTGCAGTCACATGCTCTCAGTTAAACCACATGCTGCAGTGTGTTCTGGATGGGAGCTGGTGCTCTTCCCAGGGCTGGGAGAAGGCTCACAACTCCATCATGGGGGAAGAATGGGGACCAGGGATGGATTTGGGGCATCCAGCTTGGTGTGGGTGGGGCATTGTGGGCAGGGCTCAGGTGCTGRGCAGCAGTTGTTTGCTAGAAGAAAACTTGGTCTGGATTCTCCTGGATCCTCGAGTGGCAATGACAAGCTACAGGCAGTGGTGTTGGCTTTGGGTAGAGTTAATTAAACCTGACCCACTGGGGGTGAGCTAGGCCCTTCCTAAAATAAGTGTGTCACCTTGCAGAGAGCTCCCAGTCCTTGTGCTACAAAGGGAATTGGACACTGCTGGGAAGAAGGACCAGTGATACTGATATGAAATAGAGATATAAAATGAAAGTCTCAGCAAATATTCCTGTATATATTCACTGGTTTGTTCAGTGGCAAAGTTGGTCATTTCATGGCTCTGTGTTCACAGTGAGCCAGTGAAAAACGAGTGCATCAACTTGACTCCAGACAAGTGCAGGGACTACCAATGGAGACCAATGTGGGATGAGCACAGTGCTATCCCATAAATGCTTGCAATATTTACAGTTGGCTCCAAAGCCCACTGAGCAAAAAGGGAGCTTTTTGTTCTTTTCAGTGGGCTGGGGATGGGGCTGTGGAAGCTCACGTGGAAAGTCCATTTGGAACCCTTTTCCCAGGTCTCACATTTGCTGGTAGATCTGTCAGGGTCCATCACTGCCCCATCCTGGGGGTTCAGAGCCCCAGTTTGGCTTTGGCAATCCAGTTACCAGTGCCTTAAACCAGTTCAGCATTTATGGCTCCTTTCCAGCGTGGGCTGGGGCTGCAGTGAGAGCTGTGAGTGGGCTCCTTCCCACCTGCAGGTTTGGTAAAGCAGCTCATGCCTGAATTCCTTCTGAGCAGCCCAGACCCGTGTCAGGATGAGAGCCTGGATGGAGGAGGCAGCCAAAGGCTCTGCTGAGGTCACTGCTGCTGTCCTGGGTGAGCATGGCACTGGCACGTGGTGATGTCCGTGCTGGTGGCCAGACAGGAGCTCAGACCGATGCCCACCCTGCCACTCCCAGATTCTCAAAGCAAACAAAACCTTCCCAGGCCTCCCTGCCTGGTATCCCAGGGGAGATGATCTGCCTGTGCCGGCACAAAGCAGCCATGGGTGGTTGTTCAGCAAGCCCCGGGCTGAGATCAGCCTTTGGGGTGGGCTTTTTTCACGTGGTTTTCCTTCCTGTGCTTGGTGCTGCATCTTTTTAACTGCGGTTAACCCGAGCAGCTGGATCCCACAGCAGAGACSTGACCCTGCTGTGCGTGTGATGCCAGATTCTCTTGGGAGAAAAAGAGGGAGAGGGGCTGCTTTGGGTGGGGTGAGGGTGGTGGAGAAATCCCACAGGGATTTGGGGCCAGCCTCAGTGCCTGAGGTGAGGGACTTGCCCTGGGTTTTCCCAGCGAGCCACCACCAAAGAAGGGTCCAGTTCCCTTTTGTGACTGCCTCGGGGACCTTGTGCAGGCAAACATCTGAGGGACTGGCAGGTGAACGGTGACTTCAGCACAGAAATCCCCAAATGTCACTGGTGGCCAAAGGGGATTCCTGGTTCTGCCTCACACAACAACCTCCCCCTGACAGAGTAATTYTGAGTAGAGAAAAACCCACTCCTGGCTTGAGCTGTAAAATCAAAAGCTGGAAAAAAMCATTTAACAGTTCCTCATTCATCTCTTCCCCCTCTGTCTGATGCAGTTTGTCAGATGAAGATGTGATCGCTCTTGTGGTTTCCTTTTGAGACATTTTTTTGCCCAGCCAAACAGAGTCGATATTCATGACGGACGCCTGCAGAATCATGAGCTCCTTTCTCTGTGACTGCCCGTGCCAGCCAGACTTTCGAGTGGCCACTCAGCTTTGCAGGGCAATTGTTCATTCAGCATAGGCTTAGGTTTGGCTTTTAAAAGCCATTTCGGGGCTCTCAGAGRAGAGTTCCAGGACTGCTCTGGCGTTTCAGGAGCTCACAGCAATGCTCACAGTCATTAGCATGATCTGAGCTGCTTCAGAGTTTGGTCCTGACCACTTCTCAGAAGGGTCATCAGATTTCTGTCTTAATTTTCTCTTTCTGTGGGCTGTGGATTAAAGGCAGAACTTAAACTTTGCATTTTGGTAATGGAATTATAGAGAGCTTTGCTTCATCTGAGCTTGAAATGGTTTTAAATTGTCATGTTGCTGTGATCTCTGGTTTCAAGCACTGCTGGTGTGCCATGTGCTCAGATTGCAGGAGGAGATTAGGAGCCTTGAATGGACGCTGTGTCTCAGCCAGCATCTCTTACCACATCAGAAAAAAGTAATTCAGGAAAAATCAGTCATGTGGTCATTGATATCATCCTCCCAAGCTGATCAGCCTGGTGGGCATGGCCCTGAAGCTGTTACAGCCAGCATCAGACCACCTCTTTCCGTGCCAGAAACCACACCATCCCTTCATGGTCATCTCCATGGTCCCGTGGGAGATCTGGCMGTGCTTCAAGCAGATCTTTGCTCCTCACAGCCTCCAGTAAACGATGCAGAACTGTGCTGGAAACTTCCCTGTGACTGACAACTGTGAAGATAAACTGCAGAGGGAGCTGGGATCTGATTCCCCAGGGTCTTTAGCTGGGTTGGGACCCTGTGCCGAGGGTCCCACTCCTCCCTGAACGGGGAATCTGTGCCAGCCCGTGCCTGGTGCAGCACAGGGGCTTAGAGGGGCTTAGGGAAACTCTCGRTGCTAAGCAGGATTTGGCCTCTGCTAATTTGACCTTAATTGTTTTCCCTTCTCGTTTGGTGGCCCATCCTTCACTCGCTGGGCTCCAGGAGAGGAGGGAGCTGAGCACGGAGTTTGGCTCCTGGAGAGGTGAGGGATCACCCAGAGGTCGRTGCTGCCTCTCTGCACGTGTGGGTTGTGCCCAGCTCCCCTGATCAGGACCCACAGCAGAGGAAATGAGCTCTGGATGGTTTTTCCTCATTCACTGCAGTTCCTCAGTGCTGACATTAACGGGTCGTGTAATCAGAGCGGGGTTCTGCGGGTTCTCCCCCAACCCCACACCTTCTGGTGATGCTTTTTATGGGTCCCAAATCCAAGTGCAGCACCTCAGCAGTGGAAACATCTCACCTTAAAATGGCTGACAGCTCACACCCAAGTGCTCAGCTCGTGCTCTCCTGTGTTTTTTGCTYTTTGTTTTCCTTGCCTGGCTCTGCTCAGGCTGAGAGGTGCCCCAAAACACGTTTTAGGTGCTTGCTGGAAAATGGAGTGTCCTACGAAGGCTCCTTTGCAAATCCTCYGAGGTGCTGCTCAGGCCCATAAAATCTCGCTCACAGTGGTAAATCTGACCTTGTGTTTTCTCTCTCGAGCCTCTGATGAGCTGGTTGGGGGTTTGAACTGCTGTGGTTTGTGGAGGTGATTGAGAAAACGCACTTGTTTTGGATGAACTTTGAAAAACACGGGGGGGATTTATTTCCCTGCCCACATTTATTTCATCTGCCCACATTTTCCTAAAATAAAAGCACTTTTTCATCTATACTTAGAAAGACAACACTAAATCTAGTCTCATTAAAATGTTTCACAGGCACCAGTGGGGTTTTTAAGAAAAACCATAACATTACAATCCTGGGGCGAGGGAGAGAAAACCCATGGAAAGGCACGTTTTGGCAGGAATATTTCAGCCAGTGCTGATGTTTGGAGMTCATCTATCAAATGTGTGCGCTTGGAGTTTGTTGCTACTTTGACCTCCCAAGGAAAAGCTGTGTGTCCCATGTTCTGTACATTGAAATGTGGTTGTGGGGGCTTCATGGGTTGAGCCACTTGGGTTGGCTGGCAGCAGGAAAGACTCCTTGCTTTCCAAAATCCGTTGGAATTGGAAGTTAATTTTTTTAGAAAAGAAACAGTAACAGCCCCAGCTGTGCAGAGCTAGTGCAGGCACCAGACACCTGTGTCTGCACATCCTAAATTTTACAGGAGCTTTGCCTCACCCGCCAAAGCTCTGGGCTCCCAAAAGCACGGAGAAGGCTGTTCATCCTGGAGAGCTGAGYGGAACTTCTCCGAGAAGCTGAGTACAAGTTTGCTGGCCTGCCAAAGAAGTAATCGCGTGGCATCAGAGGTTCTCAATTATTCATGTTTTCCAGAATCGCATTATTTCTTCCAGGGCCCGTTTTATAAATGCTGCTGCTATTTCTGATGGTAAATAACAATTTTGCATTATTTATGAACAGACTTTTACAACTGCTGATGTTACAGCTGCTGCCAAAGCTCTGGGAAAAAAAACTATTAGTGCTGTTTGTTGTTTTTTCTTCCTTACGCACAGCTCCTCTTGTTGTGTACATGATGATGGTGATGGTGATGGTGATGATGGTGATGGTGATGATGGTGGTGATGGGGATGATGATGATGGTAATGATGATGATGGTGATGATGATGATGGTGATGATGATGATGGTGATGGTAATGGTGATGATGGTGATGATGGTGATGGTGATGGTGATGATGGTGATGATGGTGATGGTGATGGTGATGATGGTGGTGATGGTGATGATGGTGATAGTGATGGTGATGATTCTGATGATGATGATGATGATGATGATGATGGTGATGATGGTAATGATGATGATGGTGGTGGTGATGATTCTGATTCTGATGCTGATGATGGTGGTGATGGTGATGATGGTGATGATGGTAATGATGATGTGCCATCCCAAGTGCTCCCCAAGTGCTGCACCAGCAAGGAGCAGGGTGCAGGTGCCAGGGGGTGGCTTGGTGGCCCCTGAGCTCGTGGCTGGTGCTCAGGGTTGACCTGAGCCAGGGGCACATATGGGACAGGACCCCAGGCCGTGGTTCAATTCCAAGAGGAGGAAGAGGAGGAGTTRCCTGTCCCTGTGTTATGTTTTAAGGAGTTGTTGGAGCTTTGGGCAGGGTTTGTCCACCGTGGGCTCTGCTCTGTTTCCCTCACTCCGTGCCCTGGCTCCCTGGGAAGCTGCAGGGCTGCAGGRGGTGRCACAGGWGACTCAGGTGACACGGGTGACTCAGGTGACACGGGTGACTGTGAGAGCCACCAGCTGGGTTTCATCCTGTGGCTCCCTGGCTTCTGCTTTGCTGTCACCTGTCCCTGTCTCATGCCCGTCGTGTCGCGCTGTTCCTGCCGGTGCTGCAGGAGCCGATCGTGCCCCGTTCCCGTCCCCAGCTGCTCCCGGGGGAGCTGGAGGATCCTCTTATCTCTGCAGCCACATCCCCGGCCTCCAGCTGTGTCCTGAGAGGCAGCAGGGCCGCCTGCAGGGCTGTGGGAGCCRGCAATGGCAGACAGGGATGAGATCAGAGTTCTCAGCGTGATGGAGATGTGCCTGCACTCCCCGCTCCCCTCCCTGCTCACAGCCCTTCCCAGGAGCGGGATCCGGAGCGGATCGTGCTGCAGCTGATCCCGCAGCTTCCCCTGCTGCTCTGCTGCCAGGAGATAAGGGAATTACTGCAGGGCATTGCCTGCAGGGCTGTGACACCCTCTGGTTCCAGTGCTGGCACCTGGGCAGCCCCCAGCAGCCCTTCTGCCCCTGCCAGGACCCAGACCGGGTCACGGGATAAGGGATGTGGGAGCTGCATCCTTCAGCCCCTCTAAACCGGCTGGAAAATGTCCCCGTTCCTCCCAGGACAGCCTGTGCCCCAGGGAGCTGCTCCCCTGTCCCCACAATGTCTCATGTCCCCTCTCCAGGATTCCAGCCCTTCCCTGCTCACATATCCCCATCCCTGCCTTCCTCCCTGCTCCCARGAGCACCAGGGGGTTTGTGGAGCACAGCCTGAGCGCAGAGAGCAGCACGAGCACCAAGACTCCGCAGGGACCTGCCCCGTCTGTTTATTTTTTCCCTCCTCAGCCTGTCTGGAGAAGAACATCCTTAAAATTCTCCAGGCAGCAAGGCTGGGGAAGGCAGGAGGAGGTTCCTTCTCTCAGGGCAGGATCAGCCAGGTACCATCCAGCAGCTGACCAAGGAGAGCCGGGATGCGTCTCACAAGGGCCGCGTTGCCATGGAGGCGAGGACGGGGCTGAATCTGGTGACGTGGCTGCTGCAAAACAGAGTTAAAGACAAAACAGCAGCGAGCTGTGTTCTGTCCTTCCTCCTGCAGATCTTCTCCATCGTGGTGTTCGGCTCCATCATCAACGAGTGCTATGTGAACAAGGACAGCCAGCACCCCGAGCTGCTCTGCATCTTCAACGAGAATGAGAGCGCCTGCAGCTACGGCATYGCCGTGGGCGTCATCGCCTTCTTCGGCTGCATCTTCTTCTTCGTGGTGGACCTGTACTTCCAGCAGATCAGCAGCGTCAAGGACCGCAAACGGGCCGTGCTGCTGGACCTCGGCTTTTCAGGTACCTCTGCCCTGCCCTGCCTGSCTCTGGCTCCGTGAGRTCATTGCTGTGCTCAGYCCCTCTCCTCCCCGCTCCTCCYGTGGCCTGACACRAYGCTRTGGGGACACCAGGGGTGGCAGGGGRGTTGTCCCATCAGCCACGGGCTCGGTGAGCCCTGAGGAAGCCACACGTGGTGGCTGGGGACAGTGGCRTGTCCCACTCGTCTGTGTCACTGTGTGCTGGGTTTGGTGGGGCCACCCTCAGCAGAGCTGAGGTTTGCTGGTCACAGCTCAGACCTGACGGGGCTTTCACCCTCCCACACCYCCTGCTCTGGCTCAGGAAAAGCAAMGKTGGTTTCCTCAGCTGCCTCGGGGCTGGTTTCACTTTGTGCACGAGTTTGRAGCAGAGCAGGAGCAGCTCCTGTGCCACTGGGGCTGCCCACGGATCCGCTGTGCCCCTTGAGCCATATCCTGAGGCTCCTCCGTGGTGGCTGGAACGGGTGGGATGCTCCAGGATGGGAGAGACAGGCTCCTCGGTGCTGAGGGAGCTGCTGGAGCAGCTGCAGCTCTGTCAGCCCAGTCTGAGGGTGATTTAGC
>NW_026623375.1:1345749-1376603 GCF_030028575.1 Malurus melanocephalus | reverse complement strand
GGAATTAACCCTTGGGAGCTGCTCGTGCTTCTCCTCTGGGATCTCAACTTCCAAACCACCCCCAAWGGGATTCTGAGCAATGCCTGAGGACTGCTCCTTCTGGGATGGGAGTAGTGGAATTTGCTCCAGAGGGTGGGAGCAGTGCACCAAGCTTGGGGAGCAGTGTCCCACGCTCACCTCACACTGGTCATCAGAGCCAGGCATCCAAAGGTTGGATCTGCTCCCCAGAACGGGAACAGCTGCTGGCAGAGCCCCCTTGTCACAGCAGGGGAACAGAAAARGTCCCTGTCCTGGGGGTGACCTTTAAGAAATAAACCCCAGAAGTCTCGTTTAACGTTGGCAACAAGTCACCGTCCTAAAGGGAAGTGAAAGTGCTTGTGCAGAGATTTGGGTGGGTTTGGGGTGGAGTGTTTGTAAAATCCCAAAGCCTGACTGATCCTTCCTGCCAGGACCAGGCCCGATGGTTGGGAATTCCCAAGCTCAGCCGTGCAGACAAGGAATGTATCTGAAACTGCAATTTGGAGCAAATTCTGAGTTAAAGGCCTTGAGCCCTGTGCCTCCAGCACCGAGTGTGGATGTGCTGGTGTGTGTTTTGTATCCTGTTGAGGGATACCAGGCAAGACAAGGGGGAATACAGGGGAATAAAGGGGGATAAAGGGGAATAAAGGGGAATAAAGGGATATAAAGGAAGGTTCTCTCCCTGCAGTCAGACAGGGACTGGCAGCCTGGCTGCTCATCCTGATGTGCTGATGGTCCTTGGGAAGCTGCTGGGCAGCTCAGCATTCCCGACATGCACTGACACACRGGATCAGAACTATCAGGAATGATGGAGACCCTTAAAGCTGCACCATGGGAAGATCCAGACTCCACTTCCCAGTGCTGGAAAACATYCCCACTGCTGGCCCTGTGTGCTCCTGGCTTTCCCTGGCTGTTGCCGAGCTCCTTGGCATCGGGCAGTGCTGGTGGCTGGGGATGGAATTAGGGCAGCCGCAGCCGTATCTCRCTCAGCCAGCTTTGCTTCCAGGCAGGAATAATCAGCAGAGTGTGTCTGCTCAGCTCCACGGGCCCAGGGGGATTCTCTGCAGGGATGAGCAGAGCTCTCACGTGTCATGGAATCACTGAATCACAGAATGGTTTGCGTTGGAAGGGGCATTGAAGTTCATCCCATTCCCCACCATGACAGGGCAGGGACACCTTCCACTGTCCCAGGGTGCTCCAAGCCCTCTCCAGCCTGGCCTTGGACACTTCCAGGGATCCAGGRGCAGCCACAGCTTCTCTGGGTACCCTGTGCCAGGGCCTCCTCACCCTCACAGGGAAGGATTTCTTCCCCAAATCCAATGTAAATCCACCCTCCTTCATCTTAAGGCCATTCCCCCTTGTCCTGTTACCCCATGCCCTTGTGAAAAGTCCCTCTCCCACATACCCAGGGAGGATGTGCCATCCCTGGGGCTCTTTGAGATCAGGTTGAGGTGTAGCTGAGCTGAACTTCAGGCAGACAACACACTGAGATAACCCCACAAATTTCCTTCCATCTCTGTTTCTGCATCCGCCTCTTTTAGAAAGCTCCTTTTGGGCCACGGCTCCCAAAATTCCYGTTCCTATTGAAAACCTCGGTGGTTTGTGCAGCAGCTGAGGGGGTCCTGCAGCAGGGGAAGACCAGGGGCAGCACTGACCAGCTCTGCTCTCCTGCAGGTTTCCTGGCCTTCCTGTGGTTTGTAGCCTTCTGCTTCCTGGCAAACCAGTGGCAGAGGACGACGCTGACCAGGGGCTTCTCGCAGGGCGCCGACGCYGCCCGGGCAGCCATCACCTTCTCCTTCTTCTCCATCATCATCTGGGTGAGTGCAGCTCCCCACCCGAGCGGGGAGGGCAGAAATGAAACCTGCCCAGGGTCGCTGCTGAGCTGGAGGAGCASTGTGGGATTTGGAGAAGTGAATCCTGTGGGCAGCGAGGGATTTACCATGGGAACCTGCGGGCYCCCCACACGTGGAACTGGTGGGGGRCCCACTCAGTCCCCTCTCCTGGGGCTGGAAAGGTTTTTTTCTGTTGAAAACATGTCACCAGCCACGAGCTGCCCTGATTTCAGGACCTGGTCAGAGCCCCAGGGAGGCYCATTGGAGTCCCCAGGAACGGATCTCTGTGCTGAGCAGGTCCATGGCATGGCTGGGGCATTTTGGGAGTGCCCAGGCTCATCAGCTCCCTCCTGGGACAAGCCAGACTGGCCCMTGTGCTGTCCACATGGAAAAGGGGCTTTGAGAACCCCCCTTGGCTCCACATGAGCAGAGGGACTTCAGGCAGGGCTGTGTGAAATGCTGGGTCCCACCCGGACCCCACAGGAACGGGGGTGCTGTGCCACCCATGGGACCCCACTCCAGAGGYTGTGTGTGGAGAGGCAGGGACAGCTCCATCCTACCCCCATCCCTCCTGCAGCTTTTCCTGGGCACAGAGCCTCGGGATGTGCCCTAATTCCACATTGCCTTCAAGGAATKGGGGCAAAAGCCAGGCTGAGGCTTTCCAGCAGCAAGCCTTGCTCCAGTTCTCCCCCAGTTTAATGGCTCCCTGCTTTATGATTATCCAAATAAATCTCCTTTAATCCCAGTGCTTCTCCTTCCCCGGCTGCCCACTGTGCAGGCACAGGGGAGGGCGGTGGGGGGATGTTCCCCATCCCACAGCACCAGCGGGAACACCAGTCCCCTGTTCCATCCCAAAGGATGGCCAGGATGGTTGGGAAGCCATTCCTGGTTTCTTCAGGCATTTTTTAGCCTCCTCAGCCCATCCTTTACAAACTAATTGAATTGTTAATGAAACCTCCTGAAAAGAGAGCCCCTCCCGGCTCTGCTGCCTGCATTTCCCACCGTTTGCAGCCTCAATTCCAGCAACCTGGAAGAGGGTGAAGGAGCCTCGGCAGAGCTGACCTATTTTCCTGGCCTGGCACTYGGCAGCTTTCCCTCCCCACAGCAGATGGGTTTATTGGGGCCAGCAGTGCCAGACCTGCACAGCCGGGGCTCCCCACCCGCAGGCAGAGCTTTGGGGTCACCCTGTCCCACAGAAATGGCTTCTGGGGTTTTTGGGTAGGGTTTGGGGCTGGCTTWGCTCTTGGATGTAATGGGGTGGGGTGGCAATTTCCTGGGATGCTGTGATGTGCTCGGTGTGAGTGATGTGGGGAGGTGTAGGGTCCTGGGAGGACATGGGCCATGTGGAGTCCTTGGGGGATTGCGGGGTCTTGAGGGGATGCAGGGTTCTGGGAGTTTTGGGGGGTCCTGGGAGGATGTGAGGTGCTGGGGTAATGTGTGATGGTGGCGAGACACGGGGTCTTGGGGAACACAAGGTCCTGGAGGGGCATGGGGTCCAGGGGGTTGTGGGTTCCCCCGAGGGACACGGGGTGCTGTGGGACACAGGGTCCAGGGGTTGTGTGGGTTCCCCCGAGGGACACGGGGTGCTGTGGGACACAGGGTCCAGGGGTTGTGTGGGTTCCCCCGAGGGACACGGGGTGCTGGGGGACACAGGGTCCGGGGGTTGTGTGGGTTCCCCCGAGGGACACGGGGTGCTGGGGGACTCAGGGTCCGGGGGTTGTGTGGGTTCCCCCAAGGGACCTGGGGTGCTGTGGGGCCACAGCCCTGCCCTCCCTGACGCCGTCCCCTCGGTGCAGGTGGTGCTGGCGCTGCGGGCGCTGCAGCGGTACCGCCTGGGCACGGACATGTCCCTGTTCGCCACCGAGCAGTTCGGCACCGACCCCAGCGCCTCCTACCCCGGCTACCCCGGCGGCAGCAGCGGCGTGGAGAGCACGGAGACCTACCAGAGCCCGCCCTTCACCGAGACCTTAGAGCCCAACCCCAAAGGTTACCAAGTGCCAGCGTACTGAGGGGCCCGGGGCGCTGCCAGCCCCGCCTGTCCCCAAATGTGTCCGCTCCCGTTTCCTTGCCGCGGCGGGTCGGCGCCGGGCCCCTTTATTAGCTCGTTGTGCAGTGAATTCTGTACAGTGGTATTGGTTCTTGTCTTACCTGTCCCAGGGTTTCTAAAAGCAGTGTTCCCTCTAAGCCAGAAGGAAGGAAGGAAGGTTGGTCCCACCTCACCCACGAGTGGGGAACGGGAGGATGTGCCCCCTCTGAGCCTCGGTGGGCGCTGGCTCTGCTGGGGAAGCCCAGGACGCCTTTTCCTTTTGGGAAACAGCAGCTGAGGAGTTAYTATCTCGTTCTTCCAGAGCTAACACAGAATCCATCGAGGGTGGGTGGGCGGTGGGGTGAGCTGGCCCCGTTTGGGTTCCAGGGAAAGTGCCAAATTCACGGAGAAATCAGCGGTRTCTGTGTTACTTTTCTTTGTATATATTCACTGTACAAAACAAATATCCAAACAGGTGTTTCACAGCTTGGTTTAGAGGCACAGTGCAGGCACAGCAGGACGGGGTTGGGATCAGTGTCCAGATTGCTTCTACACTTCAATGGGTTCTGGTTGAGGATGTAAAAATTACTGTTTGGAAGTGGCAGCCAGTTCAGCAGGAGCTGGTGGCTAATTGGGAATGGCCTGTGGGAATGTGGTGCTTTGTGGTTCCGTTCCTTCACGGGGGATTGGGAAGTTTGTCAATTCATCAGGAATTTCTGCTTGGCAGCACTGACATGTCCTCAGTGTGGAGAGCTGAGGATCAAGGTGAGGGGCTCAGACTCRATGTCCAGGGCCATCAGGAGCAATACTGGACTTTTGTTTTTATTCTGGGAGCAGCCACTCTCTGTCAGCTGCAGCAGAGCCCCAGGTGGGGACACRTGTGTCACCCTGCAGTCCTCAGAAATGAGGGATTCAGGCAGGGAGCTGGAGAGGCTTCACAAGCCAATAAAGTCCATCCCGTGTGGGCTCACGGCCCCCTGTTTGGAAATGGTGTGGGAAGAGAATCAGTGGAAAGGATCCAAGAAAGAGGCTCAGCTTTGGGGGTTCAGCWGCAAAATTCCTGCCTTGTGAAAGAACAGAATGTGTAAAATCCAGCAGGTCTTTGTCAGCCACCTGCCCGGGTGGTGGCTGGTCCAGGCTGTGTCACCACGGGCTGAGCAGAGGAGCTGGAGCTCCAATTCCCAGCCCTGCTGGTGGCAGCTCCATCCCTGGAGACTCCTCCCGGCCATCCGGGGTCCTGCCTTGCCTCCGCTGCCTTCCGACCTCGTGAGGAGCAATAGCCACCCCCTGTCCCCTCCCTGTCACAGCTCCTGGGCGCCGTGGCCACAGCTCATTCCTGCTGCTGAGTCGCAGATCGATGCGCTCATTAACGAGCAGCAGATCAATGCACTAATTAAGCAGCCAATCATCCSAAGAGGTCACTGCCAGTGGTGAAGTGCATTCCTTGCCTTGGCGCCAGGTCCTGGCTGTGCCCAGCTCCTCGCAGGTGCCTGACCACGGACAGCCCAACCCGGTGCAGTGTCAGCCCCAGTGAATTCCAGGATCTTTGTGGTTTTGTGGAGTCAGTCTTGYTGGGAAAGGAAAAACCCCGAGGATTTTAATACAGGGTACGATAGAACTGTAGCAATATWTTCCTTAGAGGGAACACTGAAACTTTAGCAGCACAAACAGTACTTGTGTTAATATTTTAGCAAAATTATAATCAATTTAAATGTTTAAATTGATTGTACGTGAGATAATGTTCGTTGGGTACAGTGTATTTTTTCTAACTATGATATAACTGTTCCAGAGTTTCCGTGTAACCGTAAAGAGCTAAAGCTGTGTCTGCCTGCGGGACGTGTCCTGCCCCGTGTGCCCCCCGTGCTGAATATTACACGCTCTGAATGTCCCCCCAAGGCCTGCATTGCCTTTCTTTGCCCCCACACGCACATCCCACCGCGCTCCGTGCCACCACTGAGCTCTGCAGCGGCAGCAGGGACACGGGCACGACGCCGGCACAGCTCCTGGTGCTTCCTGAGGCTGGCGGCTGGGTCAGCTTCCCAAAATCCTGTGTTTCCTTTTCCTTGTGGAAACACCCGGCTGCTCTGCTGTGCAGGAGGAGGAGAGGAAGGGTTGGGTGCCCGAGGGGCTTTCCAGCAGTGGGAAGGCAGGAGAGATGCTCGATTTAGCTGGAGCTGGGAATCACATCCAGCCTCATCCCTCAACAGGCGCCTCGAGGGAGGAGAGCCCTGATCCTCTGCACCCAAAGTGYCGGTGCCAGGCAGCGAGGGGTGGCACCCGACTGGGTGGCACTGGGGCAGGCAGCTCGGGCAGGCAGCAATCCCACAGCTGGTGCACTTTTCCAGGGAATAGCACTGGGTCTGTGTCAGATGTGGCCGTGCTGAGGCCGTGTCAGCCAGGATGGGACAACCCCAAACTCGCGAGCCTTGGCGAGAGCATTTGCCCACCTCACCTGGCTCAAACAGCCCCAGTTTTGGGTTTGTTGGTGCAGCTCCCCAGCCCCACAGAGCCCTGGCCCTGCTGAGTTTAACCCTGCTCAGAGGGAGGGGRACACCCATCCCTGGAATCCTGCCCAGAACCGTCCCTGAGCCCCCGCAGTGTCCCCACAGCTGCTGGGTGTCACCGGTGCCCTGCGCTGGCTCTGGCAGCACCTCGGTGTGGGCATCAGGCYGAGCAGGGTGTGCAGGTGGGGCTGGCACCAAACACACCCCAAGGGGGCTGTGGTGGAGATCCAGAGCCATGGGTGCACTCCCTGTGCCGGGGTGGAGGTTCATGCATTTGTAACATCAACTCTCCTTTYTCCTCTTTTTCTCCCAGCTGTGGTACAGCAGCACTCACCCCCTTGTAACCACCCAGGCCGCGTCCTAAGAGGATGCCAGGGCTGTCTGAAAGTTGTCCCAAAACCATGCCAGGATCGTCCTGAGCACCCAGGGCTGTGCCATCCTCACAAGCTGTGTATACCCTCTGTTCTGCCCAGAGGTCAGCAGCACCTGGAGCTCGCAGAGGGCAGGACCACGCCGCGCTCAGCCCAGCCTAAAAGCTTCTGCATAGTGTCAGCACTAAATTTGGGTGTAAAGAGTAGAATTCCAGCAATCCCAAGCCCTTCCTGGAGCTGCATTCTGCCCCATCCTCTCGCTCCAGGAGGCTYTGTAACATCACAGGTGTTTCTCAGCACTGAGCTAACCACATCACGCGTTGTGCAATTTAAGTATATTAAAAGATCTGGAATTTTGGCCAGCGTTTCAAGCTGTTCCTAGCAAGGTGGAAGCTTTGCTTTAGTGATATTTAGTAAAAAATAACCCACTCTCCCTTACCTGCTGTGTCAGGGGGGACTGGAACAGACCCTGAGAGCAAACCTCCCTTTACAGGACATCAGGCACTTGGGACCTCACTGCCTGTTGTTCCTGACACTGGGATGAGGGTCCCATCAGCTCATGCCACAACAAATGACACCCAGAGCATTTCTTTTCTCCTGTCCAGCAGTCTCTTACAGGGGTGTTTGTACTGTCCCTCCCAGTGCCAGCCCCCAGAGACACCGGGCTGGCTCCTGGCTCCCCTGCTGCCCTCTAACCAGGGTCTGTTCCKTAGGAAATCCCATCATTACTCCATGGAATGGACATTTTTCTCAGTAGAAGCTGCTGTCTATTTTACAGACTCCTCTCAGCCCGTGCTGGCCCCAAGCAGGTGACTCTGGTTCCCCCTGGTCCCGTTCTCAGTTACATTTTCACCCTCTGTGTGTCACAARCCCTTCTTCCCTCCCAGTGAGGCTCAGACCTAACCCTCACTGTCTCAACTTGAAACCCCCGTTCAGCTGCCTGGATTTTGTTGCAATACACATTAAAACCTCAGCTCCTTTAAGAGTTTTAATCTCCAACAGCTCCCACCAGGGGGCTGGGAAGTTCAGTTTCTTTGCAGATACCTCTGTCCGAGCAGACGCTTCCAGGAGTTGCAGTTGTCACTAACCTCTGTGCAGTGTAGTATAAAGTGGACTGTGTATGGAAATAAGTTTAAAATGTTTACAATTTTGTATATATTATATATATAAAATTATCTTTTGAGAGAACAATCTGTGATTCTGTATTTTCGRTGTCTGTGTAACCAACTGCAACTTATTTTCAATAAAGAGCTAAAAATGAACAGAAAAATTTTGGTAATAACTTTATTTGATCAGGTGAGCACAAGGAACAAGGAAACTGCAACATCAGGCCCCAGAGCTGCAGCACCTCCAGGGAACTCCCAGCAGCACCTCCCAGGGAACTCAGAGCTGCTGCTGGAGAAATAACTGAAACCCAAGGGAAGACAGAAGATGCTCCTGCAGGGAAGACATTTCATTCCCTGAACTTTCCACACCAAAGGGATGGGGAGAGTTGCTGACTGGAAGTAGTAGGGGCAGCTGGCAGCACCCAGCCCCCTCAGGTGTCCCTGCCTGGGGCCAGGATCAGCTCCAGGAGCCTGAGCAAGGCAGGAACAGGGACTGGAACAGACTCATGCAGTGTATGAACAACCATGCAGCCAAATCCCCCTCCCCAACCCCCTTCTGGGCCAAATCCAACAYGGGCAGGTAGTCAGAACAGTCTTAAATAGTCAAGAAAAGAAACCCAAAGCACTTTGCAGCCTGAGAGCAAGCAAAAATAACACGTGTAAGGCAAGGAAGAGTGGCTGTAGGCAGGAGTAGCTCTTGGGTAATATTCTGAGCTCGATTTCATAGAAATGATGCTGCTAGAAAAGCTGTGTTTCRTCACTAAAAATTACATAAATTAATTTCAGCTTTATTCCTACACATTAGAAATAACTAAACCTGGAGCTGGGAGAGAATGAGACACTGTACTACAGCCACGGGGGACTCCTGGCACTCCCATCACCTCAGAGCTGCTGCTGGAGGAGCCCCTTCAAAGGAGAAGAGATCCCCCTCTTGCTCTGAGGTGRAATTTGGGGATGCCAAGGGACACGAGCAAAGCTACATCAGCCCGGTGTCACCGAGGGGGGTGCAGGTGTCAGACCACTGTAAACAGATAAATGCACTTAAAGGCACTGCAGAAAACATGGTCAGTGATCAGCAGCATTTAATGTCCCAGGATGCTGTTGGGAGCTCCCACCAGTAATACATCCAAGAAATTAGAAACATGGCAGTCATTAAATAAAGTTCCCGTGTGCTTTACRGAGAGTAAAGCCTTAATGCTGTTACTGTACATGCAGGGCTACAAAATCAGTTTCTTGAAAGAACTTTACAGAAAAYGTCAGAGGCAACTCCAAATCTTGCACAGATCAGCCCAATTCTTCAAGCAGCAGAACTGACTGTTTGCAGAAAGGAAAACTCTACAGCCCAGTGTTTGCAGCTCTCCTGGACACACGCCCCAGTGAGCAGCACTTTCCTGCACCTTTTACCCCTGACTAGCGTGATCTTCACTGAAATAGCACAAAAAAAAATCAGAATGTTACAAGGGAAGCCACTTCTGTTCATTTCAGTGATCCATAAACTTCCCCCACCCCAAAACCAGAAAGACCCCCAAACCAGAAGCTTATTTCCCTATTGTGTCCCCTGTCATTCTGCAGATCAGAAAGGATTCCCAGCTATTGCATGTTCCAGGAGGAAGGAGCCCTGCCTGCCCACCCTGAAGCTCAGCCTAACCCCAGCCTGGATTTTGGAGCTCAGCCAGCGGGTGGGGATGAGCTCTGGCACATTCCCGTGATCCCTTTGCCCAGGAGGGCTTCCCAAGTCACCTGCTTCTCACTGCCTCAACCGGCACCGGCCCCAGCCACGCCACGCCGCCAAACCTCAYTCCAGAAATGCACATCCCCAGCCAGAGCCCGGGGTGTGGCCCTCGGGAGAGCTAACTGATGATCCTGCTGATTGCCTGGAGCGAGGGGAACTCCTCATCCTCGATATGCAAAGCTTTGTGGGTGACCAGGTCCTGCTGGGTCAACACCTGCCTGCACGTGGGGCAGATGGAGCAGTCGAGGTCGGTGGGGGAGTCTGTCTGCCAAACGTTTTTTTTGTTCTTTTTGGATTTGTTGGAGCTTTGCTTCTCCTTGATCCGGAAGTCGTTGTGAGCAGAGAGCAGTTCCTGCTGCTTGGCCGTGTCTGGCAGCAACACCAACAAYTCCTTAAAAATCTTCTTGAAGTTCTCTCCCAGCAGTTCCCGGCAGCTTTTGTAATACTGAGCTGCAGAGATCAGCCCCTGCGGGGGACAGGGAAGGGCAAAAATTAGAGGGGAAAATATATTTATCAATTAAAAATCCCACTGGGATTCAATTCTCCCAGCAAGGGAGGCTTTGTGAACCCACTCACCTGCCTGAACTGCCCAGAATGAGTTTTAAATTTATTGAACTTGGACTCATCACTCTGAAGGAATTCTTTAATGGATTGTATGAGYTGGATGTTCCTCTGCTGGAAGTTCTCAGGTATCAAGTATGATCCATGACAGGATTTTGGCCTGCAGTAGGAAAGAGCAGAAGTGACCCTGACATTGGTTTGTGTCACCCATGCCCTGGGACATAAATCACAAGGCTGTTCTGATTTGCAGCTGCATGTCCTTCCTCCACCCATATGCATGTGCATTGCTGTAAGCAGCTGTCTTGTCAGAATAAAATATGGGATTTCTGTGTCAGATTCCAGCTTTAMACAAACAGAATGTTTAAAATTCAAGTTTAACATGGCCCTGATGTGCTGCTTTGTGAGCTGGGTCCACTCAAAARATGTGAGCAAAGACCTCACTATGAATAAACCCACAGTTAATGCAGGTTCTGCATTTGACACAAAGTTCTCCTTCCCCTTTTCCCACAAACTSCCCTTTCAATCCCAGAAGGGCCAGAGAGGAGCTACTGGAAAGATGAGAGCAGTGAAGGTCACCAAGGAGGACATGCATCAGCACTTGCTCCTGGAACTCCCACAGAATCGATGGGAATGTGCAGAAATATGTTGGAACTGCAGATTTCCAAATAAATCTAGAAAGAACAAGGTCTGAGCAGCCAAACCATCGCACAGGCTTTTAGTTCCTCAAACTTGTACCTCCACAGGGCTTTTTTTATGTAATTCTGAATCCAACCCACAGCACCCTGGGACTTCCCRACGGGAATCTCCACCCTGCTTGGAGTAACCCTGAGTGTGCTGTTGGCAGCCCCGGTGACACAAGTGGGGTGTGATGTGCCCAACCCCCCTGGCAGGCCCCTGACTCACTCTTTCAGAGCTGTAGTGACAGGGTCAGAGATGGTGGAGGATGGGATGACACCAAAGCCCGGGGGGGGTTTGCTGACAGGCACCGACAGGCCCGGAGGCGGAGGAGGGTTCTTCAACAGCACCACGGAGTTAAAGCCTGCAGGGAAGAAAGAAAGGGACAGGAATTAGAGCACCCACAGACCCCTGGCTAAAACCCACACCGGTGCCTGACACACTCTGCAGAAGCACCAAGAGAAGTTTGCAGTGCAGACATCACTGTACTGGAAAAAATCTAAAAAAAAATCTTCAAGGAGCACTTGAGAGTGGCTGATGTTCCTCTACAGAGAAAGTGCTTTAATTATTCATTTACTTTTTCAATGRAAAATAATTTTGAAAGCCCACTCCAAGTCACAATGAAAAACACTTCTGCATTATTAAAGTGAACACAAATCACTGGAGGAGGCACCGGGCCTGGCCTGGCCTCTCCCAGCAGGAGCTGCACGAACAGCGGTGCCGGTGCCTCCTGATGTGATGCCACTTCCATGAAAACCACTCCAGGTTACGTTTTTTGCTGTCTCTCCACTTTCACAAGGTCATGGCTAAAAGCACAGCAGGAAACCTTTGCCAGCACAGGAAGATGTGAAGTGACAAGTGACAGCAGGGACAGGACACAGCCAGAGATTCCCTCTGCCTGCAGCAGCTTCCAAGGCAGATTTTGGAGCACAACACACGGATTTGTCAGCCCTGGGGACAGGGACAAACCAGCTCTTCATCTGTGAGCAAACACCTCCAGCTGTGGGGCAGAGGTGATTCCCAAAGGGCATTCCAGCCCCTCTGTGACACCCAGGCTGCCTCTGCCGCCAGAAACCAACCTGGAAGGAGAACCTCACATGAGAGCCAGGAGTTTATGCAACACATCCATGTGTTCTCTGGGCTCTCTCCAAGSCAAACTGGCTGTGCCCAGCAGTGCTTCCCCATCMCTGGAAGTGTCCATGGTCAGGCTGGACAGGGCTTGGAGCAATCTGGGATAGTGGAAGGGGTCCCTGCCCACAGCAGGGGTGGAACGAGATGATCTTTGAAATCCCTCCCACCCAAACCATTCCAYGGCTCTTATTCATTCCATGCTTACCTGGTGGCGGGGGCATCCTGGCTGATCCTGAGCTCCCAAGAGCTGGGAAGTCTTCCTGAGGTAACGGGCTTTTGTTAGTCACTGGGGGCTTTTTAAGGCCGGGGGGCTCTTTGGGTGCACCACAGGCAGCTGATGGTTTATCCGAGTGACCATTCACRACAGCTGTGGCTCTGTCAGGGCCGTGAGCAGCAGGGAACACCTTGGCTGGCTGCTCCGCTTCCAGGGGCTTTTCCGTGGCTGGCCTGGGGAGCAACGTCTCCTGGGATGGGCGAGGGGATGACTGGTTCTGCTTCTCAACCCCCTGCTTCTTCTTCTTGCCCACTTTCGTAAAAGTTTGTGAGGTAGAAGCTGCCAGCAAGGACGAGACGTCGAACATGGTCGGGGTGTTCCGAATCTCCTGGGTGGTCAGGCCACCGCCGCTGTCCTCGTCATCCGACTCACAGAGTTTATTGCTCTTCTTACTTCCTTTGGAGGTGTTCAGGGATGGTTTTTTGGCTGGCTGGTTGACACAGGGGCTGCTCATGGCTTTGACYACATTTTTACTGGAACAATTATTCCACGCAGATGTGATGTGAGTGACTGTCTTATTGGTGGGCCTTACTTTGGACACCAGAGCTGGGAAATCCTCCTCCTGGAAGGCCGTTTTTCTGGCTGTTGCCGTGTATGCCAGAGACATCCCTGATGAGATGGTGGGAGCTGCAGATGAGGACAAGCTTGGGAAATCTTCTTCTTTAAGCTTAACCAGTGCTGGCTGGGCAGAGCTGTGGGGAAGGGAGAGGGTTGGAGTTACTGAGGAAGCACAACCCCAAGGGACAGCACAAACCCACAATTCACCACAGTTCCTCAGACTGTCACTTAGTGTGGCACAACAGGAGTTGGACAGCATGATCCCTGTGGGTGCMTTCCAGCTSAGGATATCCCATTATTCTCTTCCATGATTCTAAGATCAAGCCAGGAGCTGGAGCAAGACCTGATGCTGCTCATGCTGGTGAGCAGCACAGAACAGCTCAAGGCAGGAGGGCACAGGGCAGGGGATGCCTTAACGAGATCCAATGAGCTGGAAAATTATTTCCCCCAGAAATGCAGAATATCAATCAGTTTCTAAATGTGCTTTGTCCCTRCTGCAGCCCTGCACAGACTCACCCTTGCAGAGGTCCTGCTGCAGAGCCGATTGCTGGAAAGTCTTCCTGGCTGAGCACTCCATTAGCAGCTGCTTCTTTTGGAACAGGGACAGAAAGAGCAAAGACATGTTTTCAACCCAAACCCATTCATTCCAGAGCAGGGGCTATCAATGACCATGACAGCAGCATCACCAAGGCCTATTTTCAGCAGCTGATGATGTCATTAACTGACATTCCAGAAGAACAATTTAAATCCCAGCATCACTATTTCCTTCAATTAACTGTGTTCCCCATTATGATGTGGCACACAGGAAATTCATGATACTTTAAATAAGTAAAACATGGGTAAGGAAGAACTTTCTGAGGGAACCTTCCAGTAACTGACATGCCCTGCAGCTGCAGGACCTGTCCAACACTCACCTGTGACATCATTTGAACACTTTGGCACACGTTTGGAGCCGAGCACATCAGAATCCCTCAAATCCTCCTTCTTCCCCCTGCTGCTGCTGCTGCTGCCATCCTCTTTGTCCTCCACCCTCTTCTTCTCTTCCTGCCGTTTGGCTGCCACAGATGCCCTGACTGCTGCTGCAACATCCCTGTCTTCTTCTTCCCTGCAGGACAGGGCAGATTCCCTTGGTCAAAGAGCAAGGCCATGGAGCAGCTGCCTTGCTCCAGTCTCACCTCTGTGGTGCCAGCTCCAGTGACATCCCTGATCTTGTGCTGCCACCTGCTGAGAAGCCTTAACCAGCCCCACCGCTCCAATCCACCCCAGCCAGGCAACATTCCCCCCTGGAYTTCCAAGTTCCATGTGTGGGAATAACAATCCAGGCCAGAAGAAACCAGTGTGAACTGGGAGAGACAGCACCACAGATGCAGGGGGCACCTGTCTCTCCCGTTCATTTCCAAACGTATGGAATCATTCTTGGAGGCCACAGGAACTCTTTGAGACATGGCTGGGCATGAACTCTCAACACATGCACGGTCCACATGCGACAACAACAGAGGAGTGTTTTGGGATGGACKTTTTCCCCAGTGGAATCACCAGTAATGAACCAGCTGCCCGTCCAGTGAGAAAAAGAAGAAAATAAGATGTGCAGGATGTAAAAAGCACTCGGGTCTGGTGTGGATGAAGAGACATAGAAATGCAAAGTTTCATTTCAATACTTAACCCTCTTCCTTTTCCAAAGTACTCAGTCTGGTCACACAGAGATCTGTTTGTTCAATGAGAAGCATGGTCCTTAGAACAGGAATTTCATGATTACCCAGACCAAAAACTCCACTAAACCTGCACAGACTTGTCGCCTACTTTAGAAAATCCTATTCAGAGAAGTTTGCATAAAAACAGCTGCTGAAATTAATTTAAGGTTCTGAGTTTATTTAACCCATGAGTTGAGGGTTCCATTGTTTGCTTCCTGAGCCRAAACCTCATACAAAATAATTCCATGATGACCAAGCACATAGCTAGGACACGGGCTTAGACTGGAAGCCCTCAGCTAAGGATTCACCATGGAGGCCTCCAAACGTTGTACCACATCCTTCCTCCTGATGCACCAAAATATTGTAAACTGGCAAGTAAAAGCCAACACTAAATGGGAATAAGACTYCACACAATGTTGTGCTACTCACCTCTTGTACCTCCAGCTGCCTCTCCTGTTCTGCTGGCTTCCTCGGCTGCTCAACCTGCTCGCCCTCCCTTGCCTGTTGAACCTGTCAACCTCTTCGTAGTCCTCTGCACCTACAACACCTAAACAGGAGGGAGAGATGATCACTCTCAGTTATTTCTCTAATGTGAGCATCACACTGTGCCTGAAAAATGCAAAAATATGCCGGTTTAAACAAATTATCTTCATATCTTACTGATGACCAAGTCAGCAGTTCTCCTAAAATTATGGGTCCTCATTAAACTCACATAAGGGAAAAGAATCCTACAATTCAGGTAGGAAGGCATGTCCGAAAAGAACCTGCTTCAGCCTTTTACTCAAAGCAAGRTCAGCTCTGAAAACTACATCAGAGGGCTTTGTCTGGGCAAGTTCTGGTTATCTTCAGTCTCTACAACCTCTCAGGCTGAAGAGGCCTTCTCAACCTCTACAACCTCTTGCGTATCATAAGCCAACCCTCTGTTCTCACYACATGAGCTATTTTGGTAGAAAGGGTTCCAGAGATGCTGTTCCAGGGTTTGTATACCTTCTTCAGGAAGAATTCCTTCATGGCTATGAAATATTCACAAGGTGTTCTTGAAAACTCTCAGAGAATGAGAGTCATATAATGGTTTGTCTGGGAGAGATCTTACAGGTCATCTTGTGGTCATCTTGYCACCTTCCACCAGACCAGGTTGCTCCAAGCACTGGCTAATCTCAGGCACTTCCAGAGAAGGAGCAGTCCMAGCTGTKCCTCCCCACCCTCCYRGGAGCCCCTCCCCACCCTCTGTCCRTGCCCCAGCCCAGYCACACCRTCTGTCCTGCGCGGGTGCCGGGGTGTGTAGGTGAACTGCAGGTCGATGTGGCGGTTCTGCCGTGCCTCGGCCCGGTTCTTGCTGTGGCAGGCGCTCTTGTGGGCCTTGTAGTCGATCTCAGTGCGGAAGGCATGCGTGAACTGCTCCGTGCTGCAGCGGCCCTCCTCGCACAGGAAGTGCTTCTCCCGAAAGTGCTCCCGCAGGTACTCATAATCGCTGGGAACAGAAAATGCACGGGTGACCCTTCCCAATGGGCGACCCTTCCCACTGGGCGACCCTTCCCGCTGGGTGGCACAGCCACTCTTACAAGGGGAAGTGAGGRCACRCCCTGGTGGCTGATTTGTCCTTATCCCCAGGGATGTTTTTCAGATGACACCGCATCTGTACAGCCACACAGTCCTCGATGCACCACCCAGATGTTAAACTAAAGCCACTGGCTGAACAGAGCTGACACCTCCCAACATGTTCTTCTGATGGCACATGGCCACTCTTACAAGGGGAARTGAGGRCACGCCCTGGTGGCWRATTTGTCCTTATCCCCGGGGATGTTTTCCAGATGACACCACTTCTGCACAGCCACCCAGATGTTAAACCAAAGCCACTGATGCTCAGCATCAGCTGATGACTCAATTGTGCACACAACAAAAGAATTCCTTCTATCCCCTTTGCACACAGACTTTGGAGTATTAGAATCATGGAATCACAGAATTAARGTTGGAAAAGACCTTTAAGACSATCAACCAGCACCAYCACCATGCTCCCCACCAAGTCACRTCCYCAAGCACCACATCCACATGGTTTGAAACAYTTTCAGGGATGGTGRCTCCAGCATTTCCCTGGRWAACCCCTTCCAATGCCTGATGGCCCTTTCCATGAAGAAATTTTTCSCAATATCCAATCTAAAYATCCCCTTGAGGCCATTTCCTGTCATYCTGTCCATCATTACAGCTGCTGTCAGGCTGCAAAATGCAATTTATAATGCTTAACATTAATAAAGAAAAATTTAAAGCACGAGCTAGACTCAAAATTAGAATTTTGGCTATTTGTTTGAGGAACTGCAGCCAACCTGCTGTCATTCCTCYACTGTCTTCAAACACCACTATCCCCAAAATTCAAAGCAATCCCATGAGATCTTTCCTCCAAGTTTAAACTGGAGAMAGGACTCCTATAAATAATSTRCTTGCCCCAGTACCTGTAGTATTCCTGAGCCCCCTCAGAGTCACAGAAGTGACAGAAGTAGTGATCCCTCCGCAGGTGTTTCAGTAACTCGTCATTGTCCAGGTACCGCTCGTCRCAGAACTTGCAGAGGGGGTGTCCCCGGTGGGAGGTGTCATCAGGRTCCCCATGGATCCGGTGCCGGGCCAGGTCTTTCCGGGAATACCATTTCCTTTCATAGGTGAAGATCTGGGGACACGGATATTGTATTAATAGGTCTGTATTTATAGATTTGTGTTATTTCTTATGGACACAGAACTAAATGGAACACTCCTGCTCTGTTTGCAGGAGTGGAGGATTTACTTCAAAAAGATGGAATTTGACCACCAACACCTAAGATTTTTGGTGGACAGGAAATTAAAATTCAAGTGATGGATCCAAATTCAATCTAACTTGCACTATTCTGAGCATTGAAAATTGATTTAGTTGACTTCTCTTCCTTTGGAATCCTTTTATACTGTAACAAGTTTAAATTATAAGCTCTGGCAGAGAGGGAAATTCTAACTATGTATTTATGAACAAACAGTACTTTGCATTCTCAAATTTAAAAAACCCATAAACAGCAAGCAAGCCATTTTACTTTCTTCACACACCACCCCCAAATAGCTGCACACAGAGGATCCACTTCAGGGAACAAACTGTGTATCATAAACCAACCCTCTGTCCCCACTACATGAGTTATTTTGGTAGAAAGGGTTCCAGAGATGCCAAAAAGATCAACCAAGCCTTGAGAACAGAATATCCTTTATTTCTGGCCTAGACAATGACTGGGAAAAGGTTTGTTTGGCTTTGCCATAGACTTAAACTTCCACAAGTTTAAGAGTTTCTATTCAGTGGGARCAAGTAACAKRGAATGTTTTCCTTTGAAATAAAAAYYYACAATATTCTGAAATTTAAAAGCAGCAGTCTTAATATGGTTTGTGACTGAAAATGACAAACAAATTCCCTCCATGCTGGCTACACTGAGCATGAAACACCTCACCAGAGCTCAAAGGACACCACAACCCAGAAATGTCCTGCCCTCCCGCCCCACTTCCCTTCCATCAGCTCCAGGGATTCCAAGACCACAGGAAATACTCAGCTGAGCTCCCAAACTTACTAGGGTTCATTCAGGTCAGCCTGCTCRCTCCTGGATCCCATCCCTTTTGGCAGCAAATTCCAGTTCACCTGGCACGAACCAACTGTGGCACATCACCGTGGGGTTTAATTTAAAATCTGGAGAACCTCCAGGCCCTCTTCATTAATCAGTTTATAGAAGGAGAAAGACTTAAAATAAAGCAACTGGCCTCACTGCAGGCAGAGGGAACTGAAATAAATCCATGCTGTTTTACCTTCCCATCCTTCCCAGGAACTCCTGGAGGTCACAGAAGGAAATTTCCCTCCCTCCCACGCATCCAAGGAGAGGCCCAGCTCACCTTTAAGTGTTTTACACAGAGTTTGCAGCAGAAGAGCTCGTGCTGCTTCCTCATGTGCTGTTCCAGATCTGCAAAGGTGTTGAAGGGCTTTGCATCCGGGCACAAGGGGCATTCGTGCTGCAGCAGCTTCCTAAGGGATAAGAGAGATTCCCAAAAATGACCCAATCCCATCTCAGCACCCCAACACCTTTATCAAAACACAAATGTTCCATCCCTGGCAGAAGGCTCCTCATGCAATCTGTAGTGATGTTTGTGACCTGTTTATTCCAAGAATTCTGCTGAATGTCAGGAATGAGATGGAACCAAATTACACCAAGGTTCCAACTGCTGGAGAAGAGCTGAGCAGCCACAGAATATGTACTACACTGCCACTACAAACTGAGTAAACTGAAACAAACCCTTCCCCTACTGGAGAGTCAGATGATTCCTGCAACATTCACACCCCATTCCATTACACATTCCACCRTCAGAAACTGAGGAATACAGTAGGGAGAGATAGAGAATTGTGTTAGGGAAGAAGAGAAAAACCCCACCCCACAATGGCTCCCAAAAAGAGCTGAGCACTGGTCTCACTGGGAGACTCCCACTCCCTCATTTCCATAAATATCAAGTCATGCAAAACTGTAGCTGTACCAAAGTTACATTCTCAGCCCAAATCAGGATGAACAGAAGGCCAAATTCTCCAAGGAAAAGGTTCCACTGCCAGCATGGCTTCTCTTTCACTCCTCTTTCCACTACCTCAAACCCTCCCAATTAAGATTGTTATGAAAAATATTCGTAGAACACAGTGCTGAAGTCGCACTTTTATTCTGCATTGGTTTTTTTTTACTTCACCTTTTTTATCTTCCCTTCAGAATTAAGATCTTTGTGTGAAGACAGTGTTACTCTTCATGCAATAKTGGGCACAACTGGACCTGGTTAGTCCTTATTCAGCACAACAATAATTACAATTATAACAGTAATTAAGTCTTTATCAATTTCCAGAGCAAGGAATGGAAAAGTTTTCAGCAAGTTTGCTGCTGCTAAAGATGAAAAGCTATCTTTTATTGAGAGAGTAAAGCTTGTGCATTGTGCTGGTGAATCCAGCACCACAGCCTCGAGGAGCTGCTGAGTGYTCATGGCCACTGGCCCACTCCAGCCTCTCACCTTGCCAAAAGCACCTGCACAGCAGGTGACTCACRTCCCCAAATCCCAGGAAACCACACCGCCCTGCTCTCCCGCAGCACAAACTTCCTGCCACGTCCCGTGCATCGCCACGTGCCCGGGGAGGCGTTTGGGGAAGGAGCCAGAGCTCACCTGTACAGTGCATGAACCTCTGCATCCATGAAATAAATGTCATATTTCTTCTCATGCTGCAGCTGGTGAAGGGCTATGGAGGAGAAGGACGGGAGCTTGCGCCCGAACACCACCTGTGGGRCACAGCACCGGGATCAGCAGGAGCTGCGGGATTCCAGCTAAGCTGCTGGCACAAACCCTGGAAGCTCCCCACGCCCACAGAGCTTTGTGCCAGCCCCAGCTGTCACCACCCCCAGGCACTGTCCCCTGCTGWCAGCAAAGCCACAGGACATCTTATCAACCTGCCAGGCCAACGTGGATTGGCCCAGCCTGGCCTTTGGAGTTTGAACGAGATTAGGACACTTTTCTGGTCTGTTTTGCTCCCACAGCTGCTAGCGGAGTAAATATCCTCAACCAACACAAGCCCTTCCACAGCCAATGCCTGGCAGGAGCCGTGCCCTCGGCTCCTCCCCATCCCCTGGAGGATCRCAGGGGAACCTGGAGTCTCTAAGTGACAAGTGACTCAATGCCTAAGACTCTGGCAGGGAAACCACTGTTCCTGCTTTCCTTAACTTCCCAGGAAAGTGAGGAACAAAACACACAACACTTCCCAAATTATTTGTACCGTGTACTCCTCCAAGGGAATTTCCTTGTTCCCAATTGCTTTTGAAACTGTTTAAGGTGTTATAGGAACCACCTACCACTGTCTGCTCCAGCACATTCCCAGTCTGGGAATTACTGGGGTAGCAGCAACACTTAGGGAATAGCTGGAGTTACCAACCCCAGCCCAGAAAGGCTGAGACATAAATAAACTATTTCAATTCTTACGACAAAAGCTACATTATAAATCCAGAAACAGATTTCCAAAGAAGCTGCGGCTGTCCCTGGATCCCTGGAAGAGCCCAAGGCCAGGTTGGACGGGGTTTGGAGCACCCTGGGACAGTGGGAGGTGTCCCTGTCCATGGCAGGAGTGGCACTGGATGGGCTTTAAGGTCCCTTCCAACYCAAACCATTCCATAATTCCATTATTCCATAATCCCTCCTAGGAGTAAATGCTTCCAGCAGCAGGGAGCAAAGGCTTCATCCTGTGCTGCCAGAGCGAGCCCTGCTGACTTCAAACCATAAACGTCTACTCTAAACTCCATTTTCTCCACATTTTGTTTCCCACTCGCCCAAGCGGCGGCGGCACCCCCGGCAGAGGGGCAGAGGGCGGATAAGCCGGGCTGTCCGGCCCCGCCGGTTCCACTCCGCACATCCCCCGWTCGCCCCGTGCCCCGCCCGGCCCGACGCTCCCTCAGTCCCCGGGCCCGGCCTCACCTGCCGCAGCTCCTCCCGGCACACGGCGCAGTACCGGACACCGCACAGCGCCCGCATCCGCACGGAGCAGCGGTAGCAGATGGGGTGCTCGCAGCGGCCCAGGGCCACCACGTCCAGCTCCCCGCAGCACAGCACACACGGCCCCTCGGTGGAGCCCGAACTCGAGCTCGAACCCGAGCCCGGCCCCGCGCCGGCCATGGCGGCCATGGCGGCCTCGGCCCCGCGCCGCCCCGCCCGCACCACTGAGCACGGGCTAGAGCGCCGCCCTACCATAGAGACGCGCGCTCACATAGCGCCGATTGACCATAGAGCTCCGCCCAGAGCGCCCCCGGGCTGCCGGAACTGATTCCTCCCCCCCACGGCTGCAGCGCCATCCCGCTGACGTCACCGCGCGGTCCTCCAGCGGRCCATGGAGGCGCAGCGCGGTGACCATAGAGATGCGCCGGGCGGAGCGCCGCCGGCTGGGCCGCTCTGGCTCCCTCTCGATGCTCTGTCTGGGTGGAGGAGGACCCTGCGGCTGTTCGAGGGTCCCGGAGATTTTTGGGATTCCCAAGTACTTCCTCAACACCCCTGGTTGTGGGGACATGGGGACCTCAGACCCTGCACTTCAGTCTGTGGGGACGTGAAGGACCCGAGGGCCATTCTTGCTACCCCTGGGAGACCCCAGCCCATTCCCTCCCTGCTGATTTATGTGGGATTTTCCCAGGATCTGCCCTGGGGTGCAAACAGACCCTCCATGGATTCATCAAACTGACAACTCTGCCACTCGATTTAATGTTATAACCCAGGTGTGTTTTCCCAAGTAAACAGGGCGTGATCGGGAAAATAAAAGTGTTAAAAATSTACTTGAAACACTGTAGAGATTGGGGTTTTTGGGACCACAAACGAGCTCTGGCAGTGCTTTAGGAACTCAGTCTAATAGAAATAAATCTTTATTTGCTGCAAGTGGTGAGTCACGCTCGGYATCCCTCTCCCGGTGTCCGGAGGCAGCCCAGGTGAGCTGGAGGCGATCCCGGCTGGAAAAGGGGACGGGAAGGTGAGTCCCGATCCCGCCCTGCCAGCGCATCCCCGCTGTACATTCTCCCCGTTCCCGATGCGCAGAGATGGGAATTGCGGCTCCTTGGACAGGAGAGGGTGCTCCAGGAGCRTGGAAAGATGCATTAGCAGCAGCCATGTTCCTCTGGAAGTGGGAAAAGAAAAAAAGAAAAGTAAAGAAAAGGGATAAAAGCTTTAAATGCTTGTTTGGCGACAGCACAGAGGGACAGAACAGAGGAACACAAACTTTTTCGAAGTTTGCGGTCTCAAACTTTTTTTTTCCTCCCAGATTTCTACTAAGTGACCAACATAGGATCACTGAATCATAAATTCCTGGAATGGTTTGGGGTGGAAGGGACCTTAAAGCCCATCCAGTGCCACCCCTGTCATGACAGGGACATCTTCCGCTGTCCCAGGGTGCTCCAAGCCCCGTCCAGCCTGGCCTTGGACACTGCCAGGGATCCAGGGGCAGCCACAGCTTCTCTGGGAATTCCATCCCAGTCCCTCTCCACCCTCATAGGGAAGGATTTCTTCCCAATATCCCATCCATCCCTGCCCTCTGGCAGTGGGAAGCCATTCTCCCCTGTCCTGTCACTCCAGCTCCTAATGAAATTCCTCRTGAATTGCTAAGATCTTCCTGGAAGATTGGATTAGCACCTTTATGGTTCCAATCTTCTATCTTTTCCCTGAACTCCTCATCATTTGAGTCAAAAGTTGSTCTTGGTTTTCTTTGAGTCATAAACAATCATTTCAGGACAAAGCAACTCATCAAACAGATCATTAAAACATCCCATGATGTTCACCAGCCTCTGTTAACGACATCTGTGCCATCAAATAAATTAAGTAATAGCTTTGTTAAGTGTTTGGGAGCAGATAATGAAGGATTTTAACGATCTGGATCATTGGATACAACAGGTAATATTTACTTTCTGCTAAAGAGCCCCATTTATCCCACTCGAGTGTGGAGTGGGATAACTCAGGTCTGGCTGATCAACCCTGGAGTGTTTTTGGGTGGGGCTGCGTGGAATAATTAGGAATGAGGGAGGATGCTGGCTGTAATTACTGCAGGAAATGTTCCCCGAATTAATGGCACTGTTGAAAATGTTTTTGTGCCCAAACTGCATCACCCAATTTTGGAGAGCAATTAGCATGAAATGAGCTGGAGGCTGCTGGCGGTGATGTGCTGCCCTGAGTGTCACTCGGCTGGGGGATGACACCGTGGCCATAAACACACCTGGGAACTGGGATGGAAAGGGACATTACTCACAGCCAGGACAGGAGCTGGGACATTGCAGAGCTCGGCTCTGGTCGGTGACATCACTTCACACCAGCCCAGGAGTGCCAAAGACTTGATCCAAAGCTCTGATCCCACAAAGCAGTGGGTTTTTTTCCTCTGGGAGCGTGTGATGTTCCTGGTCCTGCTGTTTTCCAGGCAGGCAGCAGCACTGGGACATTTCCTGCTTTGGGGTGGTATTTGTTATAATTGCTGAGGGGAAAAACCCTGAAAGCTCCGTGTCCCTTTGTGGTGCAGCTGAACTTCTCCCAGCACTGAGAGCTTGTGCCAGGGCAGATCTCACCCTCAATTCTCAGATCCAGGGAGTTCATTTGGAACAAAACCCAGGTAAGGATATCAGAGTATGGCCTGGGATGGAAGAAACCTCAAAGATCTTCTGTGTTCCTTGCAGCCCAGGCTGGAGCCAGGTCCAGCCCTGACCTCTGCATCCACCAGGGGATGATCCAGTCCCAGCCCAGTTCCCAGCCCAGTTCCCAGCCCTGTCCCCAGCTCCTGGCACATTGACCATGGGCCAAGCTGGGTGTCCTTCACTCCATTCTCTGGTTCTTCTTCCACACCACCCCAGGGAGGGGATCCCTCCAGCCCGTCCATGGCACAGCCTCAGGGAAGGTCCAGGTTGGATATTGGGAAYRTTCCTGCATGGAAAGRGCTGTCCAGCCCAGGGCAGTGTCAGTCCTCATCCCTGGATGTGTCACTTGGGGAYATGGGTTAAWGGTGGCTTTGGCAGTGTTGGGGAATGGTTGRAYTCGATGTTCTTGGAGCTCTGTTCCAATCCCAATGATTTCATGATTCCATGATTCCCGATCCTGCTAATGCAGCTCTGCTGCTTCCCTGACGTTTCCAGCATTGGGACACATCTTTCCACAGCTGTAAAATGCCAAAAAAAACCCCTCTCTGTTCCATTCTGACATAATCACACAAAATATTCCCACTCTCCTTGAGCTCCCACYGTCATCAAGCAGCACAAAGAATTGCTGAAAAGCCAACATTGAAACATTCAAACTTCCCCAAAGACTGTTCCCAGCTCCTCACCCTTCTGGAGAACCATCCTGCTGCTGCCTGTGAGTCATGTGCTGAGATTAATTTATTTTGTGGTGCAGAGGGGTTTTTATAACCCTGTTTCAAGGGGTTGAATCATTCTTTGCTGATGATTTAAAGATGCGGGTTTATTTCTCTGGTGATTGCAAACAAAAGCTGGATATTAGCACTGAGTGTGACCCCAAGACACAAAGAAATKGAATTATATAGAATTAACTGGATTCCAAATATCTTAGTTGGTGCTTATGTCTATATGTTGGCATGTGGGGAATGTTTCCTTCCCAAGAAGAAGGGTTAATATTGACATTTGGGAATAGCTGATTTCCATGTTTACTCACTAAAAATCCCATAATAACTGCAGAAAGGCATTTAATCAGCAATAAATACACTTTGGAATAATTGATAAGTCTGGAGATGAGCACAACAAACCCATTGCACTCACAAGAGCCACAGACCCGATATTTATAGTTCAGCACTGAGATCCTGTCCAAGTGCAGAGCTAAAGGTTGTGCCTTGGATTAATTTCCCATTCCCAGCTTGCTGCCGATGTGGCTCATTTGCAGGCAAGGCTCTCAGTGTGTAACGGGGAGATTTGTCTTCATTTGATAAATTTTCTGCTAAAAGTGATGATTTTCTCAGCATTTCTCTTTAAGGAGTGTGAGTCTCAGGCAGACCTTGAGCAGTGGCTTCTTGCAGGTCCCTGGAAGGGTTTGGGTTCACAGGGACTGTAAACCCAAACCCCAACACCTCCCACCATYYCAGGCTGCTCCAAGCCCYRTCCAGCCTGGYCTKGGACMCTYCCAGGGATCCAGGGGCAGCCACAGCTTCTCTGGGCACCCTGTGCCAGRGCCTCCCCACCCTCCCAGGGAAGGAATTCCTTCCCAWTATCCCATCCATSCCTGCCCTCTGGCAGTGGGAAGCCATTCCCCCTTGCCCTGACTYTCCAGGCCATTGTCCAAARTTGCACCAGGGGAGGTTCAYGTTGGATATCGGGGAAAATTTCTCYATGGAAAAGGTTGTCAAGGCTTGGCAYGGCTGTCCAGGGCMKGRGTGGAGCCACCATCCCTGGAAGTGTTCAGAAAATGMGTGGATGTGGCACYTGGGGACACRGGTTAGTGGTGAAKGTGGTGGTTGGACACGGGGATYTCWGAGGACTTTTCCAAGTTTAACCCRTGCAGATTTKCTTGAAGACAGATTTATTCTCATCCACACCCTTCAAGCCCTCCAACCACCTCACATATGTGTGCTGGAGTGCCTCACCTAATTAAATTCCAGGAAAGTGTGGAGCTCTTGGGAGTTGTGTGGGCTTTGGTTAAGAGATCTCAGTGCTTTCAGATGAAAGATTCATCTCCCAAATCTTCCTCCTCCCAGCAGACACTGCAGAGCAGAGCCAAATTTACTCTGCACTTCACACATCTGGGCATTGACTCGCTGGTGGGGTTGGGAATTACTGCCAGGAGAAGGACTGACTCATGGCCTGGAGGGGCTGAGGATCTGCCCCMGTTACAGATCCCAGCCATGGCAGCTTTTCTCCCTGCTCTTTCCTCCCTTTCCAGAGTTTTTGTTGTTTTTGTGTTCCTGAGGCAGTGCTGTTATTCCACATCACGGGGCATATCTCACCATGGTTCCTTGGTGATTTTATGTCACATCCAAACCACTCTGCACTGCTGCTGCTGCAGCCCTTGAGGTGTTTGAATCTTCTGCCAACCACAAGAGAGGCAGAATACGGAGTGGGGTGGACATTGGTGTCTCACAGTCCAGAATATGGGGTGGGGTGGACATTGGTGTCTCACAGTCCAGAATACGGCGTGGGGTGGGCATTGGTGTCTCACAGTCCAGAATATGGCGTGGGGTGGACATTGGTGTCTCAAAATCCAGAATACGGCGTGGGGTGGACATTGGTGTCTCACAGTCCAGCCTCTCACCACCAGAGCTGGGTTCTCCAGCTGATAAATCACACCACAAGTGAAGGGTCATTCCTGCAGCTTTTGGGATGATGGACAACTTTATAAAGCTGCAGAGGGGAGGACCCCTCGTGGGTTTGCAGTGTCTGGGCCTTTGTTTGGTTTTGGTCTCCCATCAGTGACTCAGTGATTCCCTCTCCGTASCTCGGTTTGAAGCAGAAATAATTCCACTGACTCACCTGGGGCTTGATTATTGTCTGTGAAGGGCTTGGAAATCCTAAAGAATCGATGCCTTGAGAGTGTGGGTGATTGTGGTGTGAGCTCAGTGCAGAATCCAGGCAAGGAAACAAATTCCCTTGGCTTGGAGCAGCAACTCTGTGAAACCACACAAGTATCGGGAGTCTGTGGGGTTTTTTTTCGCTTACCTTCGTGCTAATGGATCCATCGTTTCATGTAAAGGTTTCTCCTGCTCTTGCTCTATCCTGTGTGACATTTGCAGTGCTCTTTGTTCCATTAGCTAAGTAATTTGAGATAGTTTATTATCCTTTGGAGACTTCACTGCCTTCTGTTTAACTTCCACGTGACTGGACCCTGAAAAAAAAAAACACCCTCTTAAAATAGTGCATTAGGCTAAAAATAGTGAGGAATTAGTTGTTTCTTAGGAGTAAAATAATTAATTTAGTGCACTTTAGCAAGATCTGCAACATTAGGGAACGCCCCTTGTTGTTTCCTCTTTCTCCTCAGAGCCACCAAAGCCTGCAGCAGCTTTCTCAGGGAGTCGAGGTGTGTTTTACCTCACAGCTTGAARCCGTAATTTGTTTGGAGCAACTACAGCTCCTTTATTTCAGAGAAATAGCATTTAATCACCTTCTGAATCACCGGGGGCAGGAATTGTTCCACGATCCAAGTTTATTGAACGTTCAAGATGCACAAAAATGGCAAAGGTTGTTATTCCTGGGACTTTCTGGGGTGCTGCCACCACGGCACTCGAGGGACCCGAGGTTGTTTGGGTCCCCCTCGCTGGTGCCTCATCCCAGCTCCACACAAACACTGTTCTGATTCCCTGGGAACTCAGCAGTGGGATGGGCGTTGGAAAATATCAGGATTTGCTGGCCTTGTGTGTGGGAATGTCTTTTTGTCACCATCCAGACCTCACTCTCTCCTGGGTTGAAGCAATGCAGGAGGCAGCAGGGATRTGAATCCAGGAAGGGAGGCAAAGGGGAAGTGCAGGAATTCCAATTTCCATTGCCAGTTTTGTGCCTCCAGCTGATTTCACGGAGATGAACACCCTTTTGGCTGGTTTGTGTCCCTYTCTCCAAGGCCAGCCTGAGTGGGAAGGCAGAGCCAGGCGGTGCCCAGGTAAAGGACCTCAAAGCAGGAGGTTCCAAGTTACTTGCCCCAAACTTCCATTCCCTTGTGTGGCTTTTGGCAGGGTGCTGAATGCTCTGTGCCTCAKTTTCCCAGCCTGAAGAACAGGATGRTCCCAATTAGCAGAGTTGGATGAGTTTGCAGAGTGCAGRAGGGCAGGCTYTGTTCCTCTCCATCCCAAGTGATGTCACCTCCATCCTCTCATACTCCCACAGGGACATTTTGGAGAGCCCAAATGRCCAAAAAATGTCGTGTATAGAACAGGCATTCATGCCCAAATGTGCAGAGGCCCCATCCCAGCACTGCCCTCTCCRACTGCTTTGTTTTGCTGCTCGGCTGAGTCGCTAACCTTCCAATAAACACCAGAGTCATTATCATAAAAACGTGGAAAATGCTGTCATTAAACCCCACCGGTTTCACTTTCAAGTGCCTCTTTCTGGGATGTCAAATTCATTTAGATCATTCTCCAAAGCCACAAATCCTGAGTGGCTGCAGTAATGTGTGTGGTGGGAGGTGAGAGCACAGCACGAATTAAATGGGGTGGAGAGGGCTCTTTGGAGAGCTCGGCTGGGTTTATTGCAGGGGTGAAGATGTGATGCCTCCAGTTGCTCACCCCTCTCTCCCCTCAGTCATGGGGTCCCTCTGGATGTTTTCCAGAAACCCCAGTTCCTGCTCTGGAGCTGTGGTGGAGATGGTGGGTCCAGTGCAGAAATTGGAGGTACCCTCTGGAGACCCCAAGCAGGATGGGAGCTGCAGCAGAGCTTTCCTCTTACAGAAAGAGYGATTTTGTTCCAAAATAAAGGAGGGAAAACTTAAATCCTTTCAGCAGCAGAGCTATGTGGTAAATCCCTATGGTTTGGTTCCCAAAAGAAGCCATGGCTGCCCCTGGATCCCTGGAAGTGTCCAAGGCCAGGCTGGATGAGGCTTGGAGCAACCTGGGATAGTGGGAGGTGTCCCTGCACAGGACAGGGGGTGGCACTGGAATGGTTTTCATGTCACTTCTGACTCAAACCATTCTGGAATTCTATGATTTTGTGATGATCCCAATCCCTTCACCCTCAATAAATGTGGAATGACATCATTAAGGGTTCATCCACGCACTGGGATGGCTGAGCAAAGTCTCGACTCAGTGTCTGTGTGGTTGGTAAATGTGATGCTGCAGCCAAAATCTCAGGGTTTTAGATGAAAACATAAAAATGTGTTTCCAAAAGGGCTTGGGATCAGCTGGACCCTGCCTGGGGTCAATAAACACGTGCAGCTTATAGAAATCACCCAAGAGGCTGAAATCTCAAACTCCTGGGAATCTGTAGAAAACTTTCACAGGAACCAGGATTTGTTCAAAAGTTTCTTTCTCTCCCAAAAATAAGCAGGATTTTGCTCCTCTGGGGGAGTTCCTGGCACAAGCCCCTCTCGGAGCAGCAGGGTGCCATGTGCCCGCTGACGTGCTACGGTATTTGCGGAGCATCGGCTTCTGCGAGGGGAAGAAGAATCCTAAAATTATCTTTACTTACTTAGAGTATAAATAGAAGACAAATTGCTTATCAGCTGTTTCGTTGGGAAGATATTTAAAAATACTCGGGGAGAGGAAACGTGCGCTCTGCTGGAGATCCGGAGCCGGGCTGGATCCGAAGGGTCTCGGCGCCGTGSGGACAGCACTGCTGGCTGTCAGCAGGGATTGCTCCTGGGAGGAGAGAGCTCTGTTCAGGGAGAGTTTATCAGGGTGAGAAGTTATCCAAKTCACACCAAAAACACACATAAAAGACACTTCAGGCAGCTCTCTGGGAGTGAGAAAATCCTCCACTCCCAGCTGGGAAGGTTGAGCCCATGTCAGAGAGTGGCTGCAGTGGAACAAGAGCTCCTAAACCTGCCTTTGCTTGGGCACGGGGCAGGTGCAGGAATGAGCCAGGAGGAGCTCAGGTGCTTCCAAATCGATCCCTGTCTCATGGGGAGGAGGGAGTGTAATGGCTTTTTCCGGAGTGAGTAAAGCTGGCAGCGTGCGTCCCGTGTCGGGTGACCCGGAGGATGCGCCGGGATGCTCCGTGAGCTGTACCGCTGCCATTCAGTAATGGCTCTATTAAACACCAAAGTGCTGAGGCCCTTCTAATGTCCAGAGCACTCAAAAATAGCCCATCCAGTAGGGGCTGGCTCCGAGTGAGCTGGGAGCCAACCACATCCTTACAGTAAACCTGGGCGCTTCCAAGAACTCGAGCGTGGATGAGTTGGACTCTGCTCGGGTTCATTACAGGAACAAGTTGTGCCCTGCACAGACGCAACTTCCAGCATCTTCTCACGAAAGGCTGGATCCCCATCTTGCCAGCTGGGATTTGCACTCACTCCTGGCCTTCTCAGAAGAGAAAAATCATGCAATTCTGCACTGATATTGCTACTTTGGACTTTCCTCCTCCTCCTTCATCCATCCTCAGCTTCACGCGCTTTGATCACTGCTGGGCCAAGGAGTTGGTTCCTCCAGGAGGAGGATGTTGCTTGGCTGAGATCCCATACTCCGAGGGACAGCTCTGTCCCCAGTGTGAGCCTGGAAACACCCTGGAAACACATCCCTGGGAGTGGAGGGTCACAGAACACCGACAGCAGCAGGCTGGGTTGACGGAGAAAGTTTCCACTGGGAATTTGTGCTTGTTGGGTAGGAGAAGATGGGGCTGGATGGTAAAGGACTGAGGGATCCTGATGATGGGAAGCAGCCTSGCTGGATTGCCTTGGAGCATGTCAGAATAATATCAATATCAAATAGAATATCAATAATATAATACCAAGGAGAAATACCAACCTCTGCCCTGAGAAGCTGTGGCTGTCCCTGGATCCCTGGAATTGTCCAAAGCCAGGCTGGACAGGGCTTGGAGCACCCTGGGAYAGTGGRAKGTGYCCCTGCCCATGRCAGGGGGTGGGACTGGATGGGCTTTAAKGTCCTTTCTAAACCAAAACAATCTGAGATTCTAAAATGCTGAGATTAAAGTTAATCCAGTTACTGTGTGGCCTGAAAAAACTCCAGAAATTATCTAGTCCTAGTTCAGCCTATAAAGCCAAGAACTTTCCTAATTAACAGGAGGAACTGGAATTGCTGTCAGAKGAGCATAAACTTGACTTGCTTGGTTTCATTAAGGAATCTGGGGGGAGAGATCACCTGACTGGAATGGAAAAATTGATGGTGATAGCATATTTAAGAAGAACTGAGTGGCAAAAGAGGAGGGGAAGCAGCCTGACAAATCCACTGCAAATGGTCCTGAGCACTTCACCGCAGGGA
>NW_026623375.1:1343744-1344639 GCF_030028575.1 Malurus melanocephalus | reverse complement strand
GTCCGCGGTGCTCCGGGATGCTCGAGGGGCGCGATCCATCGGCGGGATGTGGAGTCATGCGGTCCCTCTGCGGCACCCGGGGTTCTGGGGCGGTCACCAGGTCACGGGGAGTGTGGAGCCTTGCAGGGGTTTCTTCCGGGAATTGGGGTACACGGGGCATTGGAGGGGTGTCACCGGGTAAGGGGGTGTTCGGAGGGGCTGCATTTGCCTTTAGGGGAGAAAAAAGTCTGGATGAATGTCCAAGGTCAGGCTGGACGGGGCTTGGARCAACCTGGGGTAGTGAAAGGTGTCCCTGCCCATGGCAGGATGTGGGACTGAAGGATCTTTAAGGTCGCTTCTAACCCAGCCCATCCCAGAGTTGTAGGATTTCTGTGCCTCCCATTTGGTGCATCACAAATGTGCACCCTGTGGGACTGAGCTGCCTGTGCCAGAGGGGTGTCCATGGGGGTGTCCTGGGATGTCCATGGGGTGTCCTGGTGTGTCCTGGGGTGTCCGTGAGGTGTCCATGGGGTGTCCATAAGGTGTCCATGAGGTGTCCATGGGATGTCCCTGAGGTGTCCATGAGGTGTCCATGGGGTGTCCTGGGATGTCCATGGGATGTCTGTGAGGTGTCCATGGGGTGTCCTGGGGTGTCCATGGGATATCCCAGCCCGGTGATGCCGGAATGCTCCCAGCATGGCCCCCCTCAGGAGCCCTGTCCTGCCCCTCGGGGCTCAGCCAGCCTGCGTGGGACTGGCTTGGGGCTGGCTCCAGCCTTTACATTTCTTTCCTCTTATGTAAAGCCGGAGCCAACATCCAGCTGAAATCCACCGGGGCTTTTAGCTGTTGGATCAGCCCCTGAAACATGTAGCTATATTCCTCCCCCACTTTTTTTTTTTTTTTTTTTTTTTTTTTT
>NW_026623375.1:1335390-1343699 GCF_030028575.1 Malurus melanocephalus | reverse complement strand
ATTTTGGGAAAGCCCAGGCAGGTCAGCCCAGCCCTGGATAAGTCAGTGCTGTCCCGTTGCCTCCTGTGCTCATCCCGGGTACCGCAGGCTTTGACCTGATGTGTGATTTCCCAGCCAAATTCCTGCTGGGAGCCCTGTGGGCAGGTCCAAACCTGGCACTGGGATCTGTGTGGGGTTTATCAGCGTGCACAGTGGCAAAATGGGAACCTCCGGGGCAGATCTGAGCTGGTGGAGGAGCAGATTTGGTGGAAATGTGAATGGAGCYGTGGTTTGAACACTGCACTGAGGGGAAACGCGGTCCCACGTGGGGAGGGAGGTGGTGCTGGAGCTGGAGGCTCCAAAATAATCCATCCCCTCTTCTCCTTCCAGCTCTTCCCGCTTGGAGACCTGGCTCTGACCCGCTGATGGACCTGGTGGAGATGCTCCACGTGCCAGAGGAGCACTGACTGCCCCAGGTGGGAGCTGCTCACCTGGCTGGGAAGGGTCTCCTCRGCAGATCTCGGGGTCCTCAGACCTCTCTGAAACCACACAGACAATGACATCCCAAAAAAATCTGATTTCTCACCACCGCTGCCCAGCCGCAGCGGTAAATYCATCTCGTTTCCAGGTCAGCCTTGCGCTATGAACTCGGGGAGAAAGAAACAGGGGAGATATTTATTTTTGTTTATTTTTTTTACATTTCTGTACTGGCTTGTTTGCAATCTGATATARACATGTACTGTTCGCTTCCTCGGAACCTGCCCTCATTAAAATGAAATGTGATCAAAGGAAACTTTGGCTTCCTGGTGCTGTTGTGGGATCTTGGTGGGGTTTTTTAAAGAGAAAAACCTGGTCTGGCTCTGCACGGGGCAGACACATCAGCTGTTGGGTCACTCCCAGATTTTTCTGACATGATTTAACTCCTTGACACCATTTTTTATGCAGTTTTACAGTAAATCTCTTTTACTGCCTGTTGGGGAGTTACTGCCAGGCCAAGTGCCAGTTCAGATGACAAAATTTCGGGATATTTCCTCAACTGGGCTGTACAAATGTGAGCCCTCACTGCTCTGCTTGTGTTTGGCCTGCTCAGGGTTTAATTTCCCTATATTCCCACTGATGGAATAAATGTCAGTCCCCATTAAAACAGGGAGAAGCCTCAGGGCTGGGCAGGAGCACATGGGGAAGGGGTGTTGGAGAGGGTGGGAGCTGGGATTTACAAAAACTTGAGGTTTGGGGGACTGAGTCTGGCACGGCTGAGCTTTAACCCACCAGTGGATTTTGCAGGAAATGTGACAAAAAGAAACATTTCCACCCCTCTTAGATGAACCCCTGCTCCTGCTGAAGTTTGTGCTGCCTTTGGTTGGGATCTGGAAGGGAAAACCTGTCGGGGGAGCCAGGTCAGGCTGAGCCCTCCGTCCTCACTCCCACAATTTTCCAATTCCTGCCCTTCCCTGGCATGGATGAGACACAATTGCTGCTTTGAGTCCATCCCTGCCAGGAGCCCCAGCCCCTGGAGTGACCATGAGGCCGATTGCCCTTCTCCAGGAAAAGAAGGCATAAAATGAGATAGAAAGGGATAAAATGAGGCAGAACATGTCAAGCTCAGTTTTGATCAGGAGGGGTTGAAGGATGATGGGATGGGAGCCCCTCGTCTGTCTGAAGCAAACACTTGAAGGCGCCGATTGTTGGAGTGAACCCAGTGAGACACTCGGTGAACCACAAACCCTTCACTCCTCACCTTAAAAAATAATTTTTCCTGTTGCACACGAGCTGATTCCCCACCAGGGCTGTAAAATAATTTCCTCCGTGCTCCGGGTTCTCCAGAGACATCTGGGCTTTCCCCGGGGGCCAATGAGCACAATGAAATGGAAGGAAGCTGAAAAAGGCATTTAATTACCCTCCCACCTCCGGGCAGGACTCAGCCATCCCTAATGGATGTTAATCTGATCCTTTCCAAAGGCTGATCCTGTGGGAGATGCCCACATCCCCCTTGCTCTGAGGGGCTTTGTGGCCGGACCTCGAGGGTCCCCACGCCTCGGGCCACAGGAACGCCACACCCAGACCCCCGTGGATGCTCCAAAATGAAATACAGCCACAGCGATGCTCAGGGGGAGTGCCAGCGACTGGGATTTACAGTTGGGATCAAAATGGGGGGACAAAAGTGTTTGAGAGGAGCATGGACAGGCCCAGAGCTGCAGCAGCACGTTCCTGGTGACCCCTGATCTCCCAGAGCAGCTTTGTAGGAAAAACGCAGCCCAGGAGGTGATTGCCAGCACCCCTCTGGGCTTTGGGAGATGTGGGGAACGAAGAACTGCCCAGGCAGCAGTGAGACAATTCATCCCTTCCCTCCTACCGTGTCCCTGAGGCTGCGGGGTGCTGGACAGTGGCACCGGGTGGCTTTGCCATGCCCTCTTGTGGTGACACCGSTGRCAGTGGCMGGGAGGGCTGGCAGCTGTCGCGGWGGTGGGGATGAGCCCGGCCACCATGTCCCCATCCCTGTGCCCTTGCAGGGTGGGGAATTGCCCCCGAGGCTGCCCCTCTGTCTGAGTGACCCCAGCCAAGGCCACAGCTCCTGGAAGGGATGGACGCTCAGGCTCTCCCCTGTCCCGCTGCTCCGTGTATGGACTGGGCAGCCCGGGGATGAGGCTGCTCGGGGATCCYATATGGCACATATGGGGTTTGGGGCTGGATCCGGCCCAGCTCCATCCCCGAGGCGCTGCCGTGGCATTTCGCAGCTCCACAAGGGTTTGGCTGGTGGCCTGAGGTTTCCCGGCCGGTGCCGCCATCACCCGGTCCACGGTGCCAGCGGATGCGGGTCATTCCCGGCCGAGAGGYGGGTGAATCCCAGGGACCGTGGCAGGCAGGAAGGCGTCCCACCCCAACCCGGGGCAGCTCCCTTTCCTTCCCGGTTCCCTGGCCTCTCCCAGGGGAGCAGCAGCGGCTGGTGGGGGTTTTGGGAAGGGCATGGCTGGGACAGGAACCGGCCGGCCCAGGGGAGCCGCTGTGAGCTCAGCRCAGCCTGGCCCGGGCACACACAATGGATCCGGCGGGTACCGGGAGGAAGAAAACTCCCCAAGGAATTTCCTCCATCGCTGGTGCTGCTCAGAAACTGCTCCTCAGGGATGCAGGTCGAGGCTGAGCACATCTCTGGCCATGGATGGACAGAGTTGGGCATCCTAGATGGTCCTTGCAATGTCCCCAAATGTCCCCATCGGGAGCCCTGGGCTGCAGGACCTGGTGCGGGGCTGGGCTCTGCCAGGGGTCCCATCCCTCCCATCCCCTCCTGCCCACACGTTCCCACCAGCCAGGGAACTGCTGGAGACTGGAGACAAGGACTGGGAGCTGCAGGGACCAGGAGGTGACAGTACCTCTGCTCCAAAGTGACAAGGTGACAAATGGCAGTGGGACCCTGGCACAGGTGTCCCCAGCCCAGCAGCCTGGGACTGTTCCTGGCAGCCCAAGTGGAAATGCTGGGTCAGGACCTCCTGTGGGCTCCACACTCAGCCCCATGAATGTCCTTTAGGTGTCCCCAGGCCCTGGCAGCCTGCAGGTGCCACCCCCATGTTGACTGTACACAGAGCTGTAATTGGGGAGTGCCCGCTCTGCTTTGGGGCAGCGCAGCTGTCATGGGCACGTGTCACCGGGAGCACGGGGACCTGTGCCACCAAAACCAGAGTTACATGTGCCACCGGGAACGGAGGGCACCTGTGCCACCAGGAGCAGAGGGAACCTGTGTCAGTGGGAACAGAGGGGACATGTGCCACCAAAACCAGACTTACATGTGCCACTGGGAACAGAGGGGACCTGTGTCAGTGAGAACAGAGGGGACCTGTGCCATTGGGAATGGGGGGTACCTGTATCACTGGGAGCACAGGGGGTACCTGTGCCACCATGAACAGTGGGCACCTGTGTCACCGGGAACAGAGGGAACCTGTGCCACCAAAACCAGACTTACATGTGCCACTGGGAACAGAGGGGACCTGTGCCACTGGAAGCAGGGGTGACCTGTGCCACCAGGAACAGAGGGGTCCTGTGCCACCAGGAGCAGATGGTACCTGTGGGGATGGACACCTCCAGGCCTGGTTGCCCCTGGAGATGGGTGCTGCTGAGGATGAGTGCTCACAGGGACAGAGGGCCCCAGAGCCAGTGCTGCTCTTACATCCCTGTCCTGTGACAGACATGGTAACACCATCAGCAGCCCCAGCTCTGGGAATGAGCTGTGCCAGCACCAGCCTCCTCAGGATCAAGCCCCTCTGCAGCTGCATTATCCGTGGGGTTTTCCAGCAGAGATATCCCAGCTCTTGCAGAGAAAGGTGTGGTTCTGCCTGGCAGAGGCAGCGGGTACCGCTCCCACGGGGACACTGTGGGCGCAGAGCAGGGTGGCTCTGAAATTCCAGCATCCCTGGAATTCCCACGCGGAATGCTCAGGTGTGGCCAGCRCTGCTGGGACCGTGGCCAGCTCCACGCCCGCATGGCACCGGCAGCACCGGCCCCTCCGGCTCGGCTCCCGCAGCTCTGCCACCTCCCGCAGTCAATAAAGGCTCTGCCACCTTGTGCAAGACGGATCTCCCGGCTCTCAGCAGCACAGCTGAACTTTCTGGACTTTCACAACCCACAAAACCTGTAATTAATCCTCCTAATGATCAGTTCTCCTTCCATCCCCATCAATCTAACCTGGGAAATGTTTACAGCTCAATAGTGCCACACACAGAGGYGCAGGGAAAATGAGATGGTGTTTTTTATGAGCTCTCCTCTCATTCCTGGTTCCTCCGGCAGCACAAATAAATCATCCCCTTTGAAACCATCCCCTGGGATCAGCCAGGCCCAGCAGCCCCACGCTGAATGATGGTGAAACAAGGCAGGAATGAGCTCGGCGTGTCCAAGCTGGCAGGAAAGCGCAGGGCTCCGTTTATTCCCAGTTGGAGCTGATCACTGCAGTGGGAATGGCTCTGCACTCCCAGCAGGGATCACCCAGCACGAGGGGCACCCCTGAGCCTGGGCACAGCTCCCTCCATGCCCAGCACAAGGTGCTGGGGGTGGCCAAACTGCCCTGGGAAGCAGAGCCTGGCTGTGCCCAGCCCGGTGAGCTCCAGCTGTGGGGTGGAAAGATGGCTGTGGGACGGAATGTGGATGAACAGCAGTGCTGACAGCGAGGAGGACGCTGAGCGGGAGGAAGAGAATCTCCCTGCCAGCTGCTGTCATGGCTGGGAGGGAACCAGCATCTCAGGAAAGCCAGGAGTGGTGTCCAGCAGAGCTCCGAGCAGGGCGAGCTCAGGGAGTGACCAACACCTCGGGAGAGGGATGGGCTGAGCGGGGACAAAGGGAAACCACCAGATCTGTGCAAAACTGTCCAACATGGAGCCACGAGTGAGACACAGGCTCTTGGCATCTTAGAAACGTGTGTCCTACAGCAGAAGAGACCYAAAAGCACAGGGAAATCGGGGAAAACCTCCCATTCTTTAGGAAGCTCTGGCAACTCCATCWCTTCAAAATGCTCCTCACCCTTCCCTCAGGAACAGGCCAGGCTGGGCAGGCTCAGGGGATCAGCTGAGGACATCCCAGTTTCTGAATAAAGATGGATTTTGTGGGCTTCCAAAATCCCCACCTGGACCTGCCAGGGAGCCTGAAGGGCGACTCTGATTTCCATACCTGGGAAAGTCTTCCCAGCACCTGCATTTTGGATTAGTGTTGCAACAGGATCAAACCTAAAGCAGGACACAGGTGGAATTCTCTGTCRCTGCTTGACCGAGTGCAGGGTGGGAATTGGAAGCAGATGTTGACTGGAAAAGAGCTCCAAACCCTTCCAAGCCGGTGAGCTCACAGGTCCCTGGACTGTCTTTGCTTCCAGGCAGGCACAATCCAGACTTAAATATCTGCCCAAATCAAAACACACAGAAATTTAAATGGAAAAATGCTGCCTGAGCAGGATCTGCTGGATTTACCCAAGGCTCTGCCATTCCAGGCTGCAGGAACCTCTCTGTGCTCTCTAATTTATTTTTTTTCAACGAGGCTTGGGAGGGATGGGAAAAAGCAGGATGGAAAGAACCAAAGGAATTTTGTACTGTGTGAGGATGCACCTTTTCAGAATGTGTTTTCATGTTCTTTCCAGCTCYTTCTCCATCAGCTGCAGTGAAAAAATGCAGCATTTCCCTGTGACCCATGTCCGTACCAAAGGATTCACCAAGCTGAGTGTTCCAGGACTGGCAGAACAGCCCGGAGCTGTGCACCAGAGGCACAACCAGAGCCCCCAAAATGGAGGGATCACAAAATAAATGTCCCATTTCAGGCTCACAAGGTGCTCAGGCAAAGATCCAGTGCTGAGTCAGGGCTCTACCAAGTCCCCTATGATCTCTACAATAAACAGATTTTTTTGGGGGAAAAATGCCTTTTAAAAACACTGAGGTCAAAAAAATCAATAAACCCGGGTCACGCTTGAGAAAATGTTTATGCTTAAAAAAGAGCATTTTAAAAAGAATTCAAACARCTGTTTTMCCYCTTTTTGAAATATTTCCTGYCYTTTATACWTTTTTTTTTTAATTTGCATGTTCCCAATGTTTTTAAAAAGACATTCAAAGGTGTTAAAACATTCACTCTGACCACCCAAAAGATTTTCTACCCACCGTGTTTTTATTGCGCTGAATCAAAAGAAAAACTTTTTGGTTCAAATAAACTTGAAACAATTCCTTCTCCTCCCCGCCTCCCTCCAGTTTTTTGGTTTAGCCAGTGAGTGGAAAAATCAATTATTCGCACTCCTCTAGCCCGATAAAAAGCTTCAGGACTCCACAAAGAGGCTCAAGGGAGCACTTGTGCTTTACAGCAAATAAAATGGTCTCCGAGTTTCTCAGCTCTCCTCCCTGATCACCCAGGATTCTGTGCTGAGATTGGCACTTCTGGGGTGACACGGGGAGTGGAGGGGACTTGGTGGGACCAAAACATTTTCACTGGTGGAACTAAAATACCCTCCTTTGGGGGGACATCGCATCCTCGTGGGTGGACATCACATCCTCCTTTGGTGGGACATCATATCCTCCTTTGGGGGGGCATCACCTCCTCCTGGGGGGATAAAGCATCCTCCTGGGGTGCATCGCATCCTCCTGGGGGACATCACATCCTCCTGGGGGGCCAAAACATCCTCCTTTGGTGGGACATCATATCCTCCTTTGGGGGGACATCACTTCTTCCTGGGGGGATAAAGCATCCTCCTGGGGTGCATCGCATCCTCCTGGGGGACATCACATCCTCCTGGGGGTATAAAGCATCCTCCTTTGGGGGGACATCGCATCCTCCTGGGGGGACAAAAGCATCCTCCTTTGGTGGGACATCACCTCCTCCTGGGGAACATTAAATCCTCCTTTGGTGGGACATCACCTCCTCCTGGGGGACATCACATCTTCCCTGGTGAGACCTCAAGGCTACAAAGCGTGTCTGGAGCCAGGGGCTGAGCCTGTTTCCACAGTGACAGACACCCGAAGGGACAGCACCCAGTGTCCCCCACCCAGCCCCTGGTCTGCAGCTCCTAAAGAGCCATGCTGCATACAGGGAATGAGCTTGGAAGAACTGTAATAGAGAAATAATGCCATGATTTTCCAGGATACGCTCTCCAAGCATCTTTTTGGTTTGAGGGTTTTTAGGAGTGAATTTATGTAAAACTGCAGCGGAAGTAGGTTTTTTTAAGCAACCTACACATTAAAAGTAAATCAATATTAATTTCTGGAGCCTTTTATTTCCAGCCTCCAGCTGGCTGCTGCGTTTGCTTCAGCACTGTAAAATCTGKTAGGAAAGGAGAAACACTGCAGAGGAAGGCCTGCGAACCTGTGACAAAGGAATGTGACACGCAATGCCATCACTGTGACAGCTGCTCTGGGTCATGTCCTTCTTGTAAAAGGTTTCAAGGAAATGAAGACAAGGAATGCAAAAAGGTGAAGATGGGGATCTCTGTGTTTCATTAAACAAACTCAGTCCAGGCGAAACCTGGATGGCCTCTCCAAAGGTCAGYMGGGATGGAGAGRGARCCKTTCYACACCAGGAGTCAYGGAATCCKGGAATGGTTTGGATTGGAAGGGAACTCACAGCCCATCCAATTCCAACCCCCTGCCAYGGGCAGGGACACCTCCCACCATCCCAGGGTGCTCYAAGCCCYGTCCAGCCTGGCCTTGGACACTTCCAGGGATCCAGGGGCAGCCACAGCTGCTCTGGGCACCCTGTGCCACAGGGATCCAACCAGATGGCTGCTGCTGGAAGGGGTTTGGCCCCGGGGCTCCATCAGCTGCTGCTGCCGGCGTCAGTCCCTGTTCCGGTGCCGATGCCGGTGCGGGTCCCGGTGCCGGTGC
>NW_026623375.1:1296018-1335175 GCF_030028575.1 Malurus melanocephalus | reverse complement strand
GGTCCCGACCCGCCCCTCGGCGCCCGCCCCGGGCCGCCCATAAAAGCGGCCCCGCGCCCGCCCAGCCTCCCGCCGCCGCTCCGCCGCCGGCCATGGCCAAGGACCAGCTGAAGCCGCGGCTGTGCCGAATGCTCAAAGGGGAGAGCGGCTACGGCTTCCACCTGCACGGCGAGAAAGGCAAGAGCGGCCAGTTCATCCGCAAAGTGGAGCCCGGCTCGCCCGCCGAGGCGGCGGGGCTGCGCGCCGGGGACCGCGTCGTCGAGGTGAACGGGCACAACGTGGAGCAGGAGACGCATCACCAGGTGCGGGCACGGAGCGGGGACAGCGGGCATGGGCACCGCGCTGAGCGCTCTGCTGCCTGGCAGTGCCCGGCTCCAGCCTCCCTGCAGCGGGCAAAAGGCGGGGGTTTCACCCAAAATGCTCCCTGCGGGAGCATCCGCGGTCTGGGCGGCGCTGGGGGGTGTCGCGGTGGGGTGGGTGCTCCCCCGAATGCCGTGTCTGGGCTGCAGAGGGGCTTTGCGTGGTCCGGGACCCGCGGTTCTGTGCGGTGCGGGGTCTCGGCGCTGGGCACGGCGTGTTGGAATCGTGTCAAGGTGGGAAAGCAGAAGGTGTGTGGGGCTGGGCAGGGCTCTGCCGCGTTATGCAATCTGTGGTGGAAAGGAATGGGGAGACCCGGGCTTTATTTCCGGCTCTGCTGTGGGTTTTCTTGGCTGCTTTGGGCGAGCTGCGCCTGCTTGTGCAGCCTGGAGTGTAGGAAGATGCCTTAAAATCTCCAGATAAAGCCGTGCAGATGTTCAGCAGTTGGGCTGGCCTGAGAGMGATAGTGCTCGGGGGTGGGAGTCGTGGCTCTTCCTGACCACGGCTGTGGCTGGGGAGGTCCGAGGGAGCTRTTTCTCTGCTCGCCAACAGAAGTCGTTTCAGGCTGTGGCATTTTCTGCTTGTAAAACTGGAACTTGAATTTGTCAAACAATTTAGTCTAAAAAAAAACCAAACCAAGAAATGCGGAAAAAACAAGCGACGAGGAAAAAACCAAGCAGTGGGGTTCAAGCTGCTCCAGTCCTGCTGGATACTCAGAGCCTGGCAGGGGCACAATTTGCCTCGTGGCTCATGGGGCTCTGCAGGATTTAGTGTTTTAGTAACTTAAAACATCTGGTCAGCCCTGCTGCCAGCACTGCATGGGGGCAGAGCTGGGATGTGCCTTGACCCCGCAGAGTTTGGGGGGCTGTGGGTTCCCAGACCTCATCCCCAGGTGTGGATGTTGCTGTGTTGAAGGTGAGGCCGAGCTTCCAGGTGGCTCCACTAAAGCTCCGTGGGCTCCTCTCCGTGGGCCTGGTGGGGTTTAGTGGCTCCTTGAGCTTGTTTTGAAGATCTGAGCCAGCGTGTGAAAGTTGATGTTTGTCCTGAATGCGATTTCAGCCCCCTTGAAGGAGGATCCCCATCTTTGATCTGGCTGGGCAGGAAGGAGGGCTGTGTTCCTGCGGTGCCTTGGAAGCCACCAGAGCTCCCTGCTGGAGCCGGGCTGCTGGGGACGGGCGATAGCGGAGCCAGCTGTGCCTTTGAAACGTGCTGGGCCTTCCCAGTAGGTCAAGTGAAATGGGAGGGGGAAATTTCTCTTTCTTCCTATTTTTTTTTTCTTCTTCTTTATTTATTTTTTTTTTGGCTGCTGGCGGTGGCACGGAGCGCTGGCACTCGGTCCCTGTGCAGAGCAGTGATTGGAACAGGGTGTCCCATCCAGGGTGTCAAGGAACTCTGGCTGCCATGGYGCTGGGGTCTGTGAGCGTGCGAGTGGTGGGAGCCCTGCCTGCTCTGGGATCACCCATTTTCCTGCCCCAATACCACAAGAACCTCTTCCTTCCCCCAAGGACTGCCCAGCGCTTAAAACATCTGGTCAGCCCTGCATGGGGGCAGAGCTGGGATGTGCCTGGACCCCGCTGAGTTTTGGGGGGCTGTGGGTTCCCAGACTTCACCCCCAGGTGTGGATGTTGCTGTGCTGAAGGTGAGGCTGAGCCTTCCAGGTGGCTCCACTAAAGGGCTGTGGGAAGGGCGATGCCCTGGCGGATCACACACCACCTCACCGTGGTCCCTCCTGTGCTGCTCCATGCCCAGCCTTGAACAAGTAACACTTCTCCATGTGCACGGGATGGAGCCCRCAGCGAACAGGCCTTGCTGCTTGGGTGTAACTGTGTTTCCAGCTGAAGCTGGCAGCATTTTTGTCTTTGTTCTCTGTTTTTCTTCCTGGCCTTGCCCAAGGAGCGGAGGCAGAACGTGTTCTCGGGGTGTTTTGTGTCTCGGATGCAAAGCTGCATCCCGGGCTGCTCGGAGCCGGTCAGAGCCGCAGCTCCCGCCGTGCCCGGAGCACGGGAAGCTCTGCGGAGGCCGGCAGCATGGAGCAGGGCAGCGACACCGCACCGGGAGCTGCTCCCGGTGGCACCGTGAGTCCCTTCCTGGGCGGCTCTTGTTTGGCAAGGGTGGCAGGGCTCTGCCGGGATGGCGCTGCTGTCAGCGGGGGTGAAAGTCTGTCTGGGTGGAGCTGCGGAAATCATGGGGCTGGGTCGGGTGCTCGGAAGGTCCCAGATGCGCAGGGGAGGCTGCATTGTCTCCAGAAGCCGCGAGGACCGGAGGCTGGGAGCATGGCTCGGAAGCGGGTACGGTGCTGGGCAGGACGCGCCGGGGGCTGCTGCTTTGCCGCCCCGCTCTCTGCTCTGTCCCCAGCGAGCCCTGCTGCCTTGGGGGGCTCCTCACAGCCCCTTCTGCTCGTCCTGCTCACGGGGAGGGRTCCACGGGCTGCTCTGTGCCGCTCTCCATCCCTGCCTGGCTCAGKCCCCGGCACTCGCGGGACCTTTGCTCCATCCCTGCTCTTCCATGGCTGCCAGGGGGCTCGGCAGTGGGGTGAGGCTGTCACCATCCCACACTGGCTTTGGACCTTTTCCCTTGTCCCTCTGAGTTCTGCTGTGGTCCGTGGGACCCCTGTGGTTCCCTGTGCCGCCTGGAGCACCCAAACCGCGGGCTCTGGGTGCCATCACCACGGGACCAGCGCATTCCCCATCTTAGTGCTGCGTGTTGGCTGCTGCCACCAGGTCCCCTCTGGGAAAAGCGTCCCTGCCAGGCGGTGCCGGTGTCAGCAGCACCGACTGATGGCAGATGTAAGCGGATCTGAGCGGCAGCAGATGGATGTTCTGGGCCTGACGGATCAGCACCCTCGGGTCGGTTCCGGCTGGGAGCCCCAGCGTTGCTGCACGAGTTGGCTCAGGACGAGCAGCCTTGCCTGCAGCCTGTGCATTTCTTGCGCGCTGTTTTTTTTCTTGTTTGCAGATACGGGCTCTGTTGACCTTGAGTGAGGCTCGCAGGGAGTAAATAAACGCTGGTTAATTGCGCGTTAGGCTCGTTTGTCGCTCTAACCTTGGCTTGCCTRGCTACTGTGACCTAGATCAGAGCAGGAGCCCTGCAAGGAGCCCAGGGCTGTTTTGGGGGTGGTTTTCAGCACGTCTGGGGTGTTCAGGGCCACCCCACGGCTSGGGCTGGTGGCTGAGCGGCACTGCCAGCGATAGCACCCCTCCTCCTCCTCGGGAGGAAGGCCTCTGCAGGGAGGACGTGCCCTCGGTGGCTGCCAGCAGCCAGGCTGGAGCTGGTTTCCCTGTGGATATTCTGGATTTTCCGTTTCCACCGCAGCCCACCCTGGTGGGATTTACCCCCTGCCTGGCTGCGGGATCAGCTCCTCCCGGCTCTCCCCGCTGTGAGTGTCTGTCGGAGCCTCTGCCAGGCTGATCCCTGTGAAGGAGCCGGACAATGTCCCCATTCACGCTGCCAGAGCTGGAACCCGGCAGGGACCGGCCCATCTCCCGCTCCCAGCACTGGCTGCCCCGATCTATGCTGGTCCCCAGCACGTACTGGGCATAGATGGGTGGACTGGGCTGTTTCTTTCCTAAATCCATCTGTACAACSGTGTGATGGGGCACAGTGCAGCCCCCAGCTGCCCACAGGGGTGCTTGAAGCCTTCCTGTGCCCCTTGGCTCACACCCTGCCCCGGGCATGGGAGTACAAAGGCACCCTGGACTGAGGAAACGAGGGGATTTGCTCGGTGGGACAGTGCTGTCCTCTGAGGGACAGTGCCAGGCACAGGGTTACTGATGCTCGGGGGGCAGTGGCAGCCCCTGTGGGCGCTCCTGGGGCAGTGGCAGCCCCTGTGGATGTTTCTGGCTGAGCAGGGTGGGTGGTCATGGGTGATCTGGGCAGAGCTGCTGGGAGCTGGAAGCACCAGCAAACCTTCACCCAGAGTGAAGCTGCAGCGTTGTGGAAGAGCTGATGGCCCTTGGGTGTGGCTCCTACTGTCCCCGAGTGTCCCCCGGGCTCCTGCTGAGCTGTCCCTGTCGTCCCCAGGTGGTGCAGCGCATCAAGGCKGTGGAGACAGAGACACGCTTGCTGGTGGTGGACAAGGAGACGGATGAGTACCTGTGCAGCCTGCGGCTCACCTGCACCGAGGACATGGTGCACAACGGGATCCTGCTCAGCTCGGCCGTGCCCCCCGCCAAGGCTCTGGCCAGCGACAACGGCGAGGTGTGGAAGCCACAGCTGGAGCTGAGCGGGGGCAACYTGCAGAGGCATTCCCACAGCTTCTCCTCCAACGGCAGCAGGAAGGTGAGGGCAGAGCGGGGCCGGGGGCAGCGGGTGGGACCCTCTGGGATTGCCTTGCTCTTGGAACACGGTTTGTCCCATCAGAGAAAAACCTTCTGTGTGTGGCTGCCAGCTCAGGGAGTCCTTTGGAATCTCTGGCTCCGAGCACCCTGACTGTTGGGGGCTGTGCATTCCCTCTGGTGCCCCAGCCTGGATCCCTGCTCGGAGCAGGAATGTGGCCAAGCTGCAGCTCATGAACGAGCTCCTCTCCCTCCATTATTTGCAGGAGGGAGGGAACATCTGGGGTGAACGTGTTCACAGCTTTTTTTCTGGAATAGGAAGGAAATTGGCTCTTTTTAAATGGCCTGGGTCTGGACTGCGATTCGGCACTGAGTGCCTTTTATTGGTGAGCTCCTTTGCAGGAGGGAAGGAATTCGGGGTGGGAAAGGTCCCGTTTCCATGGCTGCGGGGCTGGCGGAGACAGCGCGGGCTGGTGCCGGGCTGATAGCAGGGCTGGCTGCAGGGCTGCCCCGCTCCAGGTGCCACTGGGGCAGGAGCTGGRTGGGTGCTGCAGCCCTGCCCTGTGGCCATCTGTCACCTCCCGGCCACCTTCCCACTCCTGTGCTTCTTCTCTGTGCTGCTGGTGCTCAACAGGGCTCCTCCAGCACGGAGCTGCTGTGGGTATCCCCCTCCTCCTCCTCCTCCTCACCTTCTTCCTCCTCCCTGGGGGCCCTGCACGGGCTGCAGTGCCAGGGTGGTCCCTGTCCCCTCGGAGCAGGGGTGGTGGCTCAGTGCTGGCCCAGAAGTGGCCACTGGGCTGTCAGGGGGACAACCATGGGAAAATCAGGACAGTGTGGTGTCCTCAGAAGCCACTCACAGAGGAATCACCCCTGTGCAGATCAGGGGGGATGCTGGGACGAGGCAGGAGCATCTCAGCAATAGCGAGGGGGTCTCACATCTGACCCTTCCCTCTGGAGCTGTTTGGAGTCTGGCAGAGGAGGATCCTCCTTGCCTGGGGCTGCCAGGGGCAGTCTCAGAAGCGGTGTTTTATTTTTCTTTATCGTTTGCCTGGTTTGAAGCTGTTGGGAGGTCCTGTGAGGATGGTGATGGCTGTGTTTCCCCTGGGGGTTGGAGCAGCCCTGGGACGGGCGGTGGGAGAGGAGCCATTCCCGAGGAGAGGGTGGCTGGGGGTGGCTGGGGGTGGGTCTCCAGGAGCCGTTCCCGAGCACAGGGTGGCTGGGGGTGGCTCTCCAGGAGCTGTTCCCGAGCAGAGGGTGGCTGGGGGTGGCTCTCCAAGCGGGGCATTTCCTCTCGTGCCTCTGTTCTGAGCGCTGGTCGGGATCCAGCAGTATGTGCTGACGGGAAGTCAGGCCGGGGAACAGCTCGGTCCTTTCCGGCCTCTGGGCTTTGGCTCCTCCAAAGGAGGAGAGGGTGGGACAGGGAGAGCAGGGCTGGGCTGGGAGGAGAGCCCGTGCTCCCTTTGGGGGATTTGGTGGGGACTTTTCCTGGGTGTTCAGTGCTGGGGACAGGGCTGGTGTTCAGGCTGGGCAAAAGGAGCTGGTGCCAGGGGTGATTCCCCGGGGATGGGGATATGGGGACAGGCTGCTGAGCACCTCGGGCCAGCAGCTGGTTTGTTCCTGCCTCAGCAGCTCCCAGGACAGCTGGGCACTGCCAGCTCTCCTGGCMAAGGTCACCTCTGGGTGCCAGAGCCGTGTGTGACTCCGGGGTGAGCTCAGGGGTGGCCGGAGCAGCAGGAGCTGCATCCTGCTCCTGTGCCTTGCAGTCCTGTTTGACTCAAGGTGATAAAATCTGCTCGTGGTCTGGGTGGTGGGTCCCTCCTGCTGGCTCCCAAAGCAGCTGGAGGCTGGGACATGGTGGATAAGGGGTGGTGGACCCCCATTTTTGCCCCTCTCAGACCCCAACACTTTGTCTCTCCATGGGGCAGCTCGAGCCTGACCCTGATCCAGCAGATCACAGACACTGGAATCTGCAGCTCCTGAGTCTGGGGAGATTTTGGGAGATTTCTGCCACTGCAGTGGAGCTGTGACAGCTGAGATAAACTTAATTTTGTCCCCAGCCAGATTTAGGGCTTTTGTGAACTTCCCTGGAGGTGTTTAGTGAAGGAGAGAAGGCAGCACCCTCCCCCTGCTGACCTGCGGCCCCAACCTGCCCCTGTGGGAACCGGGGCTGCTCCCRGGGAGCTGCATTTTTGTGAGCAGCGTTTGTTTATAGAAAGGCTGGAGTTTTCCTGGATTTGAGGCCGGGGTTGCTCGGGGCAGCCTGAAGGGATGAGCAACTAAAACCAAACCAGGAGGGAAATGTGGTGTTTGTGATGGGACAGGGAGGGTGGGTACAGCCCTGCCACCCCCTGTGCTGTCCCAGATTGATTTCCCATGGGGGGTGACCCCTCCAGAGTGCTGTGGGTGGGGAGGTCACYGTGCACCCCGGCAGGGACCTGGTGCCCAGGACCTCGTGCTCCAGGAACCTCGGTGATGCCATGAATAATTCAGCCYGTGTTTAAAATCCTGCCTGGGGAGCAGGGCTGGCAGCCAGCAGCTGGGGCTGGCACAGCTCTGCTGTCCCCATGAGGGGACCCATCATGCCCTGTGTGGCTGTGGTGGCACGGGGAGCCAGGACTGCCCTGCCCTGTCCCACAGMACTGTGCCCGTTCCTGGGGCTGAGGGGGTTTGCTCCTCACTGAGTGCTGTCTCACTCTGTCCCCTGGCATGGCATGTGTCCTTCATACCAGGTACTCCCCTGTCCCCAGCAGGTTCTGGTGGCCACCAGGCTGTTTCCTGCCTTCCCAGGGCTCTGGCAGGTCCGGAGGTGAGGGCTGGGGGGGGTCCCAGTGTGGCGGGGGCTGCTCTGGGTTCTTGGTGAGAGCTGCTCTAATGGCAAAGGTGCCTTTGGGCCAGGGATGGCTGTCATTAAATGCCTGGGCTGGTGGTGTGTGAAAGGCAGAGAAGCTGCAGGGCTGCCAGGGCCTCTCCTGGATTCTGCTGTCACTCCAGAGGGGTCCGTGGTGGGCAGCTGTCCTGGCCCCGAGTTGGCAGCACCTTTGCAGGGGCTGTGGCTCTGCTGTCCCAATAGGTGCTGGGCTGGCACTGGGACCCCATTACGGCCATACAGGGTGTGTGAGCCACCTCAGGGCTGTCCTTGGGACTTGCTGCTTTCTCCAGGTGTGTTTGTAGGGAAAGCAAGACCAGCAGCAAAGCCAGAGAGGCCTTGGGGGTGATGCAATTCCTGTCCTTCACTCCCGCTCACGCCGGCTGCAGGGGGTGGGTGTGCAAAGGGACCTTTACAACCCTGGCAGAGGACAAACTCCTCCAAAGTTTATCCTTTGGAGAGCAAACCCACCTCTTGGAGCTGTTGTATTCAAGCCTGTTGAGTCTGGGAATTTTAATGGGGCCGGTTGTTGATTGTCCCCTGCTCAGGGGAAGGGTGTGTCACTTTAGGATTGCTGCTGGCCGGAGCTGGAAGCAGCAGGATGGTATCCCTGGGGTGACACGGGGGTGGTGGCAGCTCCTGAGCCTCCTGTGTGTCTGGGGACAGATGTGCTGCTCTCTGAAGGACGAGGGCCTGTTGGGGCCAGGTGTAGGGTCAGTGCTGCCCTCGAGGCAGTAAATATTTACCCTTCTCTGTGGGTCAGGAGTAAGAACTTCTCTCTGATGCAAAGGAACCCCCTGTGTTGTGATGTCTTCTGCCACAGCGCTGCGAGGGGAGTAACTCAGGACAGATGTTTTTGGAGCGTTTTGCCAACTCAGTTGAGGCCCAAAATTTAGGGCTTGTAGAATAACCACAGAGATGTAATAAAACCAAACATGAGCAGAAATGTCTGCAGCAATTATGCAATTTAAAAAAAAATAAATAAGTGGATGGTTTGAATTAAAGCAGTTCCCTGCAGCATCTTGCAGTGCCCGTGGCAGGCTCAGATCCGCAGGGAGGGTGATGGGAAAGATGGCAAAGCTGAGCCCTGGCACAGCCCGGGTGAGGTTCCCACTGTGCAGGCAGAGCTTTGGGRAAACCCTCGGGCACGGAGCCCACGGAGCTGTGGCTGTGTCCTGGAGCAATTCCCGGCTATTTTTGGGGATGCTGCGGGTGCGAGAGGGCAGAGCCGAGGGGAAGCTGTGTCGGGGCAGCAGGGCTGTGTCACCCTGGGAGCTCTGCTTAAAAACAAACGCYTTGCAAAGCCTTTTGGGCACTCTCGGGGGGCTGCTCCTGCCTGAGGASATGGGGTGGGATGGGATGGATGAAGAAGGGAAGGTGCCTGTGGGGCTGCAGAGCCTCTGCTTCCCCCAGACAAAATCCTCACCGTGGGCACTCCTGTGGCCGTGAAGGGTCTGATTTCTGTGGGARCTCAGCCGGGAGCGGCACAGGGATCCCTTGCTTTTGGGATTAGTGCTTCAATCCCAAAGCAGCGGCAGAAGCTGGGCGGAGCCGTGGGGTCGCCGGGCTCTGACCCCGCTGCATTATTGATGTCGCYGGGCTCTGGCATCGCGTGTCACCGGGCTGGGGCTGGGCTCTGGAGCAGCTCCAGCTCAGCACCTCGGGAATGGAGGCTGGGGCACCTGGAGATGCAAATCCTCACTCCTGGAAGTGTTCAAGGCCAGGTTGGATGGGGCTTGGAGCTCCCTGGGCTGGTRGAAGGTGTCCCTGCCTTTGGYAGGGGTTGRAATGGGATGAACTCGGAGATCCCTTCCAACCCACAGCACTCCAGGATTTTGGGATGGTGGTGGGCGCTTGTGCTGCCACCGGGGTTGGGAGGCTCCACATCCCAAAGCGTCACCCGCGCTGGGAGTGGGGCAGCCCCATCCTCGTGCCCCACACATCCCCTGTGTCTGCCTGTCCCTTGTGCAGGGACACTGTTCCCCCCTGGCTGCTGCCGTCGGCTGTGGTGTCAGTTCGGGGCTGGCAGTGCCGCCTGCTGCAGGGTTTGTGGGGCTCTGGCTCTGCTTGGGATGAGCAGCGTGTCCTGGGCATCGCCACAACACTSGGAGGAGGTGCTGGCAGGGATCTGAACCAAATCCTACTGAAAACACTCCCCGTTTGGGACGGAACATTTCCCTGCGGGGATAAGGTGAAGAAACCCGTGTCATCCCCAGGGCCCCGCATCCCCCCGCGCTGCGGGAAGGGAGTGTGGGTGCAAAGTTCTTCCATTCGTGGGGAAGAGCTGGGGTTGTGTCCCAGCCCCACAAAGGTGGGCTGTGGGGCAGGGCAGGGGCTGAGCAGGCGATCCCCGGCTCCCCTGTCCTGCCTCGCTGTGCAGCGGAGGATTCGGGCCGGGGGTTATTTCGGTGCCGGGGCAGCGCAGGAAGCCCCTCCCGGGGAGGAGAGCATCCACCCCGCGGCACGAACTTCCTCCGCCGCGGTATTTTTAGTGAAACACAAAGCGGGTGGGAGGCGAGAGGCAGATTAGCATCGGGAGGAGCCGTGCCCTGCCAAGAGCTTTTGTTCACGGAGCCCCAGGCTCCCGGGGGACGCCCGGTCCTGCGAGGGGACAGCGGGGTCACCCCGGGACCCCCCCTCTCCCTGGGAAGGGGCGGTGATGCTGCCGACACCCCGAGATGCTGCGGGTGGTCCAGCTGGTGCTGATCCCTTCTGCATCCCCGAGTAATCAAAAACTTTCCCTCGAAACGATCGGGAAGCTGATATTAGATGGGAGCTGCTGGAAGTGCAGCTCTGCCCAGCCCCCTCGGCTCCCAGGGATGGGTTCCAGCAGCTTTCCTTCAAACCCAGCCCCGCTCACGAGTGGGCTCATGGCCAGCTGTCGATGGTTCTGTTCAATAGCAGGACTATTAAATGGTTTGGAATAAATTAAAAATTTTCTGGCAGCATTGAGGCCTTCTGCGTGTGCCCTGGCAGCTGCACAGAGCCTCTGCTGTGCCTCTGCTCCATCCCTTGGAGCTCCTCCAGCCTGCTCGGGCTCGTGGGCTCATCATGGCAGAGGAAACCTTAAAACAATATTGGGTTTAGGGTTTTTTGGTTTTTTTTTGATTCTCTGTTTATTCCTGAGACCCAAGTGGGTTGTGGAGCTCTGCTCGTTCCCAGCTGTTCATCCAGGGCTGTCCCAGTGCTGCTGCAGTATGGAAGGACAAATCATCTCCAGGATTTGGATGCTGGTGCCTCAGGTGGTGCTGTGGGTCTGGGGGAATCCCAGCCTCTGGATATGGGGCTGCTCCCCCATGGATGGAAGGTGCTGGAGTTGTGGAATTGCTCGTGGGGAATGGAAACACGTGGAGCAAAGGTGCCACGTGCTCCTGACCTSCAGTGTGAATTCCCAGGCTGGAATTCCCTGGTACACCTGGCATGCAGAAGAGGTTTTAAAGAGCTCCTTTTAACCCGTAAAACACCATTCCTTGAGTGCTCAGAGCCCTGACAATRTGGCATCACCTCTGTGTTGTTCATTCCTGCCCTCCTGTGAGGCTGTGAGGGGGAATGATGTGCCTAGTGCTATAAAACAGCTCGGGGTGTAAATGAAGGTCTGTTCTAGGCTGCTTTTGTCTCCCASTCCTTTGGATATGGAGATGTTACAGGCACTGGTGGTGGGAGACTCCAGGTTGGGAAATGAGAGAGAAAAAAATCAAACTTGTAATCAGTAGAGGGTTTCTCCAGATGCACAGCTCTCTATAAATAAGGAATTGAACCCCAAGTTGTTGACATAATTCTTTCTGGCAGGTTCCATATTGTAATTTAATTTCATTACATTTTGCCTGGACTCCTGGATGTTTTGGGTCCATTGCTGTGCACATTCAGACCACATCCAGACGTGGAGCTGGATTTTCTTGGCTCMGTGTCTCTCTTTTCCCACTCAAGCTTTGCAGGAGTTTTTTCCAGGTACAATAAGCTGGTGGGGGATGTTTGTTAGTGGTGAGCCTGTGAAAGCTTAATTTCAGTAGTTCTGTGAGCATTTGGAAGGGAGGAAAGACAATTCCCTGCCGATGCCAGTGCTGTGAAAGTGTGAGAGGTTGCTCTGCGAACATAAAATTCTGGAATGGTTTGGGTTGGAAGGGACCTTAAAGCCCATCCAGTGCCACCCCTGCCATGGGCAGAGACATCTTCCACTACCCCAGGCTGCTCCAACCCCTCTCCAGCCTGGCCTTGGACACTTCCAGGGATCCAGGGGCAGCCACAGCTTCTCTGGGCACCCTGTGCCAGGGCCTCCCCACCCTCACAGGGAACAATTCCTTCCCAATATCCCATCCATCCCTGCCCTCTGGCAGTGGGAAGCCATTCCCTGTGTTCTGTCCCTCCATCCCTTGTCCCCAGTCCCTCTCCAGCTCTCCTGGAGCCCCTTTAGGTACAGGAAGGGGCTCTAAGGTCTCCCTGGAGCCTGCTCTTCTCCAGGCTGCACAACTTGGACCACCTGGCCATGGGTTTTTCCCTTGGGAGGGTCCCAGGGATGCCTGGGGACATAGTGTGGCCAGGAGCAGCAGTGTGTGGGTGTACAGCTCTAATCCTGGGGCTCTCCATTCCAACATCCCCTGCTGCAAGTGGTGTTGCTGCCCCCCCCCAGCATGGCCGGAGCCCCGCTGCTGCTCCCCGGGGTGTCCTGTGATTAAACCCTCTTAGGGAATTACAGAGCCTAATCCCGTTAAGGACACCAGCAGCACAAAAGGTGGTGGGAGGGCTAATCCACTGCGCCAGCCTTGGCAGGCTGAGCTCTCACCCTTGGGAATGTGGCCCCACTACNTCCTGTCCCTCCATCCCTTGTCCCCAGTCCCTCTCCAGCTCTCCTGGAGCCCCTTTAGGTACAGGAAGGGCTCTAAGGTCTCCCTGGAGCCTGCTCTTCTCCAGGCTGCACAATTTGGACCACCTGGCCATGGGGGGGTTTTTCCCTTGGGAGGGTCCCAGGGATGCCTGGGGATGGAGTTTGGCCCGGAGCAGCAGTGTGTGGGTGTCCAGCTGTAATCCTGGGGCTTTCCATTCCAACATCCCCTGCTGCAAGTGGTGTTGCTGCCCCCCCCCAGCATGGCCGGAGCCCCGCTGCTGCTCCCCGGGGTGTCCTGTGATTAAACCCTCTTAGGGAATTACAGAGCCTAATCCCGTTAAGGACACCAGCAGCACAAAAGGTGGTGGGAGGGCTAATCCACTGCGCCAGCCTTGGCAGGCTGAGCTCTCACCCTTGGGAATGTGGCCCCACTACCTGGGGCATTCCCTGGGGAGGGATGCCGTGCCCTGGGGAGGGATGCCGTGCCCTGGGGAGGGATGCCGTGCCCTGGGGAGGGTGTCCAGTGGCTCTTCCCACTCCCTCACAGCTCTTGCCTTGCTCTGTCCAGCGCAGGGCTGGCTCCTTCCTACCAGACCAGCAGTCCCTCGTGAGCAGCCAGAGGCCATCCYAGGTAAATCAGTTAATTCTGGCCTTGGCGTTGTTCATGGTTAGCGGGATTTAATTAAGACAAGCCCTAATTAGTTGTAAGCGGGTGAGTAGTCGGCTTTGCCTGGAAGAGTTCCCTGCTCTTGTCTGGCAGCTGGGCTCTGCTGCCATYGGGGGGCTGAGCAGTGGGGATGTGGGTGACCCTGATGGTGCTGGAATGTGGGGACAGAATCCCCCTGGATGAGTCGTGCTGGGCACCCCAAGYCCTCTTTTCATTTGACAAGCGCCGCTCTGGGGCAGTTCCCTCTTTCCCAGGGCTCTTTTTCTAGCCATGGGCATGCATGGCAGCGTGCCCACAGCCCCAGGGCTGGCACAGGGCCGTGCTTGTCACCCCCTGCACCCCACAGTTATCAGCAGGAGCAGCCAGGGCTGGTGCTGGCTCTGGGGTTATCACAGGAGATCCTCCCCCTGCACCGGGAACGCGCTGTGTCCAGCTGCCCAGGGCTCACGGGGCCAAAGGGCCACCCCAAACCCCTTATCTGCCCCAGCCCCGTTCAGCTGGAGATAAGCTCAGCTCCCTGGCAAGGGGCATCGTCTGTGGCCCCCTGGTTTTTAAGAAGCTGGGTTTAAAAATGTCATTTTTGGAGCTTGGCTGAAGAAGCCCTGCTGCTCCCTGGTTGCGTCAGGTCCCGGTTTGATCCTGTGATTCCCAGCAGTGCCATTGGGATGGAGCTGGTGCCAGCGTTGTGCAATGGGGACAGTGACAGCAGGGTTGAGTTTTGGAGGGGGAGGTCAAGGGGAAGCCCAGCAGAGCTGGARGCTCTGGGTGCYGTGCCCAGGTCAGCAGATTTTGTGCAGATTTTGTGCAGGAGCTTTGCCTTGGGGTTTTTTGGGAGAAGCGAGTAGTTCGTGTGGCCAGCTGTGGGCTGGGACCGAGGCTCCTCACCCTTGTTGCTTTTTGGAAAATTGCACCCCTGGGTGTTGAATCACAGGATTTCTGAACACAAAAGGCCTCCCATGGGGTGACCCCGCGCGGGTGCCCCGGCGCTGGCTTTGCTCTCTTTACGAGGAATGCAGAGGATGTTTGGAGCCCTCCCCCTGCCCCGTTTCCTCCAGCGAGCTGGGCTGCCCGGCCAACACAAATATTGGGAGTAAACTCTTGAACTTCCCGGGGCCCAGCGCTCACAGAGCAGCGCCTGTTCTCCCCCTGCCTGGGCAGGGGCCGGGCTGAGGGGGTGCACATCTGTCCCCCCRCCTTCATCCATCGCACCCCTCACTCCAGGGTGGCAGAGCAGGAGGACAAAACCAGCCCCAAAGGGACAGCATGGTGGCTCGAGCCATCCTTCCCACCCTAGCTGTGCTTCATGGGGCTCTGTGAGGCTGAGTGTAGCACCCATGACCCCTTCTGCAGGGTGGGGTGTTGGGGGGCTGTGGGGGACAGGAGCTGTGTCCTTGCAGGCTTGTGGTGCAGAGTCATTCTCCCCATTCTGTATTRGGTGCCTTGACTAATGGCTGGCTTTCTGCAGGGCACTGGGATTGCACCCTAACCCCAAAAATCAGGCTTTGAGGGCAGGTCTCGGTGGGTTTGAGCCACTGGTGCTGGCTCTGGTGGGCCCTGTGGGGTTTGGTGAATGCCCCTGTGGTGGTCACTCCAGTGTCACAGCCCTGGTACGGGGGAAGGCAAGAGCTCAGAGCCCTTAGCAGCCTCAACCCTTGGGAAAATACCTTTCCTTCCTTCCCCCAGACCCCTCCCTGTCCCGGGTGCAGGCTGTTCTCAGGGCTGGGAGGTGCTCCCTGCCATACCTGCTGCATCACCGAGCCCCCTCCACCTCCAGGGGTTTTCCTGGGAACCTGCRGTGCCAGGCGAGCACCGTGGGAGCGCAGAGCTGCAGGACTGGATTCCTCATGGTCACCTGGGGTCACTGATGGCGAGGAATGGGGCCAGCACGAGCCAATGTTTGGTGATTGCTCAAGGCTTGGCCTGCAGAGGCAGCTGGGGAGGCTGAAGGGTGGYTGGGCAGAGCCTGGAGGTGCCTGGTGCTGGTGTTGGGAGCTGAGCTCGGGTGGGAGCCGTGCCTGGGGCTCTGCCCAGTGCAGGAGGCTCCATTTGGGATCCATCACCTGTCATTGGGGTGSCAGCTGTGGCTCTGATTTGGGGTGTCAGGGACTGGGACATGTCTGTGCCCCAGGGAGCACAAGCTCCATGCTCGTGGAGGGAGGGAGCACTGTGGGGTTGGGGAAGCTTGTTCCCAGCATCTTCCCATGGTCCAGAGCAATCCCTCCTCTCGCCTGGGGGTTCATGGTGAGCGTGGGAAGGACTTTTCCCCCCGTTCCAGCTGCTCAAACCCCACACAGTGACCAATGCTCTTTTCCCTCCCACCAGTGGAAAACAGATCCCTCCGGGTCTGGTGAGAYCCCTTTCAAWCCAGACTGAAGATTCCATGTTTCTYCTCTTGGACAAATCCCAGGACCCACGTTAACTGCCCCACATTGTGCTGGAGCTGATCCCTGTGGAGCACAGGAGCTCTCTGCTATCCCAGCCGTGCGTTCCCTTGGCAGATCCTGCTGGAAAAGTTGTCTCTCTCCATGAAAACACGTGCACGTGGCGGTTTCGGTCTCCTCCATCCTCCCTCCCTCCCTCCCTCTCTCTGTCCGTGGGCTGGGCCAGCTGCTCCCTGCTCCAGCCAAGCCTGTGCTGCTGCTGCTGGCTCCAGCCCTGCCCGGGGGGAGAGCGTGGGTGCCTTCRCTGTCTGAGTCTGCTCAAACGCCAGCAAAGAGGGGGAAAAATGCGGCTTCCTGCGGCTTGTGGCTGAGAAATTCCCCAGCTGTGGGGCTGCCAGGGAACGGCCGGCACAGCTCCGGTGGAGACGCCGCTGTTGGGGGGATCCCGTGGGGCTGGACTGGGCTGGTGTCCCCACAGCGAGGATGTGCTCTTTGGGGACCCTCACCCGGGCTTGTTCCCTGTTGGGTGAGCCCCAAAATCCCGAGCAGGACGTGTCCCGGTGCAGCCCCATCCTGAGAGGCCCCTTTGTGCTCAGGGATTTCTGTAAAGCCGTGGGGATTTCGGAGAGGGGCAAATCCCGGCTTACCCCGTGCCTCGGGGTGGCCGTGGCAAAGGTCGGGCTCTGATTTCTTTGCCAGGAGATTTCTCGGGGGTGAAGCCCTGCTGGGAGCTGTGAAGGAGCTGYGTTTCCTGGTGCTGGGGGTGGCAGTGGTGCCATCCTGCCGGGCAGCACAGCCTGGCAGCACCATCACTGCACCTCGGGCGGCCTCCCCACCCTCCACATCCTTCCTGCCCTTGTTTTCTCCTGCCTCGTGGTTTCTTGGAATAACAGAATAAATCCCTCTGGCTGTGCCTTGGCAYGGCTCTGGCAGGGTGCTGGCATCGCTGCTCTGCTTTCCACAGCACCTGGAAAGGACCAGGCTTGGGGGTGACGTGGATTCTTTGGTGGAGGGCACAGGAAAGGTGCCAATCTCTTCTTGCTGCTGCTATGGTGCCTTGAGATGGTGAAGGGCCTTGTTAATCTAGTTAATCAAACGAATCTTTTGTAGTTCCTTTTGCACCACTCTGTCACCAGTGACCCACACTGTCCCCTCCTCTGTGTCCCAAAAGGCTGCAGGGTTCTGCTGAGGTTTGGGGTCTGCTGTGGGCATCATCCTTCCCTCCAGGGCTGGAAGGAGCTGTGCTGCGAGTCCAGGGTTTCCATGGCATGGCTGATCCTTCTCCTCCTCATCCTCGCAGGGCTTGTCCTCAGAAAAACCCCAGAAAGATCCCAATTACCCGATCAGCTGCAGCTTGGCCGTGGGTCCTGCCGAGGACCCGTGGCTGGACGAGTTCCAGTGCTAATTGGAATCGCTCCCTGCCATCCACACCCGCTGCCTGTTGGCAGAGAAAGCTGTGGGATGCATCCAGAGGGGGATGCACCCAGAGGGAGGGATGAATCCAGAGGGGGAATGTCCTTTGGGAGCATCCCAAGGGCACRGGGTGTGTGCTGGTGCAGCCCCCCAGGCTGGCAGGAGGATGCTGAGGGAGCAGCAGTGGGGAAAGCAGCACAAACCTCAGTGTCTGCTGCCCCTAAAATAAATTGCTATTTTTTTGATGCTTCTATCGCTCCAACCCAGCTRGAGCAATTTAAAGAACTGGAGGAATTTGAATAATGCCAGAGGTTTAAATAAGCTACGCCAGCCCAGAACTGGTGTTGGGGACAGGCAGGTGAGGGGTCTGGGGGTGGCACGGGGCTGTGACACCGAGGACAGGAACAGTTTGTGCCATCACCACCAGGCCCCTGCTCTCCTCCTTGTGGTATTTAAGGTAACTGCTGGTTTTAGGGTGATCGTGGGCTCTGCCAAAAGCTATTGCAGGCAGCTCAGGCACATTTGAGCCTGTCCTTTTCTCTTAGGTACAGATGACTGTGATGTCCTGGTTTTACTCGGTCTGGTTTTGTGGGGGAGATGATCCCCCCACCACACAAAAAACGGACCAAGTAAAACCAGGACATTGTGGGCACTCTGCAGTCCCTGGGAACACCTCAAACTTTGTCCTGCTGCGAGCTTGGTGTGGGAGATTTGGGAAGCAGGAGCTCTCCCTGAGTGTCCCTGGGCTGCCAGATCTGTGTCAGAGGAAGAATGGGAGGTTTCCCTCTTTTGACCATTGGTGTCGGAGCCGAAACACCTCGTGGGCAGCGGGGTGGGTGAMAATTAGAGCTGTGGCTGTGTAAAAATGGAAGCAGGTTGTTTGCTGGTCCTGCCCAAGGATTTATTCCTGGCTGGTGGAAAACCTCTGCCTGGGGAGGGTCTCTGGATGCTGGAGCCGCCGCCTTCCTGCCCAGCCCCGGCTCTGGCCCTGCGGGGAAGGGGAACATCTGCTTGTGTTCGGCAGGGCTGGCGTCCCCCCAGCCCGGCTCTCCTCCCCCGCTGGTATTTATAGTTTTCACCAACATCTGGAGCGGGAGCCCGCTCGGTGCTGGCCAGCTCTGTGCTGGGATGGAGCCGGGGGAGCCGTGTGCGGCTGGCGGGGATGGACAGACGGACAGATGGACGGACGGAAGGAGCCCCGAGCCCTTCCCGGCAGTGTCTGTGGAGCTGAGCACCCTCCAGAGTTTGAGGAGCCCCGGGAGCATCCTTGCTCTGCTTTTCCCAGTGCCAGGAAGGGTGGGAGAGCTGCTGCATCCCCTCCCCACGGTGCAGACCAGGGGTGCTCTGCCTCCCCCCGAGCAGCGCTGCCCACCCTCAGTCCCACTTTCCGCGTGGGTTTTGGGGCTCCTTTGGCATTTTCTGTGAGTTGTGTCCCCTCTCTCCAAGTGTCCCCGAGGTCCCCTGGCCCCAGGGGCTGCAGGGCTACAATGGCCCCCATTCTGGTACTGCTTCAGTGGGAGAACTTGAGTCATTCCTGGGGGCAGGGGAGCGAAGCCCGGCCCCGCTGGAGCAGGAGGAGGATCCCTGGCACGGCGCTGAATGCAGACAGCGATCCCGCTCCAGCCGTGGCACGATCCCAAAGCCTCCTGGCTCTCATGGCAAGCAGGGCTGCGGGCACTGCTGGCAGCCACGGCGAGGGCTTCTGCTTCTCTTAGCTTTCCTCACCTTCACAGCATGGAAGACAGTGAGGTTTCATCCCTCCCCTTCCCAGACTGGTGACAATTACCTGCTGAAAGTTCAGCGCATCCCTAAATCCGTGCACAGGCAGCAGCCTTCCAACAAAACTCTGGTAATAATAGTGGCAATTAAAGCTTGCCCGAGGCTGGGCTCAGCTCCCAGTATAACCAGTACTGCCAAGGGAGGGTGTCCCTTGGGGGGGTGTAAATGGGTCCCTTGTTCTGGTGGTGCTGTGGTCCTTGGGCCCCTTTTCTTCATCAGCTTCTCTCCCTCCTTGACTCCTTCCAGGTTCCCTGTGTTGCTCCTCTGCCTGCTGGGTTTGGGTTTGGGTTTGGGTCAGGATCCCACATTGCTGCTCCACAACCCCTGAAGGTGGCTGGGGATCCCATCCCCTGCTGCTCCCCGCCTGCACTGAAGAATCCAAAATGCAGGGGATGGAAAAGTCCCAAGSTGGAGGGCAGGCAGTGGGAATGGACACTGAGGCTCTGAGCAATGTCCCCCCCAGGACATCTCGGTGTCCCCCAGCCCTGCTGGGTTCTGCTGATTTTGGGGGGAACAAAGGAGCCGTTTTCTGCCCAAAACCACACGGAAAAGGAGAGGAAACTGAGGAGCTGACTTGAAAGAAAGTATGTCAACAATGTAAATTAGGCAGGAATGCTCCTGCCTGGGTTTTCTCCAGCCCTGCCGAGCAGGGATGGAAAGGTTTGACCTGTCACCGGGGCCTGGAGTGCATCCAGGTGCTGCAATTCCCARTGGGGTGGCTGGAGCCTGTTTGGCTGGCCCTGGGAATGGCAGAGCCCCCGGGATGGGCAGGGCGGGTGTCAGGAGCGGGGTGAGGTGGTCCCAGGCACGACTGAGCTGATTAGGGCCGAGCCCTGATCCCGGTGATTATGACAGGCACACCCAGGAGATGAGCTTGGTGGAGTTCCAGCAAATCCCCATTGCGGGTGGTGAGCGGGGCTGGAGCTCTGCTGGACACCCCCTGGGACACCCTGCTGTTCCTGAGGGTGTCCCACCAGCCTGGGAGGAGGTTTGGGGTGACCTTTGTGCCKAGGGGCTCAGTGACATCACCTTGGCACCACAGGAGCAGCGTTGAGCCGGAACCCACTGGGGTCACAGGGTGGATGGTACAGACATGGCCTCGGCCGCTAGAGTAGCTCTGTGTTTGTGTGTGTGTGTGTGTGTGTTCTCCTCCTCCTCCTCCTCCTCCTCCTCCTCCTCTTCTCCTGGAGGACCCAGGGGAGCCGGTGTCCACCCTGGCACTGGTGTTTTATTCCCGAAGAAAGCCCTAAACCGTGGCTTTCAAGGCGTTTTAGCTCATGGGTTTGTTGGGCAGAGGGGCTGGAGACAGCCCTGGGAGCTGACCACCAATGTGGCATCCTGGGGATGGAGAGATGGGGCTGTTCCTGCAGCTCTTTGGGCTCGTCTCTGATCCCTGTTCCTGCTCCAGGTGGGGCTGGGGGTGATGTGAGGGTGCAGCTTGGTTCTGTGAGTGTCCTGGGGGAGCAGGGACATCCCATTCCTGGGATGTGACTCAGAGCAGGGACAGAGGGAGGGTCTCTGGCACTGGGGGCCTCGTGGTGCTGAGCTGGGGAGGGGCTTTCATAGGGGCAAGTGGGTTTGGAAAGGTCACGGAGCTTGGGGGCTGCTCTGCTGCCCCTCAAAACCCAGGAAGGGACTTGGGTTCCTTTTGGTGCTTCTGGAGTAGATTCTGCTTTCATGGAAGCTGCCACGTGCCAATTAATGAAACCYTCATTAATGAGAGCTGGTGCCATTTGTGATCACAACCCCAGGTGGACAAGATGGGAACRGTCCTGGTCACTGCATGGGGTGGCCCAAAGCCAGAGCTGGGCATCCCATGGGCCAAGGGGTATCTCTGGGGAGCCCCAGGGAGTTGGGGACTGTCTCTGCAAGACCCCAGTGAGCCACAGGTGACCCCCATAAGCCAAGGGGGATCCCTGAGGGACCCCAGTTCCCATCAGCAGCGCTGGAAACTCTAAGGGAAATAAAAAATCAGATGCTGCAAGAGTTGCCATGAGATTGTGAGAGCTGGCAACACCCTTTTTTTTTTTTTATTTTATTGAAAGCATTTCATTGTTATTTAATGTCTTGTTTGTGCATTTTTAAATGGACCAGCTTGAGCTGAGCTTCTGAATCCTTTTTCCTTGTAAAATGCTGCCAGTTTTCCCCCAGGCTGCAGCTCCAGGGATGGGGTGTGAGTGCTGTTCATCATCCAGGCAGCATTTACTGCACAGACATTCCTGGGGATACTACAAGCAGRGATTGAGAGTGCCCTGCCATAAAATCAGTGGCCACTGGAAGTGCCTAGATTCCTGGAAAAAAAGCACTTCGTTTTGCAATTTTTTTTTTTTTTTTGTATGTGCAGGCAATTTTTGTTTTTTTGTTTTTTGTTTTTTTTTAAGACAAAAAACCGAGTTGGGTTTTGTTGCTTTCCAGTATCCATGTGAATGTAACTCAATCCAAATTGGCTCCCAAGCGGTTGGCGTGTGAAAGGCGCCGGAGCCTCCTCCGGAGCGGGAGCCGAGCGTTTCTGCAGGCGGGTTCCTGGGAAGCCCAGATAACGCGCYGCTGTTCCAGGGAACGCTTTGTGGCAAGGCTTGGGTTTCACAAAGGCCAAATTCCCCCGGGAGCTTAGGAAATATCTTCCCAGAACACAACCAGGGAAACGCTGGCACGGGTCAAAAAGAAAATAAAGAGCGGGGCTGGCAGGAGAGGCAGCGGCTCCGTGTCTTGGGGGTGTGAGCAGGGGGAGCCGGGGCAGTGTCAGCCTCTGCCTAATCCCAGACAGGGGCTTTGCAGAGCTCAGCTCCAAGACCTGTTTTTTCCAGMGGCCAAGGATTGCCTTAGTTGGGAGGTTTAAGAGCCCAGCAAAAGCCCCGGATCATCTCCGCGGGAGGATAAGCAGTTTTCCCCAAGGATTTCTGCCCAGAGCAGATGCTGAATTGAGATTATTTTTTTATATATATGTATTTAAAAATAAGTGCTTGAATTCRTGCCAGTTAGGGACCTTAAATTCAAGATTCTGTGGTGAAAGCAGGATGAACCCACATAGGACATGGCACAGGTCAGCACCCTGGCAGCCACAGGGATCCTGCAGGGAAGCTTTTCCCTCTGTGGTTTATTTAGTGAGTCATTTGATTTCACTGCTGATCCCAGGGGATCCCCTGCAGGAGGAGGGACTGACCCTGCCAGGGTGTCCTCGAGGGATCCCCRTGCTGGGACAGCACCTCCAGCACAGATTTTTGGGTGATTCTCAGTGATTTCTCTCAGTGTTTTCACACTGCTTCAGGAGCTCTGACCCTGTGAAAACAAAGCAGGAGGAAAATGGTTTAAAATCGTCCTTTTAAAACCCAAATAGGTGATCCCAGATGAATTTTGGTGATCCCAGATGCACTTTGGTGACCCCAGGCGTGCTCCCCTTGTCCTGCTGCACAGAGCCCYGTGTGTCCTTTAAGGTCACGCGAGTCCGACCCTCTCGGGCCGGTTGAATCATTTCCTGTTTTCTTCAGTTTTTGAAGAACTCGGAGGCAGGCTGGAAATGTTTGCTGATAGGGTGAACTGGCTGCTCCGGGGCCATGGGAAAAGTCCAGCAGGGTAAATGTGCCAAGGGAGAGGATGGGGCAGCTCTGGGTGTGTGGGGCAGGTAGAGGAGCGGCYTGGGACCCCCACCCTGATCTGGGTTGTTGCACTGGTGACTTTCCSCTTTCAAGAACTGACCTGGGATTGAGGTGTCAACACCACGAGCTGTTTTTTAATAGAAAACCCAATTGCTGAGTGAATCTTTGTCAAATTCAGGAGCAGTTCTGAGTGTGCCCCAATGCCTGTGATGGGCATTGCTGGTGGTGCACAGTTTTTGAGGAATTTGCTGATTGTGGTGCCCCTCCTGTGCCAGAGGAAAGCTGTCTGGACACAATCCTGAGTGGTGGGGAGCCCAGCTTGAACAAGGAGAATGGACTTAAATGACTTTCAGTGGTTTCTTCCAGCCTGGAAGAACATTCTCTGTGTTCATTTTGCATCCCTGTTTCTCCCTGGATGCTGGGAGAGGCTGGTACTGACCCCTGATCCACCTCTGTTGCCCCTGAGCATCACAGCCACAGCCAAAATTGCTCAGAGCAKCTGTGGCTGCCCCTGGATCCCTGGGGGTGTCCAAGGCCAGKTTGGAAGAGGCTTGGAGCAMCCTGGGACAGTGGAAGTTTGRAACAAGATGATCTCTAAGGYCCCTTCCACCCCAAACCATTTTGGGATTCTGTGAAAATTCCATCCCCCGGCACAGGATCCGCCTGAGGTGACCACTCTGTGTGTCCCCACTTTGTGCTCCTCTGTACAATCCCTCCTTGTGGGAGTGAAGGATTTGGAAGGTTTGGTGTTCCATGGCGCTTTTTGGCCAGGAGAGGAAGGAGGAGGAAGTTGCCGCCTGGATTTTTACTTTGAAGGGAAAGGCTGTTAGAGATTTTTAGTGAATGTGATYCCAGACAAACCCCCTCTGCGGGCAGGCAGAGAGCAAGCCGTGCTCCTGCCGAGGGGAGGGTAAAATTTATCCAGGGGGGATGTGTTCCTTAAACCATGGGTGAAAATCTGAGTCTCTGGGACATCCCTTGTGCCAGGGATGTGGAGCTGTGCCATAGCTGGGGTCCTGCAGACCCGCAGAAAGCCGGGATTCGTTGCTCCCTGGCCACCCTGAGGAGCCATAAAGCATTTTCCATGGCACAAGGGGACGTGCTGACCCTCTCTCGTGTCTCTGGGCTGTTCATCCCATCAGGCTCAGCCCTGCCAAGCTGCAGGGAGCTCTGGGATGTTCGGGTTCACCGTCCTGRTGCCCCGGTCACCGACAGACGATGGCACCACTGGGTGATGCCCGTGTCACCAAGGGTGTGGCGCTGCCTTGAATACCTGGCTGAGGTTAATCCCGGGTCTGGGTGAGCCTGGGCAAGGCACAGCTCGGCCTCCCTGCCCGGGGCTGGGGCTCGGCCGCTGCCGGGTGGGTTAATCTGGGCCACTCCTGGTGAAGGAAATGCATTTTTTGTTTTGTTTTCATTTTTCTGGAGTGGTTTTGGACAATTGGGTTTCGAAAATAGACTCAATGAGAGGAAATCCATTTGTTACCCTGTCCCCGTTGCGGGGACGGGAGGATGGGGGGCAGATACGGYGCTTCCTCGGGGATTTATTTACAGCCACATCTGCCTTAGAGCCACCCCAAAGCCATAAATTAACCCCTCTGTCTTGTCTCCCCCATGAATCAGGATCTGAACGGCCAGAAGGATCTGTGCCCACGTCTCTGCCACCTGAAGAAAGGCCCCAATGGCTACGGCTTCAACCTGCACAGCGAGAAATCCCGGCCGGGGCAGTTCATCCGCTCGGTGGATCCCGACTCGCCGGCCTCCCGGGCAGGGCTGCGGCCCCAGGACCGGCTGGTGGAGGTGAGGGGGGGTCTGCGGGGTGGGAGGGGGCAGCAGCAGGGATGGGACCCTCACCTTTCCCATCCAACCCCTCCGTGGTCCTCTAATTCAGAGCCATGAGGCCGATGGGGCTGCTCTGGCAGCAGCTTTGTGCTCCTTCCACCCCTGCCAAGCGGGCATTTGTGAGCTCTGGGGTCTGGACAGAATTGTAGAGTGGAAACATGGAATTGTTTAGGCTGGAAAAGCCTTCCAAGATGACTGAGTCCAGCCGTTCCCTGGGCACTGCCAAGGCCAGCACTGCCCCATGTCCCCAGGGTGCTGTGCTGGCTCTGCCTGGCACCGAGGAGGCTCAGGCAGGTGACTGTGGGCATAAGGCCAGGTCAGTGCTGCCCGGCTGAGCTGATGYCCTGCCAGGGAAGTGCTTGAAAAAACAGTGGAAAAGACTTTGCAGAGATTTTAAGACACAAAATTGTTTGTCTTAAGAYGGGGGAGAAAATGCTCTTGGAAGCATCTTGCTGGGTCACCAGGTGCTGGACAAGACTTTTAGTGCAGGATGGGGCCAAAAGGTTTGGATGGGGCTGGGAATTGCCCTCTCTTTGGCTTGTGTGTTGTGTTTTTCCCGGAGAAGGAGGTTCCCCCATCCAGGGGTGCCTATGCTTGGGACGGGATCGGGCAGAGGGACAGGCAGGGACTGACCCAGCACTGTGCCAGTGCCCCAGGCACAGCAGCCATCACCCCTTTCCCTGTGGGAACACATGGATATCCCCTGCTCAGGCACAGCAGCCATCACCCCTTTCCCTGTGGGAACACATGGATATCCCCTGCTCAGGCTGCTCCCCAGGAGGGTGAACCCCAAAACCACCCCACAGGGGCAGAGCCGTGGCTCTCGCTCCTGGCTCAAAGCAGGAATGGGATCTGCACCCTGGCAGAGTGTGAGTTGGGAAAACCCTGAGATCAGAGCACAGWGCTGCTTTCCAGCCCTGTGAATAATTATCCCCAGCCGGTGGGAGCTGCTGCCTCTGCCCAGCACTGAAAGTTTAATGCTGGAGCAGCGCGGGGCCGGGCCGGGAGCGGGGCACGGGTGGCGGTGTCACATCCAGGGGTCGAGTTATTTATTCATGGCCTTGGCCCGGGGCCTGGCACACACAAAGCAGCTTGGGGTGAGCTGGCGAGCTCGGAAACCCGATCCCCTCCTCTTYGGGGCTTGGATAAATATTTGATGCCCCCAGCGCTGTGGCGGGGTGGGGGAGAGCAGCCCTGGGCTCAGCCCTGGGCGTGGATTGGGGTGAGCTGGAGTGGCAGGACGGGGATGGAGCAGGGCTGGGAGCYGCCAGATGCGGGTGGCAGCGCCTGGAATGGGGTGCAGAGCCTGGGAACGGGCTCCTTTCCATCCCAGCCCCTGCAGCCGTGCCCTTAGGAGCAGGGRGAGCCCGGAGTTTGGAGCTGAGGCTCTGCAGTGTCCTCCTGCCCCGTCCCTTTGGGTGAGGACGAACCCTGGGTCGCGCCGGGGCCGGGCGGTGCAGAGCCCTTCCCGGTGGGACAAAGAGTGATTCATTGCCACCGAACAATGTCCTGAGTCACCATTGTCCCCTCGCCGCGGGGAACAATCGGGAGCGCAGGATCATGTTCCCGGTCGGTCCCGGCTCGCACGCAGGGATGGAGAGATGAATCCGGGCACAGGAATCCGCGGTGTTCCATCGCRGAGGGGTGGAGGGTGGCACGGTGATGCCACAGGGCACAGTGGTGCACCCAGCCCGCCGTCTGTGCCCACAGGCAGCCTGAGATTGCTGGGGCACATTCTGGGTTTGACAGCACCAAAGAGGGCAGGCAGAGGGTTTGGTGGGAGCCTGAGGTCTGTGATTCCCCGTGGATGTGTTTGGGATGCGGGCAGAGGTGACACGGAGGATGCTCTGGCAGACACTGGGTGGGTTTAGGAGGCCGTGGCTGGTGAGAGGAAAGGAAAAAGCCTTCCTGTCATCCCAACAGGAATGAAAAAAGGAAGATCCCACCCCTTAGGGAAGGAGGGGTCTGCTCTGGGTATCTGGGAGCCAGGACCAAGCCTCTGGGCACAGGTTTGGGTTATGATGTCGTCGCTCTGCAGGTGAACGGGATAAACGTGGAGGGCTTGCGGCACTCGGAGGTGGTGTCCCACATCAAATCCAGGGAGAGCGAAGCCAGGCTCCTGGTGGTGGACCCCGAAACCGACGAGTACTTYAAGAAGCTGGGGGTGACCCCCACGGAGGAGCACACCAAAGGTGAGCCCTTCCTCCCGCAGGGTGACTCACTGTGCCACGGGTGGGATCTCAGRAGTTAGGGAGAGTCATGCTTCCCTCCTGTCTCATCCCTCAGTGGTTTCCTGAGCACCACCCAGCTATTTATAAATGGTGAGAATACACCCTCAKCCAGCCAAAAAACAGTTTGTTGCTTTTACACGGTGAATAATTAACTCTGGAACTCGCTGCCACGGGGGGACTGAGGTGTGGTGGGATGAGGGGGAGCCTTCAAAGATGGGTTCAACAGGGCTTGGAGCAAACTATTCTGGTGGAAGGTGTCCCTGCYATRGTGGGACTGGATGAGCTCTAAGGTCCCTTCCAACCCAAATCACCAATTCCCTGATTCCCTGAACGTTTCTCTTCRCTCCAGTGGGCACCTGGAGAGCACTGAAGCAAGGCTGGTGCGTGCAGAAGGGAGGCTCCACGCCGGCTGATCACGGCCTGGCCGCTGCAGGAAATGTTTTCCCGGCTGCCGAAACCTGGCAGGGAAAGCTGCTCCTCCACTCCCCAACCTGCCCCGCTGCCGCCTGGGGACSGAGCTCCCAGCCCTGCCCGTCCTGTCCCGGCTCAATGGGCAGCTCTGTTTCCCAGCACAGCTGTTCCTTATCTGATCCCACGGCGCTCCGGGGATGCTCAATGGGCAGATTTGTCCCGGGAAATGGGTCAGACAATGCTGGGCAGCGCACGGGGCGAGCGCGGTGTCAGATGCTCCGAGGAGGAGCCGGGGCTGTCTGCTGGCGCTGCCATAAAGGAGYCCTTGTTCCCGGGATGGGGCCGGGGCCACCGAGCCCGTTGGGATTTCTGTGCTCACCCCGGAGCAGGAATTGGCTCTGCCTGGCACCTGCCAAAGGTGCCAGAGGGCTCTGGGAGATGCTGCCGTTTGCAGGGTGACAGGGAATAAGAATTGTYCTCTTTAACTGAACTGCTTTGGCCTCAAACTGACCATGCCCAACCTTGCAGCTCATCYTGAGCACCTCAACCTCTGAGCCAATGGGTGGGTCCTAAAACCCTTTTAGATTAAGGAAATACAGAAATATTTCTAGACATGGCAAATTTGGTTTTGAAGGCCAATCCCACTTTTCTATCCCTTGTCATCTGAAGTTTGTTTTTAATTTAAATAATTTAAAATTTGGCTACTTATGACACCAGAGTCTACAGACCTAAACTTCACTTCTGTGTGAGCGGATTCTTGTGATGCCCATTGCTCAGAGCTTATTGTACTCTAAACACGAGTCCAGCATTCACAGGTATAAAATATTTAAGAATCCCAGTCACAACTGAGGTTTTTGCACCAGCATGCTCTCAAAATCATTATTTAGGTTTATTTTCCTGCTTTGCCCCAGAAATCCCTGCAGTCTGCAGWGATGCAGCCCTGAATCAGTCCCTAGGGAATCGTGCACGCTTGACATAATTCAGTTATTAATCCTGTCCCAATTAACACATCTGTTAGTCTGGAGCAGTGAGACATGGTAATGCCTGGGGCGATGACTTGATCGTGGTGACTGGCAGCTTAAATGCATAGAATTTGCCATTGTGTGGGCTATTGTTAGTGTAAATCACTGGAAGTGAGCAAAAACATTCCAGGGCGTCTTGAGAGCAGGTTGTGTGCCAGGCACTGTTGTGACAACACCACGGTGGTGATTTTGATGAAGATTTTTGAGTTGGCTTTTAAGATTTTTTGATTTAAAAACTTCTGAAGACAAACTATTTAATGGTCAAAAAATAAAATGGGAGTGTGCTGCAATGAGTACCTGTAGGAGATTACTTGGTCCCCTTCCTTGCAGGTGTTTTCCTCTGATCAAAAGGGTGGAATGGAGTGAATTCTGGGGAATTGGTTGGTTCCAGAGGGGCACAGGGAGGGTGGAAAGGCTTCTGTGTGCGCAGGGAAACAGCACAGGACAGAGTCAAGGGACAGGATGAGCTGCTGGGGTGGGCAGGGGAGGAGGAAGGTGTGGGGTGGCAGGTGATGATGCTGAGGGATGCTTTCCTGGGGTCTGAGGAGCAATCCCRGCTTTTCTGGGAYCTGAGGCAGCAATCCCAGCCCAGGSCACTCACTCACTGTGTGATCTCTCTGTGCTGTCCAGGTGTGGTGCCCCAGCCCATGACCAATGGATCTGCACAGACCCAGGTGAGTCCTCGCTGGCCGCAGGGGATGGCCGGGGCAGGGGCCATGTGCTGGAGTGACCAGGGGGGATCAGGGTCATCCAGGACTCATTCAGCTCAGCTTTGCTGCTGCTGCTGGCTGGCTTTCATTGCTCCCACTGCAGCTTTAATGTAGGGGTTGAACAAGGCCAGTTTCAGCCCCATTTAATCCCAGTGGCCGAGGGAGGAGGTGGCCATGTCCCGGTTCTGGCAGGACGGGGACCATGCTCTGCCTGGGGACAGCAGCAGGACCATCCCCTCCTGGTTCCATTCCCATCCCTGGAGCAGCCCAGCATTGCTSTACCTGGCTGTTTATTGTGTGTTTAATTCCATCTGCCACAAACCAGACTGACACTTTCCTTCCCCCCAGCTGAACGGAGGATCCACATCATCATCTCACAGCGACCTGCAGAGTCCCGGGAAGGAATCMGAGGTAAAACCCCCAAACACTCCCTGTCCACTCACACCCTGCTGTGGGTACAGTCCTTCCTCTCAGTGCTGTGATTGATGTGTTTTCAGTTCAGCTCCCACGTTCACCTGTATCCACCCAGGAACCAAAATCCTGGGTTTTCTCTCATCCCTTGCGCTGTGGGTGTGTGGAGCAGGGAGCACCCAGGGGTAGCACAGCAAGGTCATTGGTACCCAGCTGGGCAGTGACTCCTGCTGGGATGGTTTGGGAGGTGAAAGGATGTCTGCAGGAGTTTTTTATTTACAATATAATTACAGTGATGAGATACAACGAAGCTGGGGATCCCTGAGGAGCAGAACTGTGAGGCTCAAGTGCTGCTACCAGGACCAGGGCAGGCTAAAATTTAAAGAAAGCCAATGTTTTGGGGTTTTTTTTAAAGTTTGGAGCACAGGGAATTTATCACAGTGTTTAGAGGAGGGGAGGAATTGATTTTGGTGACTGGCAGGGCTGAGGGTTTTTTTCTGCTGTGGCTCAACACTGAAAAGGGACAAAACTTGTTGGGCAAGGTAAAGTGGCAGCCTTTCAAAAGAAAGTCAACACAGGRCATAGATTGGTATTCTCAAGTGTTATTGATTTAGCAGGTTTGCTTCCTCTTAAAATAAGAAATGGGGATTTGTAAAGTGCTCAAAGATTTATCTTCAGCACAAGGTTCTGCTAAGAATAGAGGGAAGTCTCCCTGCAGGTGCTCTGTGGGATCTCTGCTGGGCTGTCCCCTGCCCCAGGACGTTTGGGAGCAGGAATGTGACAACCCCAAGTGCTCATGGGGCCTCTCTGTGAGCCCCCCAGCCCCAAAGCCTCTCTCGGGCACCAGCTGTGTCCGAGCTGTGGCCAGGCGCCTGCAATCTGCCACCCCRAGCATTGAATAATGCATGTCCTGATCCAATGGCTGCTGCCTCGGGAAAGCCAGGCTGTGTCCTCGTGGTGAGCATGGCAGGTTCTATCCCTGAGTCACCTTTGGGCTGCCTCAGGGGTCACTGCACGACGAGTCAGAGTCCCTGGGGTGGCAAAGTTGGAAAGGTGGGCTGGAGCACGGCGGTGCCTCCCATGGAGCCACCCTCGGGCTGTTCAGGGGTCACTCTGCCACCTCTGTGCTGGAAGCCAAAGTCCCTGGGGGTGTGAGGGCTTTGCTGGGCTCASTTTGGTTTGGTTCAGCCCAGCAAGGCTGGGGGAAGGCCCTGCCCATGGTTATCAGCAGGGTTTGTGCACTCATTATTTCAGAGCTGGGCATGCCTGGTGGGGCAGCAGGKCCAGCAGGAAAGCTTTGAAACGTTTCCCTGGAACCAAAGATCTCCATTCTGTGCATTCCCCACACCTGACACGAGTGCAGCTCTTGTGCTCCTGCTTTTCCACTTGCAGCTGTGCAGTGCCACATCCTTCAGGCAGCAGAAACACCCCCAAAGAATTGGTGGAGCTGTAATGGGCTCCGTGACCATGTGGCTACTGCTGCCTGTGAAACCATGGACATGGCACAGGGAAGGGCCTTTCACCTTCTGCTYCTAAAAAACCCATCCCTGCCCATTTGCTGATCGTGCAGGCTGGAGGAAATCCTTCATGGGAAGGGTTGTTAAGCACTAGAAGTGCGCAGGTTGAGAGTCCCCATCCCTGGAGGCGTCCAAGGAATGCCTGGAGGTGTCCAAGGAACGCCTGGAGGTGGCACTCAGTGCTCTGGGCTGGGTGACAAGGCAGGTATCGGGCACAGGATGGACTCCATGATCCTGGAGTGTTTTCCAGCCTCAGTGATTCCATGAAAGGCTGTGGGACCCTGCAGAGTGTGGGAATGCTGCCAGGGGTGACAGCTCTTGTCCCTTTCCACGCAGGACGGGGACACGGACAAGAAGGACCCGTTTGAGGAGAGTGGGCTGAGCCTGAGCCCGACGGCCGCCGAGGCCAAGGAGAAGGTGAGGGCCAAGCGTGTGAAGAAGCGAGCGCCGCAGATGGACTGGAACAAGAAACGGGAGATTTTCAGCAATTTCTGAGCCCTGCTGGGGGTCGCCGTCCGCTCTCCTCCCGCCCCAGCTCGGACGTTTCGGAGGTGCCTACGCCCTGTCCTTCAGTGTCCACGTGAGATGCTTTGTGCTCTGCTCTTCACTGGTTGCTTTTACAAGGCGTATTTTAAAGTCCTTTTTATTTTTATTTTTTATTATTATTGTTATTATTATTATTATTGTTACTCACCAGCGATTCTCATAAGACAAACGTGACCAAAGCTCCTTTTCTTGCTTGCTCTTGAGCCTGGCTCCAGCTGCCCACCGTCCCCCGTTCCTATGAGAAAGGACTGGAAGAATTTTAACTCTTGTTTCTTACCCGCATCATTTAGGCTTCTGTTRCTTCTTTTTTACTTTTTATGAGGGGTGTTTTGGGTTTGTGGGTGTCCCAGACTGAGCCCCATGGGATGCTCTGTGCCCTGTGTAAATGGCTCACGGTGGGTGCCTGCAGGCTGGGGGTGCCAGGGACYCCGTCCCCAGCTCCCAATGCCCAGCTACTCCCACCATGGGAAAATGGACTGTGGCTGGAAATCTCTTGTTGGCTTTGCTATTGAAGCAAAAATGATTGTTTTGTTGTTTTTTTGTTTTTTTTAATGAAGTCCCATGTGTTTCCAGTTAGCTTAGAAACCTCCCCCCACCAGCAGCTCCTGCCCCAGCAGTAAAAGCTCGTTTTTCATCCAGACAGCTCTGCAGTGGGGAGGAGGGCAGGGTTTAAAAGCAATCCCCATCTGCAGCCATGGATGTGGCAGGGGAAGGAGAGTGCAGGGCCGTTCCCGCCCCATGGAGCACGAAGATGAGAACCAYGAGATGCTACAAAAACTCATGGACAGAGCTGGAAATGAGGACAACATCTGCTTCCAGGAGAGAACACGGGGATGCACCTCCAGCTGCAGGCTCGGCGCTGAGGAGCRGGGCTGGCTGTGGCTGGAGCTTTTCCAGGTCCCACCTGGGATGGGATTTGGTGTCTCCAGCCCGGGAGTGTCTCACCAGTGGAAGGACATCCTCTGCAGCTGTGGGGTGTTTGTGGATATGAGGCAGGCACTGGTGTGATGGGGTGGGCAGCAGCTTGGGCTTCCTGTGGCCTCCTTCAAACCCCCACTCTCGGCATTCAAAGTGTATCTTTAAAGCATTACAGATTAAGTCCATTTAAGCTCTTTATTATTGCCTTTGGCTGTGTGAGCGAAGGTGACTCAGCTGAGCTGTTCCCAGGGCAGGGGCTGGAGCTCTCCCACTCCCTGCCAGCTCCAGCAGCAATCCCAGCCCTGCTGTGGGAAGGGACTGGGAGTACAAACACACTTTTCCCAGCTGAGAGCAAACGGCAGCGATCACCTGGCCATGGATGAGGTGTGAACACGGAGCTGTGGTCGTGCCCTGCCTTGCTCCAGCTCTTCTGTGATAAAAACCCTCGGGTGGTCAGTGTGCTACGGATGTGGGAACGGCTCTGCACGGATTTCCTAAGATATTTCCAAAACATAGAGCTAAAAGGTGCCTTATACCATTCTCTGCTCTCCTCAGCAGCGGGCTGGGACTCAGCACGGGGTGTTCAGCTTCCCTGGGGAGCAGTTGGTGCCTGTGGCCCTTTGCTGCTGGCAGGAGAGCGTGGAGAGCCTCAGGGTGAAGGAGACGAGTTCTCTTGATGAAAGTTATATTTCAGGATTGTTGATGGGCTGAACAGGTTGAAAACAATGACTTTGGAGAGGAACTGGTGCAGGTGTTTGGCTGTGGGTGACGAGACAGGCAGTGGGATGATGGAATGCAGAGAGGTTGCCTCTCCTTGGGGCTCTGCCATTAACAAGACACCTCTTCCCTATCCCACTTCAAATTACCTGCTCTCTTTTTGGCCCCCAAAATATTATCTTCTCTCTCTGGGTAATGTTTGGAAGGTGCCCTTCTTTTCCATGGTGTGCACATTGCTTCCCATGCCCACGTTGCCAAACCCCGGCAGCGCCCGGGCTGCGCAGGGCAGAGCATTCCCAGGACACTCTGCACGGCAGAGAGCAGAGACCTGGTGTAAACACCCCATTTCTCATCCAAGATTGCTGTAGTTGAGGGGGGAAAGAAAAAAAAAAATCCACCTTGTGTAGTTTTGAATGTAGATCAAAAGAAATCAGGTGTACGAATCCGTACTGATAGGATTGAAAATCTTAATCTCCTTAGTCCATGGAAACTGCTCCTGGTTGAAGCATTACTGCATTCCTGACATCTTGTAGCTCAGTAGTAATTATTCAGTTCCTGTACATTTAACTTGGAAAAGAAAAATCAATAAAGTCTAAGGCTGTCAGCAGCACTGCAAACCCACCCTGTACACTGTAATGTCAGTAATAAACTTGGTTTGCCATGTACCCCGCACTTATCTGCTCCTTCCCCGGCTGCCCAGGGAGCTCCAGAGCGGAATTGCAGCCCTTTYGCACATTGTAAACTTTGTTTCCTCCCTCACCTCTTTAAAGAGGAGCTGGAATTAAGCCTTTGAAGCTCCACAATGAAGTCAGCACTGCCCTTTCTTTGAAGAACAAAACGCAGGGGGGGCCGGTGTCCCTCCGTCAGCTCCTGGGGACACAGCCTGGCTCCCCTGGCTGCTGTAACCCTTGTGGCACACACAGAGGGGCTCTGGCTCATCCCCTGTCCCTACTCTTCTATTGCCAGGACCCAGAGGTCACTTGTCCAGGCAGTGATTCCCTGTGCTCCTGGCTTGGGAAGGCTTCAGCTGTGCCTCAGAATCCCCAAAGCTGGAAAAGACCTCCAGGATCATCGAGTTSAACCTGTGCCCAATCCCCACCTTGTCCCYAGCSCAGAGCACTGAGTGCCACCTCCAGGGAGGGACTCTACCATGTCCCTGGGCRGCCCCTTSCAGTGCTAACAACCTTCTCCATGAAGAAATTCCTCCTGCTGCCCATCCTGACTGTCCCCTGGCCCAGTTCTTGTCCTGGTGCCAGTACACCTTAACGTGCAGAGCCCCTGGCAGGGCAGGGCTGGTTGTCATGGTCTCAGCCTTGCTGAGGTCACCCACACTCTCCTCCCCTCACTCAGTGTCACAACAAAAACGCCAGCAAACCTCGTGGGTGCAAAAAAAAACCGTCACCACTTTTATTAAATGAGTATTTACAAGCAGCAGCCAGTCCCTGAGGACAAAGCTTTTCTCTCCAGTGACTCAGTGTGGCACAGCTGGGACGTGCTCAGCCATTCACCCAGGCTGGAGCCTTCAGCTCTGTCCCAGCAGGATTGCTGCCTCTCAAAGCCTCTTTTTCCTCTGGAGAGCTGAGCCAATGCCAGTGGCTGTTCCCTTGAGCTGCTGCAGCCTGCTCCTGTCCCCTGCAGTCACACTGCCAGCCCTGTGCCAGGCCCAGCTTTGYCAGGGCTCAGCCCAAGCAGCTTTGTGGCTCTCCAGAGGCTGGATGATCCCTCAGACTCTCTTGGCAGCCGGGCAAATGTCCTGGTTGAGGCACTGGCTGCAGCGAGGGTTCACAGGCAGGCAGGTCTGCTGGCCAAARCCCACCAGGAGCCAGTTTATCTCCCTCCAGAGCTCCCTGCAGCGAGAGGAGAAACAGAAATGTTCCCATGCAGCTGCTTGGAAGGGCTGAGGAACAGGCTGGGATGTTAATGGGATCCCTTTCCCCTACTGCATCCCCTGGAGGTGAATTCCAGCCTGCCAGCCCTCCCAACCCTTCCTGATCCCTGCTAGAAACAGCCCTCACAACTCTTCCTGATCCTGCTAAACTGGGGGGGAGCAATGCTTGTGCTCAGGCATTTGCCAGGTGTGAGATGTCYCTGTGTACCTGTCAGATGGGGTTTGATACTGAAAATTAACCACCAGTTAATTAACCACCRGTGAAGGCCAGGATCCAGCCCTGGGCTGATGCTGCTGTGGCCATTGGGCTTAGCAGGGCTCTGTGTGGCAAAACAACTGGCTTGGATCATGGTGAACTTGGTAAGGCAAAAATCAGGGACCAAGAGCTCTGCTAGTGTTGATTGATCCATCTGACAGCAACAGAGCCACCAGGCAGGTGAGATGCTGCTGCTGTAGCTCTGGGAGAGGGGACACAGCTGCAGCTACTGCAACCCTGGGAAGAGGAGGGAGCCAAAATGGAATCCCCAAAACTGCTCCAAGCAGGACTTTGTGCAGACACGGCTCCTGCAGCCAGCAGGGGCTCAGGGCTCACCTGGGCAGCCAGTCCTCCAGTGMCACCCGAGTCTCCTCGGGGTTCTTGGTCTCCTTCTTCACCCACTTGAGCCTGTTTGAGATCCTGTGCACGTGGGTGTCCACAGCTGGGGAGGGAGAGCCCAGAGTTTAGGTGGGGCAGACAGACACACCTGGACGGAGAGAGCACAGCCAAAAGCTGCCTGTGACAGCCACCAGGCCCAGGGCACGGCAGAGAAGCAGCAATGGGAGTGGAGGGCCGGGAAGGCTCACTCCAAGAACAAACATTTTCTTCCCAGGCCCGGAGCCAAAAGCATTTGGGGTGGGAGTCTCTCCCCAGGCTCACACAACCCAAGCCAGCCTCCCCAGAAGGTTCCCCTGCTCTGTGGAGCAGGCACAGGGCAGCCTATCCSCCAATCCCTCTYTACATTCTCATCCTCCCGGTGCTTSGGCTGAAGTTACGCAAAYTGTGATCTCTGCCCCTTCCTTTGCCCACACAGAAAACACATTTCATAATCCCCACCAGCAGAGAGGGCTTGGGAGGCTTAGAGGAGTGTTTATAATGTGCTTTGAGCTCCAAAGCTCTGAATGCAAAGTGTATTATTGTTAGATCAGCAGTGATAAACCTGTCTCTAGGGCTAATTGGGCAAAACCCAGGAAATTGCTGTAAACAGGAAGACTAAGCCTTGCCTCTCAAATCAAAACCGAGCACACAATTATTTGGAAAACACTTGGCTGGTTTGGCTGCCTCTGGACTTCCCTCCCCCTAAAGCAGGAGAACAACAGACCCCAAGGGCTCTTGGATGCAGTGCAAGGGCTGCAGCCTGGCCAGCTGATGGTCACCAGAGGGGCTGCAGGGTCCAGCTCCCGCCCACTCGCTCATCCTGGCTTTCCCAGGGCTCTTCCATCAAGCAGCAAATTMTTTTGGAACATTAATCTGTCCCCAGGGGCTCCAGGCTGCGACCTGCAGGTGACAGTCCAGCCCCTTCTCGCACCAGCTCCCCAGGGCAGTGGGAATTCTCTTGGGAATTTCTGCTATCACATTTGGGGAGAAACAGCAGCTGCTTAAATCCTACAACTCACTGAGGGGGTGGTTGAGGGTCACTGCTCCCCCACCCAAATACTCTGCAGACAAGTGAACCAAAGGGATGTTACCAGGCTCCTGGAGCAGGATCTGCAATGCTTCCCCTCTGCCTGGGGAATGGATCAGGCAGGATTTAGGAGAGGAACAGGAAAAACACAGTCCAGCTCACCTATCCCAGCCACGCTGTCCCAGGCAATGTGCATGGCCAAATGGGCCATTTTGGGCCCAACTCCTGGCAGCTGCACCAGCTCCTCCACTGTGCTTGGGATGTCACCCCCGTACTTCTGCTTCAGGATGGCCGTGGTCTGCTTGATGTACTTCACCTTGTTCTGGAAAACCAAGGGCAAACGCACACGGTGCAAGCTGCCCTCCAGTACAGAGAGAACAAAAAAACAGCCCAGAAACCCCACCATTTCTGAGGGTGTGTTACAGGTGAGGCCACACATGGAAGGTGACAGAGCTTCGACTTTTCCTGGGAATCAAAATGCTGAGAGCTGGGAGCTCCAACTTCCCGGCATACTCCAGGCTCTGCAGCCAAAGATCTCATGTTGCTGGAAATACCGAGTACCAAAATTGGTGTAAAATCCAGGTTTTAGCCTTTTCCCAAGGGAAAGCTCCTCACGGGAAGGGCATAGGGGGTCCCTCTGCGTGAATGTGGAGATTCTGCACTCACCCTCCAGAATCCCACGGGATAAATGGTCTGTCCCAGGGTCTCATCATCCATCTGCAGCACKGTGTCCACCGTGAGGCCGCGCTGGCGCAGGCGCAGCATGGCAGCACTCGTCACCTGGTCCTTGGTCTGGCTGGACAGCATCAGGGCCAGCAGCACCTGGTAGCGCCTGACCTGGGGACAAAGGGGACACTGAGACACCCCAGGATCTCTGAGAGCATCTGGCACCTCCAGCACCACCTCAGTGCAGGGTCTGGTCCCACCCTCTGCCTCCAAGAGACTGGAAGGCTGCAATGGGAATAATCCATAACCTTTAAATTCCACCATACAATAAAGGCAGAAAAAAAACACCTTCAGGCTTAGCTGTCAGTATCTGTGAGAGGGCAGGGAACAGCTCTCTGCTTGGATCTCACATCCAAGACGCCAGTGCTGCACCACAAAGGGCTGGACAAAGYTTTTCCTGAGGATGGAATTCTCAGGAGACCCCACAGGATGCACAAGCACAAACGCCCAATGATTTTTGATGCAACTTCTGCTCTGGGAAGCTTTTGAAAATTCCTTCAGTAGGAACTGGGTGTCTGCTGCAGTGAAYTCTACACAGAATCAAATCTGAAGCACTGGGATGATAGAGACTGGGAGAAGRATAAATCCCAGAAATTCCTCTGCTGCTGCCATGCAGGGTTTAGCCAGGGCCATCACCTCCTATTTCCCAATCCTTTCTCCCCAGATGTGATTCTGTCCCACCAGAGTGARGAGGATGATGCAACTAACCCGAAATGACCCAGGATAACGTGGGACACAATCCTCCCTCCAGTTCTCCTACAAAGTTTACAAAACCACAGGTGCACCAGGAGAAATCCCCGATTGCATGGAAGTAGGATAATCTCAGGGTACAAAGAAATGGTGTGAGAACTGAGGGTTACAACATCCACTTTTTCTTGGAAGCAACAACCCTGCTTCCCTAGGGAAGAAAAGCTATTTCTGTGTGGTGCACCACGATCTCCCTGGCCCCACAGCTGCCAATGCACGTGGCTGGGAGTGTGTGACGTTCTCGGAACCCAGAGCTCATCCTTCTCCCAGGGAATCCAAGCCCAGGGCACGAGGCCAGCAAGGACAGCATCCCACATGCTGAGGCTGTCCAGCTGTGTCCTCCAGATCCCCCCCACAGAGCCCAGCAGGTCCAGCTGCTCCTCCRAGCCTGCCTGTGGATGACCCCCACGTTCCCACTCCATGGCTCCTGCTGCTCCAAGTCTGTGGGGTTGGATTAGCTAGTCTTCAAAGTCATTTCCAACCCTAACRATTCTGTGATCCCCCCCATTCCCACTCCAGTGGCTCCMACTGCTTCTCTAAGCCTGCCCATGGGTGATCCCCACATTCCTCTGYGTTCCACAGCCATCTTGCTGGATACTTTCCTTGGACTCCAATGGAAATTTTTAAGGAAAGAAAGAACATGGCTTCATGCCCTGCCAGCCTGCTCCATAAGGCAGCACTGCCCCCCACATTCATTACATCCCCTAGCACCAATCCCAGCCCAGGGTCCTGATCCAGTTTCTGTCCTGGACACATCCCMAGTGGGACAGATCCAGAGGCAGCAGGAGGATTAGGGAGGCTGTGTGCTGTTCCTGTGGGAATGCTGCTCCCTGTGGRAATGCTGTTACCTGTGGAGGTGCACTGCTGTCATAGCATTTCTGCACTCCCATGTCATCCACGGGAGCATCCCTGCTCCTCCTCATCTCCCTGATGCGCTCCAGTTGCTCCCGCCAGTTTGGTGGCTCCCAGCGCGGTCTCTGGGGCTCGGCCCCCTCGCCCTGCCCGGGTTCATAAGCAATAGCAACGCTCTTCCTCCTCCTGCTGCGCCTCGGGATGCCGGGCGTGCCCTGGATCTGGCTCCCTGCACGGGATGGCAGACAGATTCCAGGCTTGAGGAAAGATGCCTTCACCTCCTATGGAGCGCAGTGACAGCCCCACGTGTCACTGAGCACCCAGGGAACCTTGACCAGGGCGAGTTTCTTCCCACAGTCCCAGCCCAAACACTGCACAGCCCCCAGTCCCAACCAGAGCCAGCACGGGGCGAGGGAGGCTGGAAGGACAAGGGACACAAGTGACAACAGCAGGGTCACATACATCACACGACGGGGACACCTGTTCCAAACACAGGTGGGGCTGCACCTTCAGCAGCAGGACAGCCCCAGCCCAGGACAGCCACATGCCGGGCTCCGAGGGGGCCGTGACAAGGACACCCAGCCCCTGTCCCCAGCCAGGCCGGGCCCTCCCTGTCCCTGGTGCAGCCCCAGCCGCTCCCCGTGTGCCAGCCCCGATCCCTCCTTCCCGTACCCTCCGGAATCCTCAACTCCCGCTCTCCCGTAGCCCTGGGAATCCTGCCCGTACCCGCTAAAGCCCTCAATTTCCCCTCTCCCGCACGCCTCATCTCCTCGATCCTTCTTCCCCTACCCCCAGGAAGCCCC
>NW_026623375.1:1219320-1294390 GCF_030028575.1 Malurus melanocephalus | reverse complement strand
TGTGGTGCATCTCCAGGAGCACCAGGGGTTGCCGTGCCCAGGGTGTAAGGAAGGCCATGTGGTGTTCATGAGGATTTAAGGGTGCTGGGGTTGTGCAAGCTCCTAGGACAGAGGTCCCCAAGGGACAGTGGGACGGGCAAGGAGAGACAGCTTCTGGAGGCTGTTGTAATGGCCATCCTTGTTCTTTCTCCATCTTTTTCTTGCTGTGGCAGCACTTGGGTGTTCCAACAACCAGATTTGTAATTCCTTCCTCACTTCCACATCAACAGCACAGCACAGTGTGCTTGGCCTTTGCTTTGGGAACAAGCATTCAGCTCACACCCTCCAAAAAGTGCGTGCATGTGGCTATRCCTCCAAAATCAGAGCTCCCAGGAAAGGGTGTCCCAAAGGCCCCACTTTCCCTGGGGAGCTGTGGGACGTGGGTGCTGAAGGCAGGAGCGGCATGAGCTCCTTGTGTTTCCTCAGTGTTTGGCTTCTCCCATGTTTGGAAGGGCTCCAGACACCCAARCTTTCTGGAAAAACCCCAGTGTGATGCTGTTACYGGTGTTTTCCWGCTGRAATATTMYCCTTKGGTYTCCCTGACCAGAACCCTGTTCTGTRTTTGCAGGGCCTCAGCACTTGGCAGCGATGGCAAAGCCTCAGAGCAAGGATTCTGGACTGAAGGAGAAGTTCAGAAACCTCCTGGGGCTGGGAACATCCCGGGGAAGTTCGAAGTCATCAGAGGGCAAGCAGACAGAGTTTATCATCACCGCAGAAATACTCAAGGTGTGAGAACTGAGTGGAGGGAAGGTGGGGGCAGAGCCTGGGGTACCTTAGCTGAGGGGATCAGGAGGGTTTGCTCCTTCTGCTGAGCCTTTTGTCACTCAGTTCCTCTCCATCAGTCCCTCTCCTGATCTCTCAACTCATTCTCTGGTGAATTGGATGTAAAGCTCACCTACTTTGCAGCTCCAGCATTTGAGTTACTCACTATTTGAATACTTTAGAGATACTTGTTATGTTGGGTTACAGGGTATTTCCCTCTTCCCTCTTTYTTTGTAGTCTGAGCTTGATGAAGTTTCTGTGGTGACAGTTTCCACAAGCTGGGAACTGKTTCTGTTTTATGAAAACCTTAAGGTTTTGTGGAAATTAAAATAATTGATTCCAGTAATTGGTACCACAAGTCTGTAAGCAGAATAGTTGGCACACAAGGAGGAAAATACAAAAAAAAAGGGTGAAGGAGACCAGAATTCCTTCTCCCCTTGGAGAAAGGGATAAGTGTTTCTGGTAAGATAAACTGTTAGCTTATTTCTCCATTTCTTTCCAGGAACTGAGCATAGAATGTGGATTGAGTAAYAGGATACGAGCAATTGGTCAAATTTGTGAAGTGGCAAAAACCAAAAAAATTGAAGAGGTGAGTTTCAAAGTGCTCAGTGAGTATTGGAAGGATGGAAACTGAAGCAGCAGGTCTTGAACTATCATAACAGACTCCTGTTGTTTAGAAAGCTTTTTAGCATGGATAATCCCAGAGGCTGCTTTGTGCTTTCCWGAGCTGTAAAGGGAAATTAGTTTGCCCAACCTGCTAGCATTGGAGCAGAGAGGATGGAGCTGATGGGCTTCCTGAAGGAGAATGCTGGGGAGTTTCAGGGCAGCTCATGGGAGATGATGTTAAGAAGGGTTTCCTTGTCTCCTTCTGGCTTGGTTTTGAACTCATCTTGTAGCTAGGTGAAGGTTTCTGTAAAATTTTCCCACTGCAGTAAGTGTGGGAATGAGGAATTCCAGTTTCTGGGGTGTGGGACTGGACTTGGTGCCTCCTGGGCTTGCTCTGAGTGTATGACCAGGTGGGTGAGTGTCCCTCAGAACAGAGAACTCCAGCCATGAAATCCCTGGGTCTTAATGATGAATTGCCATAATGAATTGTGCCCTGCTGGCTGGAGATGCCAGGATCAGCTGGGCTTTCCTGCCTGATGCTGTTTTTGCTCCCAGCACGCCGTGGAGGCTGTGTGGAAGGTGGTGGCCGACATGCTGCAGCCGGAGCGTCCMGCCGAGGCCAGGCACGCCGTGCTTCACCTGCTCAAGTCCATCGTCCAGGGACAGGTGACCACAAACCCACTGGGCAGGAAACACTGGCCTAAACTGGGCTTTGTGCATGGGGGRAAATGGGAAAAACACCGGGGGATTCTTCTCTGCAAATGCTCATATTTCTTGTTTTGRTTGTGCCTCATAAATGAGAAGAGGAAGTGCTTTAATTTAAGTCATGGTTTGACCTCGTAGCAAAACTTTTCATACAACTCATAGAAAGCTTTTCTGGTTTGGGGTAATGCTCTTGAAAAAGAGGAAATACTTYGGGTCAAGTTCAGCATAATTCAGCAAATTTTACGTGGTCTTTGCCCAGACCTTCTAGTCGTAGTTTGCAGCTGGTTTTGATGTTTCAGGTATGCAGGAGGTTCTGGGTGAGACACTTCTAGGCTGGCCAAGTTCAGCATACAAAGAATTCTTCAGATTTCCCAACGTGTTGCACAAACATCAGGCTGAATCAGCCCAAAGTTGTAGTTTTTAGTGTTCTGAGAGAGCAGGAGGGGATGCTTATGAAAAGTTGGCACTGATTCAATAAAAAAATAATTTCAAGCATAAAGATTACTGAGGTAGACCTTGATAATATCCAGGCCTTAACCACGCCCATTTTTTTTGTTTAAAGGGTGAGAGATTAGGGATCCTCAGAGCCCATTTTTTTAAGGTTATTAAGGACTATCCCTCCAATGAAGATTTGCATGAACGTCTTGAAGTGTTCAAGGCTCTGACAGAGAATGGACGATACATCACCTAYTTGGAGGAAGAGCTGGGTGAGTTTGTCCCTACCTCTCTTGAATTTGATGGGAATGTATCAAGGGAGAGACATCCAGTGGTAATAGGAAAAGGTAGTGATATAGTTCCTGAATAGAAGGCATATTGTAACAGAGTTTTTTTTTCTTCTTTAGCTGATTTTGTGCTACAGTGGATGGATGTTGGGTTGACTTCTGAGTTCCTCCTGGTTTTAGTGAACCTGGTGAAATTCAATAGCTGCTATCTGGAAGACTATGTAGCTGATATGGTCCAGTAAGTTGGGTTTTTTAACTCCTATGTGTTTATTCCTAGTAAATTACAAGAGAAAGTTGCAGATCAATATACATACATGTGAAATATTTTCACTCCCATTTGGATCTGTTTCATTCCAGGTCATACCTGACAAGTATTTCATTTTCAGTTCTTACAGTGCTCAGATCTGTTTTAATTTAATTAAATGTGCTTTTCCCATTCCATGTGCTGTTACCTTACTGGAGTCACGTTTAAGTTTCCCTTTATAAAAGGGGTTGCAGTGCTCAGTGTCCCTTGGGGCATCACCAGCATTGCCACAGGAAGGGGAATGAGGGGTTAAATAACATGGCAATTAACCTGGCTGTTKGGGCTCTTGTCATTTGCCTAAAATCATGTGAAGCAAACAATTGTAATTAAATGTTCTTTCTTAACAGCAAGATCTGCCTTTTGTGCATTCAGACTTCATCATCTGTGGACATAGAGGTCAGTGATCTGAGTTTCTTTTAGTGCTTCAGAATTCTTTGAAGTTCTTTGAAACTGTAACTTTACAAACAAAATCAGATCATCAGACTCTTGGTTTATTCTCATCTTTCAAGAGAGTGATGCAATATTATGTGATGCAATATTATTTGTAAACCTTTCAATCTCATACACCAATAATTTATTCCAAAGCAAACAGAGCATTAACCAATTTGATAAGTGAATCAACAATACTTTTTAAAATGAAAAAAAAACCCAAACCATCTTAATCCCATTTGACTTCCAGAAGATACCCTTAGTATCTTAGATACCCTTAGTGCCAGGTAAGTATTTGACCTGTTTGTTTCACAAGGAAGGTGTACAACCATTTTGTCTTTCCCTTTTCCATAGATTTCCTTGCAAGTGCTGGATGCAGTTGTTTGCTACAACTGCCTGCCCTCGGAGAACCTGCCTGTATTCATCATCACCCTGTGCCGGACCATCAACGTGAAGGAGCTCTGTGAGCCCTGCTGGAAGGTCAGAACCTCTCCTGGGTTTGGGCTGGGATGAATTCACTCYTGGTTGAAGTGTCAGACATGCCTGTGCACATCTGCCACCAATTTCAGCTTGCTTTTAAGAGTAAATTAAAAATTGTTTAAATCTTAAGGGATTAGCATGACTTGTGTCATGTCCAAAGGATTCTCCCCTGGTTTCAGCTGGTGTGACAGGTTTCTGTTCTGACATGGGAAAGGCAGGACACATCCATTTCCAGAGTCATGGCCAGTTAAATCTATATTTAGGCTGCTGAATGTTTGAACAATTTGGAGATTGAGGTGTTCTCTCTGAATTTGCAGCTCATGCGCAACCTTTTGGGAACTCACTTGGGACACAGTGCCATCTACAACATGTGCAGGATCATGGAAGACAGGTAAAGGAGGAGGATCTAACAAATCCAAGGAATTCAGTAAGGTCCCAGTGAGAAAGATGGGGAGTCACCCACCTCAATAGAACATGCTGAAGGTTCCGGTGCTTAAAAATAAATTTCCTTTCTAGTTACGCTGCTGAAGTGCTCATTTGGGRCATTTCAGAATTTAATTTCCCTCTGTTTAAAGTTATGGTGAATGATTTTCTGCTTTTCATGTTTGTCCATTGCTGTGCAAGGCCCTGATGTGTAACAGCTGGGAATTCCTGTTGGGACAGTGCATGTTCYTGTTGACTTTGTATGCTAAAATAATAGTGCCATGGTCTGAATCTTCCCTTCCCCCTGTGCTTAGATCCTACATGGCAGATGCAGCCCTGCTGAGAGGAGCTGTGTTCTTTGTTGGGATGGCTCTGTGGGGRGCTCATCGCCTCAATTCCCTGAGGAACTCCCCAACTTCAGTGCTGCCTTCATTCCTCAAGGTAGGCTGGAAGAGCTTTTTAATCACTTGGACAAACTTAGATCGAAAACGTGGCCCCCTGCACCAAAGGGATCTTTGTAGGGAGGATGAGAAGAAGACTGGGTGTGGGGTGAAGAAGGGAGAAACTGAAATAAGTGAAACAAGAGCATTTGTGTTTGTAGCTGAGGCCTCCTCCTCAAATATCTTTGGCCAGAAAAGCAAAGTCTGRATCCTTTCTAGCAAGTACCTGTGTTATGGGTACTGTAGCTTAAAAAATAAAACAAAAAGCAACAACTTTCACTCTTCACAGTGGGTGGTACAGAAAGTCAGGGATGGTGTCTTCAAGGACAGCCTCAGAGCTCTCAAAGTTTCCTCATCTGAATGCCTCAAGCAGGAATTACTGGCTTTAATTCCCTTGTTTCCATGTAGGATGGGGCTGTGTCTGCCATCTGAGCTCCAGCTGCTTGCAGCAGTGCAGAACTGCTCTTGAGAAAGTGGCTCCTTGCCGTGCCCTTTGTGTAGAGACTTGAATGGTTTTATCTCAGGCCTGCAGGCTGGTTTCCTAATTAACAAGGCGTGCTGCATGTGACTGGAGAGGGTTTCTGAGCACTGCTTCCCAAGTGCTCCCTGACTGAGGTGCTCTGCCCTCCAGGCCATGACCTGTCCCAACGCAGTCGTGTCCTACGAGATCGTTCTGTCCATCACACGGCTGATCAAGAAATATGGCAAGGAGCTGCAGGCTGTGACCTGGGATATCCTCCTGGACATCATGGAGAGACTGCTGCAGCAGCTGCAGGTGGGTGTTGGGCCTGCCTTGATGTGCTTTCAATCCAAAGGCTCTGCCATGAATTGTTTTGCAGATTGATCTGTTTGTGCACTGTGGGGAAGTTGAAGCTGAGAAAGGCTTAGCCCAGTTCTCATTGCTGTGGTTTGCTGAGTTTTCTGTTTGTATTTAAAATTAGCACTTTTTGGTAAGGTAGAAATCTTTCAGGAATTATTTTGTCTCTGTTTCAGACTCTGGAGAGCCAAGAACTGAAGTCCATAGTACATGATCTTTTGACCACAGTAGAAGAACTCTGTGACCAGAATGATTTTCATGGCTCTGAAGAGAGATTTTTTGAGTTGGTGGAAAGATGTGCTGACCAGAGACCAGTAAGGCTTTATTATTGGCCTCCTTTTGGGTCTGTTCTGTTACACTCCCAACTCTGAAAGTTGGGAGTCCTAAAATAGCAAATGGTTAAAAAATCCCAGCAAGGACTTCCAGGAGCCTTATTTCTGTGATGGGGTTGGGGAATGGATTTATTTTGTTTGCTTATACACTAAAAACATTTCTTGAACTTTCCCTAAAAGGAATCTTCTGTGCTAAACCTGATAACATACAGAGCTCAGTCCATCCACCCYGCCAAAGATGGCTGGATTCACAATCTGCAGCTCTTAATGGAGAGGTTCTTCAGGTAAAAAATCATAACTTTGGGAACTTCTTATGTTTAAGGAGCACTTTCAAGTGTTTCTTGCCACCTTTTCCTGTTGGATAATTTTGTTTTCTGAAGTTCTAACGTTCTGAAGTTCTAAGTTGGTAAATGGCTCTTGAGAAGTGTGGTACTCAGGACACATCACATGAAAGGATTTATTTAACAGAAGAAAAGCTTTCCACTGAGTTCTTTATGCTGCTGTTTTTTTCTTCTCTTTGTTTCCATTGAGTACTATTCCAATTAACTTAGGCAGTTGTGTTCCACTCCATAGCACTTTGTAGTTCTGACACCAAACAAGATTTTCCTGTTAAGCATTAGGATTGCATATGGTTATCCAGCATTCCAGTTATCTGCTTTTGAATTGGTGCTCCCTAAGGGATTGTGTGCTCTGAAACATCAACATAGAGCAATAACAAACTTCTGTCTCCTCTGTGAAATGCTGCCAAAGAGCAGCTCTTCCTCAGTGCCATGTGTTTGGTTTTAAATTTGCTCACCAGAGCACTTGTTCTTCTGACATGTGCTTCCTGGTTTGGATTGGAAATGGGAAAGCTACAATTACAGGTCTGCAGAAGGTGTAAAAGCTGAGTTAGGATTTGAATTTCCAGTTGTTCTTGAATCTGATTTCAGATGCAGAGACATTAAYTAAAGGCTCAGCTGATCTCTCACAGTTACTATTCCAACTCTGAAGAAGTTTCTTATCTTCCTTTGGTTTTACTTTTCTTTACTCAGTTCCCTAAATATCAACAACTCCGTTTTATTAATTTTGGATTTACTTTTTCCGTTTTAGGAACGAGAGCCGTAGTGCAGTTCGGATTAAAGTTCTGGATGTCCTGTCCTTTGTGCTGAGCATCAACAGACAGTTCTATGAGGTGTGTTGCCTGGGGATCCCAGGGGAGGCCTCAGTGCCTTTGGAGAGGCACATTTTCCTGGGGGCTTTGGGCAGTGGAGAATGCACAGCCCTGGGCTCTGAATCTTACCCACCCAGATCTCTTTCTTTGGGATGCTTGGAGGCGGATTTGCCATTATTTGTCCTTAGCTGGATACRGGGATGCACATCTTGCAGTGGGAGCTGCTGGGTTTTGAGGACATGTCTTGGCCTCTGTGTTTTAAGGCCATTCATTCCATGTCCATTTTGTTTTGGAAGAAGTGATAGTCAATATGAGAGATGCAAAGTTGATTTAAAAGCTTTGTAAAAGGTGAGGACTGGACATAATGAGCAGTGACTGGTTTTGGTGCTTGCAGTTTAATTGCTATCCAAGATGGAAACTCTGAGAGAGGAGTTAGGGAAGAGCTTTGGGGATGTGTTCAGCTCCTCAGGATGTGCCCAAAGTGTCAGAGGGCAGGAAGGGGCAGAGATGCTTCTTGGATTTGTCCAAGACTTGTGAAAAGACAAAACTGTTGGTGTTTCCTCTCTCAAAAAACAAAGGCTTAGGAATCCCTTCTCTGTTTGAGCCTGGGCTGTCAAATCTTTAGGACAGACAATACCCAAAGCATTGAAAAGTTCAGTAAAAGTCACAAATATCTGGAGGCCTGGGAGACAGAAATACCTATTGGATGGAAGAGGAAATCAAGGAATGAAACAGTTGAGAAACAAACCTGGTRTCATAATGGCTGAGTTCTTTTGTTTGAAATTCTTTAATGTGCTGACTGAGCATCTGACAGCTTAGGAAGGTCTGTCTTCTTGCAGGAAGAGCTGATAAACCTGGTGGTGATCTCCCAGCTGGCTCACATCCCAGAGGATAAAGACCATCAGGTCCGAAAATTGGCCACTCAGCTGCTGGTGGACCTGGCTGAGGGCTGCAACACYCATCACTTCAACAGCCTGCTGGATATCATAGAGAAGGTGAATACCTGGCAGGGCCGGCAGCTTCTGCAGCAGGGACAACTTCCTGAGGGCTTTTCCTCACCTTCCAGGATGGAAATATAGAGAAGGTGTRTTTACACCATGTGCTGCTTTTCTCTTTCAAAGGTGGCTGCACATTCTCTGTCTTCTCCTTCTGAACTGGAGGAGAGGGACTTGCTGTCATATTCAGCTTCTCTGGAGGATGTCAAGACAGCTGTGCTTGGGCTCCTGATAATTCTTCAGGTAAATGCTGCAAAGAATTAAACACAGACTGTTCATRATACTCTTCTGCTGGACTTGGCTTTTTAGATAATTCTTCTCCCACTAGTAAATATTCTGACTTTTGTTTAACTACTCAATATTATAACTCTTGTTTTGCTCATTTGCTTTTGGGCACCATAGGACTGTTTATGAAATGTTTTATTTTCTCAATTCCCATTATACAACGTGGATAAGCACATTTTCCTGTGTGGAGGGAGGATGTGGCCATAAATTGGCAGAAAGGAGGAGTTCATAACCTTGAATAGATTTAATAGATGTGCTGTGTATTGGGCAGTGTGTCCTGGGCTGTGGTGAAGTTGTAAGAGCAGACAGAGCTGCTCTGGAGTTTTTGCAGAGGTTCCTTTCAGAGCCTGTCCATGTTGCACAGAGGACCAAGATTTTGCTGCATTTCTGGAACTGCAGAGCAGCCCCAGGTTTGTGACAGGATCCCTGGGGCTGGGCTGTGTTTCTGTGCCTGCAGACCAAGCTGTACAGTTTGCCCTCCAGCCACGCCACTCGCGTGTACGAGATGCTGATCCAGCACGTGCAGCGCCACTACCTGTACTCCTACAGCCTTCCTGTGGCCAGCAGCATCCGACTGCAGGTAGGAGCAGCCCCCTGCTCTCCCAGGGCCTCAGCTGCACMGTCCTCTGGAATTTTTGTGTGGCAGCTGGGGACTGGGTGCTCYAGAGCTTGCAAGAAGTAGAATGAAATGTTTGTTGGCTCATATATAAATGCAGTGTGACACCAGAAGTSATGCCTCCYGCAGAACAAGCCATGGCATCTCTTAAAAATCCCTTTATACTTGGAAAATTATTCCATGGATGGGTGGGGGAGTATTCCACTGGCTTGGGGTTGGAGTGACTCCAGTGTCTTCCCTGTTTCAGGTGTTTGATTTCCTGCTGATGCTCCGAGCTGACTCCCTGCACCGCCTTGGCCTTTCCAACAAGGATGGAGCAGTGAGGTTCAGCCCCTACTGCCTCTGTGATTTTGTGTAGGTTTCTCATTGTGTTAAGCAAAAGAATCACAGGATGTTTTGGGTTGGAAGGGACCTTAAAGCTCATCCAGTTCCACCCCTGCCATGGATTTTCCACTATCCCAAGCTGCTCCAAGCCCTGTCCAGCCTGGCCTTGGATACTTCTTAATTTATTTTTTATTTTCAAAAAGCTGTTTTCCAAATGAAATTGTATTCTTGCTGAGCTTAATGTTCCATCAATAGCAATCTGCAGCTTTCCTAAATGTTCCAAATCCTAGACCAGTCTGCAGTTACAGTTTAGGATTGTCTGAACCAGTAACTCATTGGTTAATTGTTCTTGCAAATCACTTACCTGCAGAGCTCTCAATCTCAGACATGAAATTTAAGTTCCTGCTCACAAAACTTCCCCCAAAAAATTGCTGTTTCTTGCCTCAGACCAGTTTCACATTGRGTTTTGATTCAATGATTTGTATGAATCTGGATATTTTTAATTTTATAGCTTGTCTAAAGTTCTTTGTGTAACATGCCCCAAAAGTTACCTTTCTAAATTTGCTGCAGATAGAAAAATTGATAGAAAAATCCTTCACTTAACCAAACTGGCTCATTGCTATTTGTCTGCTGGGCAATCCTGTGCTTTTTTAAATTAAAATGCAAATTATATTTTTCAGTCTTTTAGCTGGCTCCCAGACAGGGTAGTGCTGTAGGTTACAAGAACAGGCTGTAAAAATGACACGTATTTTTCTCCCTTTCTGTRTTGTAGAGAGGCAGAGAAAAGGGCTTCTGAGAAAAAGCCCCCAGGCACCCTCTCCCCACCTTCAGGCAGCCCCAGTGTGCCTTCCCAAGGTGCCACCATCCGGGTGGGACACCTGCCCTACTCTATGGTCTTTGGGGTCCTCCTGCAGTGTTTGAAGCAGGTATGTCCACTCCTGGTGTCTTTCTGTCCACTCCTGGCATCTTTCTGTCCACTCCTGGCACCAGCTGCCTGGGGAATTCCAGCCCAGAGTGCCTAAAAAAGGCCTGAAAAGCAATTCCTGCTCCTTGCTGCTCAGAATCTGGGTGTGATTGTGCAGCTTCACAACCACCAGTGGGAGCAGCAGTCCAGCTCTTCAGAAGAGAAGCACAGCTTTCATTTCACTGCTTCAGAGCAGGCAAGGGCAAAAACTGCTTGTTGARCAAGATCCAATAAATCATCCTGATTCTGAAAGGGCACTTGAAATTAAAACCTCTCCCACTGCGAGTTGGTGAGGTGTTTTGAGAATTYGTGGATGTTTCATCACCAATAAACTGTAAATATCAATTGTTCCTGAATGTGGCATTGGACACAGCTCTGTGCTGAGGGCTTAGCTTGCTCTGGGAATTAATTGATGCTGGTGCTTAGGAGAATTGAATTCTGGCTGTCAGATCTCAATGTAATTTCTCTTCCAGTATATGGTGCCAATATTGCACCTAGAGCTGGGTGGCAGACAGGGAGAGACTTGTGACAGCTAAGTGCCACTTCTTTTTTTGTATCAGCCATGGCAAGACCTGCATCTGCCTAGGAAATGACACGTTGTCTGCAATTTGATTGATCTGACTTCCAAACTGAAGTGAAATTGCGCAAAAATTTTCAGCCTTAACATTTTGTRTCTTTGCAGGAGACAGACTGGAAGGTGTTGAAGTTGGTTCTCAACAAATTACCAGAATCCCTCCGCTATAAAGTGCTATTTTTAACCTCTCCTTGCAACATCGACCTCCTGGCCTCTGCACTGAGCTACATGGTAATGYCACTGAGGCGCAGTCTGCAGCTCCTTGGCTTGCTTGGGAATTGCTTAGAGGAGTTTTTTGAGTGGTATTTTTTTGTCTTCAGATGAATATTTTAAAGACTAGCGGGCTGGTTGTCARTCCTCACTCACCCTCTCTTTTGCGAGGGTTGTTTTAGGTACAGAATAGGTAATAATGAGTATTCTTCATGTATGTATATGAATATATATATATCTCCAGCTCAAGGGGAGCTGTAGCAGTGCCTTCTGCTGGGTGTTTTAGTGAGAGRTGCCCTGACTTTTGCTGTGTGCTGTGTCAGCTCACAGACAAGAAGACCACGGACAGGCTCCACGGGACCCCCGAAGGCTTTTCCCGCACAGATCTGCACCTGGCTGTGGTTCCTGTGCTGACAGCACTGATATCTTACCATAATTACCTGGACAAAGCCAAACAGGTAGGAGGGAAACAGGAGGCTGTAGGCAGGGCAGAGCCTGTAGAGCATTTTTTAGCCTGTGAGCTGACTGGGAGACAACAGTGCAAGGTACCAGTGCCCTTTGCTGTTAGGAAAAACTGTGTTTGCTGGATTCGGGGTGAAAAAACACTTTGCTAACTCCATGCGGGATTAACCGTGGATTCACTCCTCATCTGTCCCCCTCACAGATCCCTGAGTGACTTTACYCTCTGCAGTAAGACCCTTATAAACAAAAWAWTTCTGGTAAATCAGAAACTTTAATRTTAAAGTCTCAACTCCCTCCTTGATTCAAGACCCTCTGATAAGATTTTGGCCTGGAATATCTGCAGCCTAATTTAAGCCTCAGTGTTAACATTCAGGTGTGTCACACAGGCCTTGCAGGGGGGATACCTTGCAGGGAGTGCTGCCTGGGGTGAGGAGGTGGTTCCTCAGGGCTGTTGGTGCCTGTGTGATGGGTGTTTCTCTTGCTGTCCCAGCGGGAGATCGTGTACTGCCTGGAGCACGGGCTCATCTACCGCTGCGCCAACCAGTGCGTGGTGGCACTCTCAGTCTGCAGCGTGGAGATGCCTGACATCATCATCAAGGCACTGCCCGTCCTCATTGTCAAGTTAACCCACATTTCTGCCACAGCCAACATGGCAATTCCTCTCCTAGAGTTCTTGTCAAGTAAGTTGTGATGCTCTTCTTTTCTGTGTTTTTTGTCTGGAATATGGGGGGTTTTGGTTGTGTTGGTCATATGCAATGCATTGTGATGCCTTTGGTCCATACTCAGGTTATAAATGTTTGATCACGTCATTTGTTAGTAGTTTTCTGTATAAAGCTCTTGCACTGAAGAGAGAAACAWGCTCTGTAGTGCAGCCATGTGGAAATAGGAGCTGCTTTCTCCTCCTTGTATGACCTTATACTGTGATTTTAACTTCCATGTCACTTATAATTTATAATAACAAAAAAACCCCAGAGATTAGACTGAATTAGACTGTTGAACAGTTGTGTTGAGGCCTCACCTGTGGTTGTGGTGTTGTTGGACTGTTGCAGCTCTGGCCAGGCTGCCTCACCTGTACCGGAACTTCGCGGCAGAGCAGTACGCCAGCGTCTTTGCAATCTCCCTGCCCTACACAAACCCCTCCAAGTAAGGCYACAGCAAATGTGCTTCTCTCTCAGCTGTGGAATTGAGAGCATGGAAACCCTTTTTTCTGGCTCAAGGTTATTTATAGGATGTTGCTCATTGTGATGGCTGCAGGCTTTTCCTGAAGAAGGGATGTTTCTTCGCTGGGAGGGTGGGGAGGCCCTGACAGAGGGTGCCCAGAGAAGCTGTGGCTGCCTCTGGATCCCTGGGAGTGTCCAAGGCCAGGTTGGATGGGGCTTGGAGCACCCTGGGATAGTGGAAGGTGTCCCTGGGGGTGGAACTGGATGAGTTTAAGGTCTCTTCCAGCCCAAACCATTCTGTAATTCTATTATATGATTCTATGACATTGTCACCCTGGACAAAATCCCTGTTTTTATTGAGCAGAACTTTTGAGGGTTTCTTTTTTCTTTACACTTAGAGTAGGTAAAGGAGCAGTTCTGTTTCTCAGACTGAGCTGGGCACACTGAGCTGTGGGGTTTCTCTGCCATTGCAGGTTTAACCAGTACATCGTTTGCCTGGCCCACCACGTGATTGCCATGTGGTTCATCCGCTGTCGCCTCCCCTTCCGCAAGGACTTTGTCCCCTACATCACCAAGGTAATGGCACTGCTCAATCCAACAGCCACACGAGAAAGGACAGCTTAAAAACTGATGCGAGAACTTCAGAGTTTTCTGTTTCTGGAGCTAGACAAATTCTGTTTTTCTTGTCAGCATCTCTGTGCGCTCTTATGGTCGCAGGCTCTCAGCTGCACATTGCTCACATTGTCACCTCTTGTCCCCACGGCAGGGCCTGCGTTCCAATGTCCTCCTGTCCTTCGATGACACCCCAGAGAAGGACAGCTTCAGGGCCCGTAGCACCAGCCTGAACGAGAGGCCAAAGAGGTAAATTCTGTTTGAGCCCAGCAGTGTTGGTGTTCCCTGGTCCCCTCACACCCTTCCCTGTGTTCCCTGGCAGGAGGCTGCGTGCAGTGAGCCCAGATCTGGCAGTGCAGTAAGCAAGCAAAGTAAACCTCTTTAGGCCAGAGACAGCTGAGGCTGCTGAGGAGCTGGGATCCAGCCAGGCTGGGGCAGCTGGGGCAGCACTGCCTGTCCTGCAGGCCTGGGCAGGGAGTGTGGACCTTTTTGGTGTTCATTCTCAAAAATCCACTGTTCTGTCAGGTCAGGTRTGTCAGTACAATGTTACCAGAGGTAACAGGGAAGGGTAACARCAGAAGGAACAGAATCTCATGTTCGTATGGATTGTGTGAACTCCTTTTGATGATTGATCTGTAACAAGTGATTTTTCAGATGATTGCCAGAGAAATGGTTATGATCAATGACCTGGATAAATTAGAGGGCYAGTACTGTGTTTTTCCATGGTGTTCCCAGTCAGGTCAGTGCACTGGCTGGCACACAGCTGCCTTCTGTCTGTCTGGATGTCCTGAGCCCTTTTTTTTTTGCAATCTTGAAGTCATCATGTTGATTTTAAGCAAAGCCTTCAGAAGTCAGAGAGTATCTTGCCAGCAATCTTTCAAAATAACATTTGCCAGGAGGGGAAGATATTCCTTGGAAGGCATTCAGGGTTTCTCCAATGCCCTGTTACCTGCAGGGATTGCCTAAATGGGTTCACTTAACTTGCTTCAGTGTTGTGAGCAGTGAGCACATGGTGGCATCTGAGCCCTGGGGAAAGTGCCTCTACTTCACCTGCAAGGCTCCAGCAGAGTCTTGCAATGAAGAAACACCATCCCTGCCCCAATGCTGCAGCTGTAAACCCTGTGTTGTGTTTTGTCTCTCCCATCTCCTCTTCTTTCATCCAGAAGCTTGGAAGAGAAGCCTTTTGACACTCATCTCTCCAATTAGAATTCCAACTAATCTTTATTTTTTTCTTTTTTTCCCCTAAAAAAAACCTGTTAAATTCTACCTGGTTGGAATACTACTGTATCTAAAGGCTTTTGCTGGATCACTTTCCATAGAAATTTCTGTTGAGGAGTGTGGCTGTACTCAGGCAGTGCCCAAAGGCCTGGAATGGCCAGATGCCATTGCCTCTGGGTCTGGCTGGACTTGGATTCTGGCCAGGGCAGAGAAGAAGGGCCTAGAGCAGATAACCAGTTTCCTTGCCTAAGAAGCTTCTGTGCTTAGTTTTCTCTCCTTAAGTCCAAAGAATGTTTCCCTGCCATAGCTGAGGTGCTGGGTRTCCCGAGGGATCATGATCCCAACAGTTCCCAGGGTTGCTGGATGTCCTGATGTTGATGTAGGTGATGATCCCTGAGCATGAGCCTGTGCTCTCTGCAGCATTTGTGGCCACAAGTGATCTATGAGAGGCTGTTGGGAGAGGGACAAAGAAATTCTGATCCCTCCAGGTGGCAATCTGAGATGAAAGAACTCGCTGAGAGGAGGATGGTAAATAAATTGTGTTTAGAAAGAGCCAGAAGGGTTAAATTAGTRCCTGCATTTTATACACAGTGATGGGAGCTGCTGGAACAACTGTTCTGCCCAAATTAGTCCCGAGCCTGGCGTGCATCTCCGTGACTAATTAAAGGGCCTCTTGGATCTTAATTGCTGTCACCTCCCACGTGTGCTTGGCACTTGACAGTGTGAACAGTAATTTCCTTTCTGTGCCAGTTCCGAGTCAGGGAGGTGACCTGGGGCACTGAGCTGTGGTCACTGTGGTGGCACAGGAGTGTCCCCAGCCAGCACAGCCAGGGGGTGTTTGCTGGCTCTGCAGCCTGGGGAGGGTCTGCAGCAGAGGGGCTCCGTGTCCCCAGTGCCTCAAGCTGAGCTTAAAACACCCAGGGCCTCCCAGAGGTGCCCCTGTGGTTGGAGAAAAAGCTCAGACTTGTCCCCACTAAGCCTGGCCTGAGAAGGATGATGTGGTCCCTGTGTCTTACTAAAAACCACTGCCACCTGGTCCAGGTAAAGCACAGATCCTAAAGAAAACTTTTAGAATCTGTGGAAGCCCTCAGGTGTCGAGTGACGGTGAATTGAAGCAGCACAAGAGGGGGGTTGAACTGCACAAAACTCCTCAGCCTTGAGGAATTTGTGTCCAGGCAGCCCTCAGGTGTCCTTGCCTTTGCTGAACAGCACAGTATTCCAACTCTCATTTCAACCAGTTTTTTTCTTTTAACTTGTACTAATTTCATTTGTTTTGTAGCGCATTTAAAATCTTGKTTTCAAAATGTGGTTTGTCTTTTTAATGCTTTCAGCTCTGCTTGTTTGTACGTTTTAATTTTTTTTGTTTCCYTTTTTTTTTYCTTTTTGGCATTTATTTTATTTTCCATCACCCTCCGGGATCCCCCAATATTGACCCTGTGACTGTGACCTTTCAACCTACATCCCTACAATGGTTTCCTCCCTTCTGTGACCTCTTTTGGGGCTTGGTGCTTCTCCACATAGTAGTTTAAGACTAGCCAAAAATGCAAAGCAAGGCTTGAATAACTCTCCTCCAGTGAAAGAGCTGAAAGAACCCTCTGCAGTTGATGCCTTCCGATCCCGCAGCATCAGTGTGTCTGAACATGTGGTCCGCAGGTAGAGGCACTTTGAATGGGGGCAATCCAAGAGCAACTCGGCCCTTGGAGGTGGTACTGCAAGGGTGGGTGGAAGCAGGGTGGATTTGCATGTGGGATGCTTGCATGACTTGGTTATCCCATCAAAAACCGGCCTCAGCTACAGGTGAAGATTTTGGGAAAGCGTACCGAAGCTTCCCAATGCCGGGCATTGGGCTGTCACGTCACACCYTGGGTGTCTGTGGTCACTTTGCCACGTTCTCTGATGCTTTAGCAATGAAAAATTCTGTTTTCAAAGTAAAGGTGGTGAAAGGGGGAAAAAACTCACAAACAAAAAAACCCATGCACAAATAAAAAGGAAAAATGTTGCATTCTGTACAAGTGAGAATCCTGAGTACAACTCAATAAACTCAATCCTTCCAAGCAGGGACTTGCACCAGGAGAGGCTTTGGAAGCTCTGCAGAGTTATAGAGAGCCCTCCTTCCAGTCTRGGAGGAATAATTCTGGCCTCTGATTAGGATTTGTTCTTCCAAAGGAGCTGATGGAATGTTCTGGTCTCAAGTATGACACCATGAAAAACGTGGATTTGTCTTTCCAGAGAGCAGTGAAGGGTGTCCTCAGCCCATATGAATTGTTGCTTTCACAGCTAAAGAAAACAAGATTTGATTTCAGAGATTAAATTGATTGATGGACAGGTTTTGATGGCAAGCATTGATCTGCTGCAATGAAAGATGTGACATAATTGATGCCAGTTTTAAAACATATTTCTGCATCACTTCCCTTGAGTGTTAAACTGCTGAACYTGAAGATTTGTGCCAGTAGGATTGCTGTCAGTGGAACTTGTTTTTTTGAAGAGTTTTAATTTTTTTTGGGGGGTCTGTATGATGTTTGGAAGAAAGAGATTGAAGTGACTGAATTGCAATTATAGTTCTGACCCTTGATTTTATGCAAAGGAATTCTTCCCTGTGAGGGGGGGAGGCCCTGGCACAGGGTGCCCAGAGAAGCTGTGGCTGCCCCTGGATCCTGGAAGTGTCCAAGGCCAGGTTGGACAAGGCTTGGAGCAACCTGGGACAGTGGAAGGTGTCTCTGCCCATGGCAGGGGGTGGCACTGGATGGGCTTTGAGGTCCCTTCCACCCTAAACCGTTCTGGGATTCTCTGATATCCCCATTAATCTTGAGGTTATTTTCTTCTCTTGCATTTATGTGTAAATGGTAGCAACTGAAAGTTCAGATAATTACTGTTAATGAAGCCAWTGAAGTTGCCACATCATGAAATTTTGGCTGTGCCTCAGCTTAGTTTGTCTTACAATGGCATAAGGAGTTGYCTTTATAAAATATTGCAGCTCAGCCTAAAACAGAAATGGTTTTAAACTGCCTTGCTAATTTGGCTGATTTGAAGGCAGACTTGTTCTCTATTCTTGTGCCAATTTCCTGTCCAGAGTGCAATTTTTTTTCCTATTTCAAGTTCAATTAGGTTTCACATAGCTATTGAATTTGGAGGGGAAAAACCAATATACAGAAGAGAGGCAACAGAGAAAAAAAGCAAACCACAGGATTATGAAGTCTGGAAAGCCCCAATTTCTGGCTCATGGGCAACTGCTGCCTGGGAAGCTGGTGCTGGTCATGGGATGCTTGCCCTCAACATAGATTAGGAACTCAAAGCTGCCACTCACTCCTCGCTTGGTGCACTTGCCCATGGGCCACCAACATCAGAGAGCACTGGCCTGGCCAGCTGACTGACACTGGAGTCTCTCCAGAGAAAATCCGCTTCCTGCARCAACAGCCTGGGAAGCAGAACATGAGGCTGATCCCAAAATTGTTTCCCAAGCCCTGGGTTTGATGGCTGGCACGTGCATGTACAGCAGGGCCTGCATCCCGCCGTCTTTGGGGCCAGGGGCGCGGTGCKTTGGGATCTGTCAGCTGGGAACTTTCTCTTGCAGCCGCATCCAAACATCCATCACCAGCTCGAGCCTGGGCTCTGCAGATGAGAACTCCATGGCTCAGGCTGATGACAACCTGAAAAAYCTGCACCTGGAGCTGACAGAGACCTGCCTGGACATGATGGCTCGATACGTCTTCTCCAACTTCACAGCAGTGCCCAAGAGGTCAGGCAGGGACCAGGGACATGTGGGTGGGTTTCCGGGTCATGTTTTACTTTATTTGTGGAAAAACGTTGGGATTCTGGCAGGCTCAGGCTTTGAAGTCTTTCCTCACTGATAAAATCTGGCTTGGCTAAAAAAGAGGTGAGATGAGAGAAAGCTGGAGAGGGGAAGGATGTGGGGAGGCCTTAGAGCCCCTTCCTGTGACTAAAGGGGCTCCAGGAGAGCTTGAGAGGGGTTTGRWCAAGGGATGGAAGGACAGGACAACAGGCAATGGCTTCCCACTGCCAGAGGGCAGGGATGGATGGGATATTTGGAAGGGTGGTGAGGCACTGGAATGGATTTCCCAGAGGATGCCCCATCCCTGGAAGTGTTCCAGGTCAGTTGGGTGGGGCTTGGAGAGTGGCACAAATGCTGTGTGAAGAAGGAAAGCAGGCAGCACCCCCTGCATGGTCAATGACATCAGCTCTGTTCTCTGCCTCCTGAGAAATCATCCCAAATGTGTTCCCAGGTCTCCTGTGGGTGAGTTTCTCTTGGCTGGAGGAAGGACCAAGACGTGGCTGGTTGGTAACAAGTTGGTGACCATCACTACGAGTGTTGGAACAGGGACAAGGTCCCTGCTTGGCCTGGACTCTGGGGACTTCCAGAGCCCCCCAGAATCAAAGTAAGTTTTGCTTATGTTTCTAGAAGTCTGCACCTGACAAAGTCACCTAAACCACTGCTTAGGTGGCTTAGGAAGAGCTAAACCTTTAGGAAAAGGTTTAGGAAAATCAACATCTCTGTAGCTTTTCCTCTCGCCATAAGAGGAACATTTTATTTGTCCAGGACAGCTGATTCCTCTCTCAGCATCACCAATATTTCCTTTTCTGCAGCTCAGACCCTGCTCTGCAGGTGAGACAGACTAAGGAAGCTCCAGCCAAGTTGGAATCCCAGCCTGGGCAGCAGGTTTGCAGGAGCTCCCGCAACCGAGTGCGCTCMATGTCGGGTGAGTTCCCATCCTGGGGTTCCTGGGGTCCCCCTGCCATTCCTGGGGCACTGCCAYAGGCTGAAGGCTCCTGGTGCCTCCTGTGCCTGAGCTGATGGCAGATCTGGAGCTGTCTGTGGTTTAAGGAGGGGCAGGTAGCAGGAGCTGGTGGCTTCAGGTGTGGTGGGGCTCCTCCTGCTTCCCTCTCCTTGCAGGAGAGCTTTGGGGGTCACATAAATGGGTTTATAAGGAACACAAGGAAGGTAAAATTCTCTGGTTCCTGGTGTGGTTTAACCCCAGCTAAGTCCCACCCAGATGCTCACTCAGTCACCCATGGGGGGGATGGAGGAGAGAACTGGAAGGGGAAAAGTAAGAAAATTTGTGGATTGAGAGAAGAATGGGTTTGTAATTGAAATAAATTAATAGTAACAGTAATAATTGTAATGAAAAGGGAAATAAACCCAGGGTATTGTGTGTGCAGCTGCTAGAGGAGCTTAATAGCCTCATTCCTGTGATATTTTTAGGGTTAACTAAGCGTGGCTCTCCCTTGGATTGTGTCTGTCCTGCCAGGTGGCCATGCCTTACGTGTTGGTGCCTTAGACAGCTCAGCCTCCCATTTTCCCAGTGGCTCRACTTCCCAAGGGACACAGGGYCCTCCTGCTCCACAGACAGCCAGTCCTGCTCCACAGACAGCCCTGCAGAAGGAAAAGGCCAACTTGGCTGCCTATGTGCCCCTGCTGACCCAGGGCTGGGCAGAAATCCTGGTGCGCCGGCCCACAGGTGGGTACCTGAGTGGGAGGTGAGATCCTGGGCTGGGTGAGAAACCAGAGTCTGGGGAAGGAGAAAAATCCARATTTAATTGGAAATGGATCTGCTTRTGGCTTACTGCCTTTTGAACCATGGGATGGATTGGGGTGGAAGGGACCTTAAAGCCCATCCAGTGCCACCCTGCCATGGCAGGACACCTTTCACTGTCCCAGGCTGCYCCAAGCCCYGTCCACAGCTCTGGGCAGCTGCACAGTCGTGTTTGTGCTTAGGGAAGGAATAACAACCAGTTCAAGGTCAGAATTCTTGAACACTGGTGTGTTCCAYGAGATTAACAGGAATTATGTGTTTCATCTGAAAGCTGTTTCATGAAAAAATAACTAACCTGGTGTCATTAATGAGARCACCTGAGTGTTTTGTATGCCTTTGGCAATCTGCTGTAGCAGTGAGTTACCAGCGATGGGTTCTGAGAACCCTGGGGTGAATTGTAGAGCACTGAGAGTAGCAAATAAATTAATTAACTCTGCAGAAGAATGGAGAACTTGCTCCACTTTTACTTGCAAATTCCAGAACAATTTGAGCATTTTCAACACGAGCTGCAACCTTTCAGGGAGCTGGGAGCAGTGAACASTTCCCCACTTGTCCCCTGCAGGTAACACGAGCTGGCTGATGAGCCTGGAGAACCCTCTGAGCCCCTTCTCCTCAGACATCAACAACATGCCCCTGCAGGAGCTCTCCAACGCCCTCATGGCTGCAGAACGCTTCAAGGAGCACCGGGAGACGGCTCTGTACAAGTCCCTGTCAGTGCCCTCCTCCAGCCTGGCCACGGGAACAGCCAAACCCTCGCTGCTGCAGCGCTCCAACACAGGTGGGAGCTGCCRGCAGGAGCACGAACAGCTCCAGAGCTGCTGGGTCACTGCAGGGCTTCCAGGGCAGCTGGCAGCCTCAGGAGGGCCAGCAATGAGAAAGGGAATCAGTTCTTGTCTCTAGAAGGGAAAAATTCCCTTCCTCCTTGCTCCTGTTGTCCCGTGGGGGAAGAGGAGAACAGGGGAGTAACAGAGCTGGTTTGGAGGAGTCGTGTGTTTCGTGTGTTCCCCAAATGAAAATGAGCAAAGTCATGGRTCTGTTCCCTCTCCCACTTGTTTGGGGCTGATCTGGGCATCCCACTTGTGGATGGATCTTTCCATGCAGTGTTTCCATTTCCATTTGTCTTCAGTTTGGGAGTCTGTGTTGGACACTCAGAGCTGGGGAATGGCCTGTTCCAAACCTTGCCAGCCAGGAGGACTTGGTTGCCACTGGCTTTTACAGCAGAATGCAAATCCTATTGGATTTACCCACCTGTGAAAAGCATTGTTCAGCCTTCAGCTGAACCACTTGAGTTTCTTTTGCTGGCTTGATTTTAACACAGCAGCCAAGGATTTTCACTCTGTTTAATTTGGTGCTAGTTCACCTCTTAAAAACCTGTTAATGTTGGGAGATTGGTGTTGACCAACAGCTGCAATATTTAAATCTTTCTACAGTCCCTGCTCAAGCTCTTGCCAGCGATATCCAACATTGAGGCTCTGAGCACTGCAGGCACCATCAGAATTGAGCAGTGGTACCAGCAGACCAGGCTTTGCTGGGGAAAAATGGGATGGATTGCCTGGAAATATGGTAAAAATGCCAGTTTTCAGGTTTGTTTTAAGCAGGGCAGGGCGTGTTTTAGTGTTTCAGAATGTGTAAACACAAAATTTGAGTCAAAATCAAATTACCACCTCTTACAAACAAAACAAAAAATTATTTTCCATAAACACTTCTGTGACTAAAAATTGGTGGTATATGGACCTAAGTGGAGAACTGAAACCACACCACCTGAATGCCACTCCTGTGCTAGCCTAATTTTGGCCACATCCTTGTTAACCAGACTTGCTGGAGCTGGCTGGGGAATGACTGGAAGGAGTTTTGCTGTCAGACTGTCACACGCCTRTTCTGCCTCTTCAGAGGTTAAACCTCTGTGAGCCTTTACCCAGATTTCTACTCTTCAGATTTCTGTGGGTTTAAAAGTGACCTTGTACCAGAAKTGTGTAGGTCGGGAAAGGCTCAGCCTGATTTCCTGTGTGTGCTGGGATATCAGGAAGGGATTTTCCATTCCTAAGCCTCACAAATGCATTCTGCAGAGGGAGCAGTTGGAGCCTGCACTGTTGGATGTGTTTATTCCTCCTTATTCGTGTTGAGACCTTGTGCCCTTAAAGTATCCCTTTGGCATCTGGTGAGCTTATCCCAGCTTGTTCTTTCCTTTGTTTCATTTATTTATTTGTTTGTTTTAAACTAGGCTCTTGGTTACATTTTAAACTCTGTGCTTTTTAATTTTTTTATATTTTTTTTCATATAGTCTCTCCTTCCTTTTGATGTAGCTGCTCACTTGATTTCCCTTTGCAGTGGCCTCTTTCTCTTCCATGTACCAGTCCAGTTGTCAAGGGAAGTTGCACAGGAGCATATCCTGGGCAGGTATATTTATATATCTTTAAGGAAAAAACCAACCAAACAGTATTGCCATAGAAGAACACCTCTGATTCATAGAAAATGTATCCCTCATCCCTCATTCTCCCCTTCCATGTCTCCTGTCTGTCCCCAGTCTCATCACTCTCAACAAATGGGATCTTGACTAGCATGAAGAAGTCCAAGCCAGATCCAACATTTGCAAGTGCAGACAATTTCTCAAAGCAACTTTGCTTTTAGCTGGGGTGGCTCGTGAGTCATGAGGCCAAGTGTTAAATGACCTGTCAAAAGGTGGCTGGATTAATTAATTCTTCATTTGCAGCTTCATTTTTCCAATTGGCTTTGTGTTCTGCTCAGTGGAAAAGCTCCCAGTTGTGAGAAGAGCAGCGTGTGCTACAGGACAGGCTCCCCTTGGAGCACTCAGCCCACAGGGATCTGCCAGAATTGGACACAGAAAGATAAAAGCAGCTGATAATATGGATATATTTGATAGATGGATAAAGTTCAGTCAGCGTGGAGGCTGGTTAAGAGATTTTTGAATTTAAAAAAAATTATTTCATCATAAAACCTGCTAAATTCTACCTTTTAGAGGCTCTRTAATAATGTAAAATCTTTCTCCACTTCAGTAAAATTGATTTCCTAATTAAATGAAGTGGAGATCAAATTACACACCTTATGAGCACAACACCTGCATTGCTTTGATAACCTGCAATGCYTTGTGATTTTAATTAGAGAGTTCAAATGTCTTTTCTGCCTCTTTCCTTCACTGGAAAACTCCCAGTAGAGCAGTGGGGTGCTCGGAGCTGCTGGTGGCTGCTGTCAGAGGCCTCTCAAAGCAACACAAAGCTGCTGCAATTCAATATTTTTCTGTACTTCTCTCTGCTGCTCCTGTTATTCTCTTCCCACCTAAAGAATAATTAGTGCTTGGGTTGTTTCAAACACCAGCAATCTTKGCAGTGGTGTAGGAGGGGAGCTTGGAAGCACTGGGTATCTGCAGGTGTGTTCTGGCTTGGACAGCTAACCAGATCAGCACGTTGTTTTGGTTCCTTTTGGTTTGTTTTGTATTTTTAGAAGGTTTGTGTGTGCAATGCTAACTCTTAATTGCTTCTTTGAAATAACTTTGGTCCTGCGAGCTGAAATCAATCCAGGAAAAGCTGCTTTAGTGATTTTTTCTTTGTATTTTTTTTAATTTCGCTGATTTTCTTCATATTTTTGTGTGTGCTAATTTTTTGTTTTATTATTGTTATTATTTTGGAAAACAAATCTTGGCCTTTCAGATTGGTCTTCCAGTCCCTTGTGTGCATAATGGGAAGCCTCCTGTTCTCCAGCCTTTTCCTCAGGACAAAAAGCAAGGCCAGGAGGAGCCTTTGGTCAGACTCATCCCTGTGGTCAGTGCCTGGAGCAGATGCGAGGTTCAATCCTCCATGCAGGCAGGGCTCCATGGAGCTTTGTGTCATTGTGGTTCCTCTGTCTGAGGTGTCCCCTGTGCAGCTGTGCTGCTGTGCCCGTGTCACCCCTGCTCCTGTCCTGCCACACGTTCAGGGCTCAATGTTCTGCTGCTCCTGAGATGTTCTAGGATAGCTGCCAAACTGCAAGGAAATGGCTCCTAGGAAAATTTCTTAGGCCTCGAGGCAYGGGAGTATTATATTTCAGTCCAGGAAAAGCTCCCTTTGGTGCAGCCTTGCCCAGACTGATGTCTCCAGTGAGCTTTTATCCAGTATTTCCTTACATTTCTGTAGTTCTATCCTAGTAACCCCTGTCCAAGGTCCCTTTTCTCATCCCGTGCCCTGCTTGTCCATCAGCAGCAATTGGAACCAGCTGCACYTCCCTGGCCCAAGGCAGGCCGCCCTCAGCCGTGAGGGTGAGGAGGTTTATTCCCTGCAAAAAGGGGAGCCAGGAGCAAGTCTGACAGGACAAGAAATGCCAGAGCACTCACTCACTCACTCCATGTGGCCTTCCGTTGAGATCCCGTAGGGAAAAGGCTGGTGCTTGTGAGGAGAGGAAAGGAGAGGAGGGGGGCCTGTCCCGTGTCCCCCTGCCCAGCTGCTGTGCCCGTGTCTCCGCAGAGTCYGCCGTGGTGCTGGAGGAGGGCAGCGCCGCCGACATGGAGCTCAGGGAGGCCGAGTCCCCCGCCGAGTCCCCCGAGAGTGARGATGTGGAGACCTCGTGCTCCGAGCCCATCCTGAGCGAGGAGAGGTTTGGAAAAGCCCAGAACTCGTACAGCAGGGTAAGGACAGAGCCAGGGCGAGYGGGGAACAGCCAGGAGGGGATTGTCCCTGAATTCCCTTGTGGCACCCTGGGATCAGCTCACCGATGGCACTGCAAGTTTGGGTGGCCTGGGGGGATTTAGGGGAAAAATCCCTGTTTTGTCTGGGACCTCAATCCACATTGCTTCGTGCCCCTTCCTGCCTGTTTTCCCTGGAATTGTTGGGGTGCCTGAAGCGTTGGCATTGTCAGCTTTTTACTTTGGCTGTCAGGAAAAGGAGGGTGGGGAGGSCCTGGCACAGGGTGCCCAGAGAAGCTGTGGTGCCCCTGGATCCCTGGGAGGGTCCAAGGCCAGKCTGGACCCTGGGGCTTGGTGCAACCACGGAACGAGCTTTAAGATCCCTCCCAACCCAAACCATTCCAGCTTTTGCTGATTCCATGAAAACCGTTAATCTTTTYTCTCTCTCTCTCTCTCAGTCCTCCTCCACCTCCAGCCAGGAGGACAAATCGCTGAAGTCAGAGGAGCTGGCGGAGGGCGGGATCCCCATCGGGCGGGAGGAGGGCCGGGCGCTGGAGGAGCTCTCCTTCCAGCCCTCGCAGCCCCTCAGCAARTCCAGCTCTTCCCCCGAGCTCCAGACGCTGCAGGAGGTGCTCAAGGACGCCAACGGCCGCGAGGGGCCCCGCCGGCTCAGCACGGAAGTGAAATCCAAATCGCAGTCGGGGAAYCTGGAAGGGGAAGGGCTGGGCGGCTGGCTGGGCAGGGGGGAGGACAGCAGGGCCACCGGGCCTGGGGGTGGCACCGCGGCCATCACCTCACCCCGCTCCCCCTCGGGCCATCGGCCCCGCGGCTACACCATCTCCGACTCTGCCCCGTCCCGGAGGGGGAAGAGGATCGACAGAGACGCCTTCAAGGGCAGGGCAGCGGCTTCCAACGCCGAGAAGGTCCCTGGGATAAACCCCAGGTGGGTGCAGGGTCCCTGAGCAGCTCCATCAGGGCCTCCTTCAGGGGGGCTGCTGCTTGGGCAGGGTCTGCAAAGCACCTGTTTGAAAAAATTAATTACCTGCTTTATTCAGGAATTCATACCTGTTGAGTTCCTACCTGTTGAGGCCACTACCACCCCATTAATTGTGGAATTAGGGAACAGAACTGAATGGTGAAAGAAATAGTTGAATAGATTTAGAGAGTGTGGCTAGACTGCAGGTCAGCCAGTTAATGTTGCTATGAGCAGGGTGAATTGCTAGTTTTGCATTTCAAGAAATATAATGTGCAAAATCCTAAGAAGGATAGAAGAAGGCTTGTAATTCTTGCTTTTTGAACTTGGGATATTGTTAATTGTCCAAAATTGCATGATGAGACAATTTTCAGCTTATTGATGGCAGATAAAATGTAAATGTCTGTATAATCATGTGTCTTGTAGCCTGGAAATGCCCCAAGGGCTGTGGAAAGCATTCCTGCTCCATTCCATGCCTTTGAACAGGGAATTTGTATGGCTGCTGCTGTTTGACATATCATTGTTTTTCTGACAGGGGTCTATTGCAAACTGCAGGTAGTCCCAGCGCTCAGAGTGTCTTTAAAAAATGAATAATACCCTGTTAGCATTTTAATTCCTCCTCTTTTTTTGCTGTACATAATGTTCTTACATACAATAGAAAAAAATTGACTTTATGGTAACAGACTTCTCCCTCTCTCTCTCCTTTAGCTTTGTGTTTTTACAGTTGTACCACTCCCCTTTCTTTGGTGATGAAAACAACAAACCCCTCCTGCTGCCAAATGAGGTAGGCAAGCAATTCTGTAAATCCTTAATTTTTCTAGCCTCATGACTTTCTTGGAATTGAAATGATAATTACAAATGATAATTACAAATTGTAATTACAATTACCTGTCCAGCTCAGGTGGTACAATTTAAAGGTGACAGCAGTGYCACAGAGAGATGGGGGTGTGGAGGTGATTTTTCAAAGCTCACAGAATCCTGGGATGGTTTGGGTTGGAAGGGACCTGGGCAGGGACACCCCCCAGCAGTCCAGGCTGCTCAGGTGGGTCCCTGTTTTTATTGCAGACATTTGAGAGATCAGTGCAGCTCCTGGATCAGATCCCATCCTATGACACCCACAAGATTGCAGTGCTCTACGTTGGRGAGGGCCAGGTGAGTGTGTGCAGGGGCTTTAATCCTTATGGAATGCTGGGAACCTCTCCGGCTGTGGGATTTGTCCTGCTCCTGCAACGGCCTTGCTTTTAGTGTCCTGCATTAGAAATCAGTGCCTGCATGAAACCCTTCTGTGAGGGCAGTCACCTAACCCTGAAAGAGGATCATGGTGCTGGTGCAGTGCTCCTGGCACTGAGGGTGGCATGTCCCTGTGTCCCAGAGCAACAACGAGATCGCCATCCTGTCCAACGAGCACGGCTCCTATCGCTACACCGAGTTCCTCACGGGCCTGGGCAAGCTCATCGAGCTCAAGGACTGCCAGCCAGATAAGATCTACCTGGGTGGCCTGGATGTGTGTGGGGAGGATGGACAGTTCACCTACTGCTGGCAYGATGACATCATGCAAGGTGAGCTGGCACCAGAAGCTGCAGTGTGCCCGTCTAACCTGGCCTCTGCATGCTGGTTCCTTCMCAGGGATGCAGTGAGGATGTCCTGGGCTCTGATCCTCTCCTGTTYTCTCTGCTATCCCTGCAAGCCATGGGATAAAGTTCAGGACAGGTGCATACCTGCTTTGTTTGACACAAAAYCACACCAGTTTTATTATGGCCTGCTCTGTAAAATGATCTCTGTAAATCTGTGAAATGAACATCTCTTTAAAGGCTGACAGGGTTTGGTTTAGAGGTTTGCAGGATAAGCTGGYTGTCCCCCAGCTGCTGTAAAAGCTGTTCACTGAGGGTGGTGTGAGTATTGCTGTTTCTCTGAAGARCAGTTTGGAGCAGGGGTGTCACTGCTGTGGCCATGGTTCGTGTCACTGCAGTGTCACCCAACTCCTGCTGGACCAGCAGTACAGAAGTCATCCAGGATCYAGCAGCAGATGGTGAACTTCCCAAATTTTTTCACACAGCTCTCACACATGCAGGTCACTCCTGTGGCCTTGCAGCTCGGCAGAGCTCAGAGCAAGTCCTGGTTTAAGCTCTTTTGCCTTTTTCCTCCCTAAACCAGGATCTATTSCCTGTGCTGCTGTGGTCCTTCCCACTGACTGCTGCACTCCGAGCTCCAGGGACCACTGGAGCATCCAGTGGGACTGGATTCAGCTGTCACAAATGGGGACAAACCTATCGAGGGAGCACAGTTTGGATTTTTGTTACTGGTGTGTGACTATTGCTGTTTYCCCAGCCCAGCCTAAGGATCTCTGTGTTCCCTTTCCAGCCATTTTCCACATTGCTACTCTGATGCCCACGAAGGATTTGGATAAATACCGCTGTGACAAGAAGAGGCACCTGGGGAATGATTTCGTTTCCATCGTTTACAATGATTCTGGAGAGGATTTTAAACTGGGCACAATAAAGGTAGGAGATTTTCCTTGGGGGGTGTTACAGCAGGACCACAGGGTTGTAAACCTTCATGTGTGGGGGTATTACCCTAAAAAACAGTGTGGGATTATGGGGGGAGCTGTTGGCTCTGGGGGGTTCACTGATGTGTCTATGGCAGTCACAAACCACGATGCTGCCAGGGATATGCTTCTGACTCTTTTGCTGGTTTCTCCTTAGGGGCAGTTCAATTTTGTGCACGTGATCATCACCCCCCTGGACTATGACTGTAACCTGGTGACGCTGCAGTGTCGGAAAGGTGGGAATTCCTCAGCCTTTGCTGTGTTGGGGTTTGTGTTTTGAAAGTTAAAACTTCCAGGAGAAACTCTCTGGCACCAATTTGCCCAGTTGCATCTAGGCTTGCCCAGTTGCATCTAGGCTTGCCCTGCTTGTGCACCTGAACTGGATTGCTCATATTTTCTTCAAGCTCAAGACACAGTACCAGCAGTAGAGCAGATCCCCCCCTTCCAACAGCTGCTTGGGAGTGCTGGAGGAGATGGAGGGTTCAGCAGTGCTGGTGCAGGTGTTTTACCAAAGGGGATTTTGGGTGGTTTGGGCTCACATTTTGATTCATGTGAGACCCCAGCAGGCTTTCCCCAAATCTTTATGGAGCAGCCAGAATTGGGGACCCACTTGTGTTAAGCTGCAGAGCCGGTTCTGTTACAGTGGGAGCTCAGCATGATACAATTCCTCAGGTTTATTTGATGTAGATATTTGGTTACTGGCAGCCTTTGGCTTATTCTTAACTGTCTTACAAGAATTTTTTTCTTACCTCTTTAAACCAAAGACATGGAGGGTCTGGTGGACACGAGTGTTGCMAAGATCATCTCTGACAAGAACCTGCCCTTTGTGGCCCGTCAGATGGCCCTGCATGCCAATGTGAGTACCCCCAGCTCCCTGAGCTTCCAGCTGCTGCCTTGGCCCATCAGCAGCTTCCAAGGAAACAAGCAGACCCTGCTTAAGTAAAGAACCAACTTTTCTGCTTGACCTTGAAGCCAGGGTTGGCACCTGAGCAGTACTCACTCAGAGCTGGATTGCAGTTGCTGTCAAACTGCACTGAAAAAGTGGATTAATTATATTGTCATGGTTATGTTAATGTGGCTCCTCTCTTTCCCTGCTTCTCCCCACCCTTCCCAACCCAGATGGCTTCCCAGGTCCACCACAGCAGGTCCAACCCCACRGACACCTACCCCTCCAAATGGATCGCGAGGCTGCGCCACATCAAGAGGCTCCGGCACCGGGTGAGTGGGGCTGCTCTGAGGGGTAGAACTGGGCTTCACTGAGACCCTTCCTGCAGTTAAGACAGGTAAAGACAGCTGTCAGCACTTGCTGAKACAAGMAGGGGTGTGYGTATGGAGGTTAGAATCMTGYTGGTCATGGAATCACARAGRGTTTGGGGTTGCCCACCTTGTCCCYAGCCCAGAGCACTGAGTGCCACATCCCATCCTTCCTTGGACAGCTCCAGGGATGGGGACTCCAAACTTCMCTGGGCAGCCCCTTCCAAAGCCTGGCCACCCTTTCCAGGAAGAAATTCCTCCTGCTGTCCAGTATCTGGACACAGAGTGGCACTCCCTGAGTGCTGGCACAGTGTCCTGGGTAACCTGCCCTGCCCAGATGGAAAAGGGGAAGAGTTTTGGAGAGAGTGGAGCTCACCTGTTGTCCATTGCCTTTCAGCTCCGTGAAGAGACACAGTACCAGAGTCCTGGCCTTCCCYTGCAGCTGCACCCCTCTGGCCCCACAAAACCCCCTCCCCAGATCCCCCAGGACCCCCCTCCCACCTACGAGACAGGGCAGAGGAAGAGGCTGATCTCCTCCGTGGATGACTTCACTGAGTTTGTGTAGGGCCTGGCTCAGGGTGTCCCTGCTGGACACCGAGGCCGTGGAATTGTGTTCCCTGCGTGCTGATCCCTGCACCTGCATGGACACAGGGAGTGGGAGGCACAGCCTGGCTGCTCCTTGCATGTGGACTTGGCACTGAACCCTGCCTGSAGGTTTGGGTGCCTGAGGAGGACACTGGATTCCCAGCAGGAGCTCCCAGAGGMCCAACCCACTGCATTTGGGTTGGTTTGGTTCGAGCTGTTTCAGGGCTTCTCTCTTGGGAACTTCCTGCAGAACCCTTCTTTGGACTCCTTCCACAGCAGCTCCTGGTGGAAGCAGGCAAGGGATGATACTCTGCAGATCMTTATGTGAAGGTACAGGAATTGTGGGGGTTTTGAGGACTTTATTGGGAATGAAATATGAAGTATTGAAAATCCAGTTGCTATTTCTGAGCATCCCAGACGCCCAGCTTCTCCTTGGACCTCAGAGCCATCAGCACTTGCACTCTTCAGGCTCTGATTCCTGCTGCCACCTCTGGAAAGAGTTAATTTGGGTTCACTTCTGTCCAAAATGCTGCTTAAATTCCCAAGGCTTCATTTTGAGCGATTCTCAGCACAGTCTCTCTCCCTCAGCAGATTATTTTTCCACCAGAACCAACAGCCAACAGCAAGGGGGAGCAGTGGAATGGCAGAGCTGGGCCAGCAGTCCCTGGGAGTGAACAATCTGAGCCCCAGGGCTGACTCCAGGTGTCCAGACCTGGCCAGACCCAGCTTACACATCCATCTGCACAACGTCCCGTTTGCAGGAGTGCTGGGATGTCTCATCTTTCTCCATGYACCTGATAAATCCCTTTTTGACTGTTGACATGTCTTGGGGCATCATCTCCCCACAACGTTTTGCCTGTTCACTGACAGGGAGTCTCTGCTGGGAGGCTGAAGCAGTTCAGTTGAACTTTCCAGGGCAGGTGGGCAGAGCTGGAAGGGATTTGCAGCCCATCCTGAGGCAAGGAGGGCATCAGACACTACACTACCCTACTGGGAGCCACCATGTAAGCTGGACTATACTGTGAGAACTTCATCTCCTGCTTTGTCCGTGAGTGGAAGCGTGGATTTGGGAATGGCTGACAGCAAGGAGATGAAGACAAGTGCAATGTGCACGTGGGACTGTGAAGTGACAGGTGAGGGRGACAAAGGGACAGCCCTCGCCTGTGCAGTTGTGTGGGAACACCAAGTGTCCGTTGTGTTTTGAGTGTTTGAGTTGTAAAGGAAATAAAATACTTGTTTGCTCAGTGCATTCCTGATGTCCTGGGGAAGTTCAAATGCTTTCCTGCCCAGGTAAATCCTTCCTCTTTTTCTTTCYTTCTGTGTTGCTCATGGTATCAACTCCCCACAGCTCCCAGAATCACACAGATTCCTGGTGTGTTCCTGTCCCTGGACTGGGATATTCCCTGGGGTTCAGTTTCAGGGAACTTCTGCACTGGGRAGGGGGCTTTTTCTATCAGCTCTATCCTTGTGCCACCTCCAGTGACCACAGTGAATGCCAGCCCTGAGAGGCTGGAGGATTTAAGAAAGTGTCTTGTATTGTGCTGGAGACTTTAATTAAAATTATGGATGCAGAGAGAATGAGGATGGGGTGGAAATGAGTGTCTTCTGGAGCAGGACAAAACCATCTGAGCCAGRTTTTAGCAGTCATGTTTATTTGACTTTGTCAGTTTTTAAGAAACATCCCCACAGTTACAAAATACACCATTTTTGTTTGCAGTGAAATGCTGACCAGACAGGAACAATTGGCATTTTGGTCACAATCATTGTTCTYCAAAAAATAAAAAAATAAGGCACTTACGGTAGTCCCTCCCTCTCCCTTGGAACGAATGCATGGGGGTTTCATTTTTCATTTAAGCAGCTTGATCCTGATGCATTGTTGTGAGATTCAAGGCAATAAATAAGAAACCATCTCTTGGTGACTACAGACAAAAATATACATTCAGGGGGATTTATGGGYTTTGAGTCAAGTTTATTGCTGGGAGGGTGTAACTCCATGACTAAATGCCTCTGGCTGCAGAGGAGCCTCAGCTGGGACATGGAGGGGACCCTGGGACAACTGCTGGAGTTGGCACAGGGCACTGTGAGTGCTGGAAGCTGTGGGTGCTGCCCACCATGCAGGGTTGGGCTTTTCAAGGAACAACTGTGGGGGCAGAGCTGCTCTCCGTACTTCCAGGGAAGGCCAGAAGTAGGGCAGTTGTCTGATCCCGTTTCTGCTCCTCTCTGATTAGAAGGAGCAYGTGGTCAYGTCAYACACACCGAGTCACACTCACACACACACAGGGCAAGGAACAAAAATCCTGATGGATTTGGGGAGCATCTTTATCACAGCTGCCCCTTAGCTTAGGAATGGCTGCTCCAAGCATTTGGGGCCCTGCTGGCCCCCTCCTGCCTCCATCTCCTTTCTGCACTTCTCTCCTACTCCCACCCTCTTCTAATGAGGATACTCAAGCTGAGAACTGACCTCTGCCTCAGGAATGGAACTTTGTGGCTCCTCAAGAGATTTCCAAGACCTGCTTGGTTCATTTGGGACATTTCAATCACTGAACATTCCCAGAGGGCCCTCGGAGGGGTTGAACCTACACCTCTGGTGCTCCACCCAGRTAAGAGGGGCTGTGCCAGGGCAGGTGGATGTAGGCAAAGGAACTGCTCTGTACCGTGGAGACATCCCAGGTCTCTGCTCACCACTGCTCATCTTACTGCCTTGCTTTGGGGACGTGGCACTGGCACTGTCCCCATCACCAAAAAGGAGTCATGGGCATGTGCCCAGAGCTGAGCCTGGTGCTGTGCTGCCTGGGAGGTTAAAGGAACCAAAAATCCAAGACCAATGGTTTTAGCTCTCTGCCTTGTAAACCCGGGTYTTTTTTTGAACAGAGCACAAAGCTGAGCAGCACCTGGTCCCAGCCCTGGGCTCAGCCTCCAGCTGCTGGTTGTGCCTGCTCCAGGCACCTGCTGGAACTGTTCCTGTCCCACTCCTGACCCCTGGATCCTTCTGTGCCCTCTCCCACCTGCCCTTCTGCCATCACCAACCTGTCCTGGTTACCAGTATTGCATTTCTTCGCTCTGCCCTCTACTTCTCTGTGCCCTCTGCTCTTCCAACACCTTCATGCTGACCAACCACCACCTCACTTGTCTTCTCCTGCCCTCATCCTCCACAGCCTTTCCACAACATCTGTCCTGCACAGTACCGGAGTTTCCCAAAGTAACTCATACCTGTCCCAAAGCCATCACAGGGYGCCCAGTGTCCCCCTACAGCCACCCTGACACACATGGCCAAGGGGCCAAGGACACAATGGATGCTGGAATGACATCTTAACAACTATCCAACACAGCTGGGGGCTGGAGGGGAGGCACAGGAGGTGATGGAGCAATGGAAGTATCTTAGGAGCCCCCTCTCTGCCTGGAAAAGCCTTCCCTGTCCTGGGAAGGTGCTTCCAGGCCCACCAGCACCCAAGGCAGCCAAACCCAAGCCCCCTGCCCTGCAGCTCTGCCATCTCAGCCTTCCCTCCCACCCTCTCACCTGTCAAAACCATAGAGCAGGTTCTGGAACGCACTGAGGAGCCCACTGGGGGCTCTTCCCCRTCCACCTGCGGCCACTGCCCCGAGCCAGCCCAGGAGAGCACACGCACCACACGCACACAGACAGCCAATCCTTATATACACRGGACATTCCCAGGAAGAAGCACTTAATACATCCTTTAAATAACTCTGACAATAGTGTTCTGTCTCCTATCTACATGTTTCAAACACGGTACCGATGCTATGAAAATATAGCAAACATACAAAAATATATACATTTAAAAACCAAACAAACCCCATATAAATTACTTACAATAGCCATAAGGTGAAATGGGGCCRAGGAGGGGAAGGCAGCCCCGGAGGGATTTCAGGCACCCCCAGGCTGTGATCTGGGGGGCCCCATGGCACAGGCCAGCTGTAGCCCAGCAGCTGTAGCCCAGCACATGGTGAATCCCAGGCAGCAGGGCTGGAGGAATCCCAAAAAAAAGCTCCCTCAGGACTTCACCTGCTTCATTTGTGCTCAGGGAAGGTGCTGGCACTGATGCCCAAGCTGGGGCTGCACTCCCCTCCTCCCTGCCCATTTCAGTTTATGATTTAAACAAACAAAATACTGCTTTTGTGATATATTATCCCGTTCTTAGCTCGCACGTGTCACTGGTAGCCGAGGAAAGCCTTGTTTAAAGTGCTGGGCAGTACATAACAAGTAAACCAAAAAAAATACATATATTCAGGGCAATACATTCCTTGGGTTAGAGAAGCCAAGCAGCCAGCGGCGCCTGCACCCCAGGGCCACGGCGGGGAGGGGACAGGGCGGGTGGGGACCGCAGTGACACCAGCACGTTGGGAACCCCATGCTTGGAGTTGGGGAACCCCACACTCGGAAGTGGCTGAGGCAGCCCAGGGGTCTCTCGTCCCCAGCTCGCCGCAATGTCCTTTGTTTTAAATATTGGATTTCTTTAAATACAAATAATAGTACCAATTTCTGGAGGATAAAAATAGCCAATACTGGAAATGAACTGCTCTGGGTGTAGATAGCATTTCTCTATATATCTATTTATGCTTAAAAAGCAAGGTGGGTTAAATACCTTCTCGAAAGCTGTCGCTTTCCTCCACAGTGCGTCTGGTCGAAAAAGATCCATTTTTGGTTCAAACCTTCAAGGCCTGGGGCTCTMTTCTCCCTTTCCCATCCGGCACAGCCAGCAGGAAGGGAGGGAGCTTTGCCCTGTACCCATCCCAGTCCCCACCTGTGGCTGGCTGCAGACGGGGCTGTGGCACACACCCACAGCTGCTCCCTGTGAGCCTGTGGGGACCTCCTGCACCTGCCCACCCCAGGGGAAAGGCTCGGCCTTCTCCCCACACCTCTAACACTGGAATGCTCCCGTGGAGCCCCTTCTGGAGGCCAGTGGCCGTGCCAGCGGCGTGGCGGGAGAGCCCCCGTGCCCCGGCCGGCCCAGCCGCCGCGACAGTCCCGGGCAGGCACAGCCCACCCTCGGCAAACCCTGCCAGGCATCGCTCCCTGCCACCCCGTTACTTCACCGTGGGGTGCACTCGGTTCTTGGCACGCAGGGGCCGTTTCCTCCGGCCGGGACAGGCCTTGCCCGGTGACCCCGCGGCCGCGCTGACGCCCCGGCTGGCCCGCAGCAATCGCCCGGGCACCGCGCCCCGGCCACCCGGCCCGGCCCTGGCCTCCGTGTCCGACACGTCCGGGGACGGGCCCCGCTCCGAACAGCCCCGGGCAGGGTCCCCTGCGGGCCCACGCGGCCTCCGGCGGGCACGGTGGCTGCGGGAGAACTCGAGCAGGTGCTCGATGCGGGACACGTCCTCCGTCACCTGATTGACGCGGTCGAACTGCGCCAGCAGCATCTCGAACAGCGACAGCAGGCGCTGGATGTCAGCGTCCACTTCCAGGCTGTCGCGGGCGCTCAGCACCAGGCTCAGCCCGTCCAGCTGGCTGGAGGACGTGGAGGCCCTGGAGCTGTCGGAGGCGGCGCTGGGAGTGGGGCCACGGAAGGATTTGGAGTCGCTGGAGTCTCGAGAGGGCAGCGGCTCCATCCCTTCGAACCGCACCTTGTGCCGGAACTGGGGGGGAAAAAGGGAGTGGGGCTGGGGTTAGGTCAGGGAAGGGGAACACTCCAAACAGCTCYGGGGCTGCTCCCAGCCGGTCCTGGTGTGACAAGCCATGGGCTGGATCCCCAACAACGCCATGTGGAACTGTGGGGCTGAGAGTGGGCAGCTGATGGCTGTAGGGTTCCCCAGGAATGGCCACTGCCTCAGCCCTCACAAGCCATAGGAACCCAGCTGCAGCAAGGAGCCACAGGCAGGGAGAGCCTAGGGATGGTGGATGTGGCTCTGGGACACCAGGCCCCTTCTGCACAGAGCCCCCAGGCTGCCCTCACCTCCTTGGCTTTGCTGAAGCCCATCCACATCTTGAGCCTGCGCACAAACAGCTCGACCATCTCGTAGTCCTGGGGCTCGAAGGCGGGCCGGTAGAGCTCCAGGTGCATGTGGCGGTAGCTGTGGGTCAGCACCACCGTGAGCAGCCGCAGCACGATCCACAGCTCCAGCAGCACGTAGGTGCTGCAGAACAGGCAGCAGAGCGCCGAGGCCTCGGGCAGGCAGGGCCGGAGGCTCGCACCGCCCCGCAGGAGGGCCAGCAGCAGGAGGAGACTACTGCCCACGCTGCGGAAGGACTCGGACGAGGAGGAGAAGAGCTGCAGAGGGACAGAGGGGATGTGAGGAGCAGGGAGCAGCAGCAAAGTGCTCCCATGACCCGCAATATCCCCTCCCATGTGGGCCCTGTGACAGGGACAGTCCCTGCCCAAGGTGCCAGGGCACAGAGGGCACAGAGCACCCAGGGGACACAGGGCTCTGCTCAGATCATGCCACGATGAGAGAGGAGGGGCAGCAGCCCCTGTGTCAGGGAGGGGAACAGGGGTCATTACCAGGAAGCCGAGCTGGGCATAGGCCAGGAGGAGGAGGGTGAAGGCCACCCCTGCAGCCATCAGCTCCTTCAAGGACTTCTGGAAGGTCTTCCCGAACACTGACCACTGACGGACGAAGCGCAGCTGCTGGGCAGCCTGGGAGGGGACAGGAGGAGTTATACACACACCCCCAGCCCAGGAATGTCCTCCCAAACACGTGTGAAAACCCAAACCCCAGCAGAGCACAGAACACCCCAGCCCATAGGCTCCCTGCAGACAGCACCATCCCATCAGCCACCCTCGGCTGAACTCCCCAAGGGAACAGAGGGACCAGAGGCCACAGAGACCCACAGTGCACAGCAGAGACACACGTGKCCTCCCTGCCACCCCCTCCGCCCCTGGCAGGGGTGACAAGCACAGGAGGACCAAGCACCCGCTGCTCCCAGCCCGCCCGTACCTGCACCGTCAGGAGGAAGAGGAGGGACGCAGCCAGACTGCTGAAGATGGAGCTGAGGAAGGCCACCTGGTAGAAGTTGGTGAAGCCCCTGCGGTTGCTGAGGTACCTGAGCCACTGCTGGTCAGCCAGGGTGGCCTGGCTGAGGTGCACCAGCACCGTGCACGTGGTGAGCAGGATGAAAACCCACTGGCCGTAGTTGCCCCACAGGGTGAAGTAGGCTCTGCCTTCTTTCTTGATGGCCAGAGACTCAGACACCACGAAGTAAACCACAAACAGCATGAGGAAAACCTGCGGGAGGAACAGAGAGGTTACCAGGACAGAAGGAAGGGAAAGGTTCCCAGGAGATGAGAGGACAAGGCSTGCCTGCTGTGCTGCACCAAGGGACCCTGCAGCACCCAGGACAGCAGAGCCCCCCCAAACCACGCCAATTCCACCAGAGCRTACCTGGAGCACCCCCTGCATCCTGCCCAGCMTTTCTCGCTCATCCAGAGCCCCAAYCYCSCCTGAAGCTCCCCAATGCCCACACCCAATGCCCCCATTGCAGGTGGCAGCGCCCAGGGGATGAAGGCTCTGCTGAACCAAACCCAGGCAGGGTGACAGACATGGGGACAAGTGGCCATAGGGAGGGCAGCTCGAGTCCACAGTGACCAGGCTGGGTGAGGGTCCCCAGTGCCCCACATCCTGTGCCCAGAGAGAAGGGGGTCCCACACTGACCATCATGAGGAGCTGCAGGGTGACGCCACCRCTGAGCCGCAGCAGGGGGAAGGGGCTGATGGTGACAGCAGCCATGGCCTGGCCGGCCCCGGGGAACTCCAGGCGCAGGGTGATGGCCACGTGCAGGTCCACGCTGGGGTTGTACTGCAGCAGCTCCACAAACACTGCCCGGCTCCTGTGGGGGGACATGGACAGCTCAGGGGCTCTGCTGGGCAGGACATCCATCCTGGGCTCCTGTGACACTCCAGCAGCACCCCTGAGCCCAGGTGACAGCAGGACAGTCCCTGTGCCCCTGCCACACTCACATGTTGTCGATCCAYGTGTGCTGCTGCAGGAACTGCAGCTGAGCCCGGCTCTCCTCCAGGGAAGGGCCCAGCTCCTGCACGTAGCCRCTGCTGTCGTAGAAGGAGATGGAGCCCCAGTACCAGATCCTGCAGAGGAAGAGGAGCCCTGGGTGAGGCTGAAGGACACTGGCTGCTCTCCTGCGTGGCAGGCCAGCAGCAAGCATGCAGATGCAGATCCTGCCCCTCAGGATTTATTTCACAAGACAAATTACAGGGGTGCATTGATCCACCTCAGTGCTCCCAACCTCAGAACAGCCCCAAGCCCTGTGGTGGCCCAGAGCTCCATGGAGATGCCTCTGGTGACAAACCAGAGCAGAAACCAAGTATGATCTGTGCCCAGGGTGCAGGACAACCTGAGCAGAAATCTAGCACTGCTCTGGGCTGCTGGGCTCCCCTGCCCTGTCTGTGCCCCAGAAGGTGCAGAGTTGAATCCCCTGCCTGGAGCACAATGCTGCTGTTCACCCTTAGGAATCCCTGTGCCCTTTGCCAGGCTCAGGGGATGAGATGAGGGCTGGGAACAACCCAGAGCACCTGTGAAAGCCTTGGAGAGGCCTGTAAGGATGCCTGGAGGAGGAGCAGGGTGGGGCATGGGTGGGGGCAGCCCTTACCCCGCCAGGTCAGGTGCTGAGTGTGCCCACGCCGCTGTCTCATTCCCRGCTGTGCTCTCCCAGCCCACTCCATAGTCAGCAGTGGCAAAGCTGTGCTGGTCAGTGCAGCTCCTCCAGGCACTGCCCATGCCCTGCAGGATGTCCTGGGCACTCTGCTGGCACTCAGCTGCAATGAGACCACCCTGTGACCCACGGAGAGCCCAGCACAGCCAGTGCTAAGCTCACAGCACCTCCCTTCCTCCCAACCCCTCCACGCTCATCCCTGCGAGTGCACCAGGGTGAGGAAAAGGAGCCTAAAAAATCAGGCTCACAGAAAAGGATGGATAATAATAATGAAAATAGAGAGCTGTCCAATTTAGGAGTCGTGATAAATCCATGCCACCAGGTCAGAGTGGGCTAGCTGGGTACAAGTGGAAGAGAACAGAGGAGAAGCAGAGGAGAACTGGACATTCTGGTCCCTGGATACATCACTGGTTTCAAACTGCCAGAGGGCAGGGATGGATGGGATATTGGGAAGGATTTGTTCCCTGGGAGGGTGGGGAGGCCCTGGCACAGGATGCCCAGAGAAGCTGTGGCTGCCCCTGGATCCCTGGCAGTGTCCAAGGCCAGATTGGATGGGGCTTGGAGCACCCTGGGACAGTGGAAGGTGGCCCTGCCCATGGCCAGGGTGGCACTGGATGGGCTTCAGGGCCTCTTCCACTCCAAACCATTCCAGGATTCCACAATCCACTGCCTCCATAACCTCTGCTGCCTCCCCTCAGCCCCAGCTGCATCCAGAGCTGCCCATTCCATCCCTCCAGGACTGTCCCCTCTCCCTGTGACAGCAGAGCCTGTCCCTGCCCTCGTACCTTCCCGCAGGCGCAGCTGGCGCAGCCGGGCCGTGCCCAGGGTGGTGCTGTGGCTCTCCTGGCTCGAGCCGTTGTTGTGCAGGTACGGGAGGAACACCTGGGACATCCACACCCAGAACTGATCCGACCTGCGGGGGGAAGGTGTGAGATTGTGGGGAATCAACAGTGACTCTGGGGCACCAAGAAACCACACTGATGTGCACAGAGATTCGAAGGCTTTGAGGTGGCACACCCTGAACCCAGGGACCCTCAGTACCAGACTGGGCTGTTGGGAGCTCCCAGCGGTGTGGACAATCAGCTGGGGAAATTTAATCCAGTTAAATTCATGTGTAGAGTGAGAGGAAAGGCATACTCTGGACAACATGTCATTTCTGGCTCTTGTGACCCTGTTCATGCTTACAGCTTGTGGCTGTAAATTCTGGAGCCAGAGAAACTCATAGCCTTTCGAGCAGCTCCAGAATTATCAAGATCAACTCTCACAGCCCCTTCTCACTGAGGAAATCGCCAAACCTCAGAGAAATTAAACCTCAACCCCCAGAGGCCCCTCTGCTCTCCAGCGGAGCAGCAGAACCACAAGGACAGAGGAGACCCTGCTCACTGCTGTGGGGTGCCCAGCTCCACATGGGCACCATGGAACTTTTTATGGGAGAGACTGTGGAGCAGGAGCCCAAGAGCCAACTCCTCTGCTCCCCCAGGGCCTGGCAGGTACCTCTTGATGAGCAGGAAGTCGTTGCTGCCCAGCTGTTGTTTGATGGAGCTCTGCAGGAGGAAGGCCCGGCTGGTGCGGGAGGCGTCGCCGTAGTTGGTGAGCAGGACCACCAGCAGGAACATCATGTAGATGAGGAAATTCTGGGAAGCAGAGAGGAGAAATGCATGGAGGGCTGGATCCAAATCCTGCAGCAGAGCTGTGCTCTCCACTGCCATCCAACAGGATGAGACCCACAGATGGAGAAACTGAGGCAGAAGCCAGAGCCAAGCACGCAGGGGATCCCAGCTGGGTTGGGAGGACCCACACTCGGATGTGTCCATCCCTGGGCACCAGGAGATGTCCCACCTTGAGCATCCTGTGCAGCAGCTTGACTTTCCTGGCCTCCTCCTTGGCCTGGAAGAGGGCGAAGCCCTGCGGGGGCCGGACTTTGCTGATCCTCTCGGACACGTGTTCCACRCAGGGCTGCTCCACCAAGGTGTCATCTTCCTCTGGGTGTAGCCTCTTGGCAACCAGGGAGAAATAGAGGGCTTCCAGCAGCACCTGGGGCACAGGGAGAGGGCTGAGCCTATGGGGAGCTGTGCCACCTCAGCATTGCAGCAGCAGCTCCCACAGGCCCCTTGGCACAGCCAGCACAGCACAGCTCCGACCTGGACCTTCCAAACCAAGAGTCACCAGCCCTGCCACCAGCCCTGCCTCTCCTGCTGCTGCTGCTGTCCACATCCCACCCTTCCTGAGGGATATGGGGATGAGAGTCTGTTCAATGCACTCAATGTCCACTCTGACCTGATTTCTTCATGGAAAGGGTTGCCAAGCATTGGAAGGGGCTGCTCAGGGCAGGGGTGGAGTCACCACCCCTGGAAGTGCTCAAAAACCCCATGGAATTAGCACTTGGGGACATGGGTCAGTAGTGGACACCGTGGCGGGACATGATGGAATTGATAATTTGAAAGGGCTTTTCCAACAGTAACGATTCCATGACTGTGATCAGCAGCTGGACAATGCTAATTCCACCTGTTAATCCCATGTTACAGCTCTGTGTGGGTGCACATGTGCCATCCTCACCTTCAGGGGCTCCCAGACCAGGAATGATGCCAGAAAGCTGAATATCCCTGAGATGAGCCACATGAGGGCCACGCTGGAGGAAAAGCCCACCCCGATCCACACGGAGACGCCCGCAGAGGTGGCGAAGAGCAGGAGGCTGATGCCATGAGCCAGGAGTGAGCACCAGGGCGGCAGCAGGCGCTTCCTGAACGTCTGGTCTGCAACTGGGACGGGAGGAGGAGGGAGAGAGAGTGTGAACATTGCTGCAAAGGGTCCCAGTGGGCACTGGAAGGGCTGAGCTCAGCACTTATCCCAGCACAGAGCCTGCCACCAGCCCTGGGTGAGTTTGGAGGGATCATCYCACCTGTCCAGGTGGATTTGGCCGATCTGCTCACTTCCCTGGGAGGAGGCGCCGCACTCGGCCCTTTGTCATTCAGTCTCTGCATCATGACAGTCTCCACCTTGTCCCCRAACACGCTGGACCTGCCAGACACAGGGGGAGCTGAGGGCAGTGCCACTGCYGGCTCTGTGCTCAGCAGGATGGCACCAAGGGCGCTGCACTCCAGTGCCAGCACCACCGCATCACCRTGGGCTGTCACACACGTCCCCGAGGCACAGAACTGCCCTGTGTGTCATGGACAAGGCCTGACAGCCTTCCCTTCCCTTAGCCTGGTGGGCAGCGTGCCCAGCAGGGTGTCCTGGGCAYGGTAACACCACAGGGATTTGGGCTGAATCCCTTTCTCCCTCCTGTCATGTGCCATCCTCACTCTAGCACTTTACCCACAGCCCAAACATGCTGGAGACACAGCTGGGGCTTTAAGGGATATTCCAGGTGGCTCCTGGAAAGGTGGCAGTGCCCTCCCGGAGCTGTGGGGGCTGCTGGTCAGTTGGAACAGAGTGACCCATGCAAGTGACCCAAAGGCAGCTCAGCTCAGCTCAGCTCAGCTGGGTGGGCAGGCAGGGCAGGAGGCTCTGGCTCCACAGGGACTCTGCTCCCCAAACACTCACAGGCCTGAGATCAGATCTGTTTCTGCCCTCATGTACGGTGCCAGGTCCTGGGAGATGCCGCTGGCTCCATCCGCCAGGATCTGCCGGATCAGATCCTCATCTGGGAAAGAGAGAGCACAGGCAGGGTTGGCAGGAGCTCAGCACCAAACCAGGGAATGGCTCAGCCACGAGGTRGAACTGGGGAGGAGGAGGAGGATGATGGTGCTGTCCTTCTCCCTGGGACAGGTCTCCCCTGCTCCCTCTCCTCCAGCTCCTGCTGGCCCAAGAGGCCAAGTTCTCCTCCTCAGCCACTTCCAGAGGCCCAGGACACACCGTGGCTTTGCAGCCAGTGAGGAAAGGCTGTTTGCTTTCAGCATTCCCATGGGAACACGCCCCTCCCGGCACCCACCCACTTCAGCCTGATGCCCATCGGGATTCCTGCGTTCCCAGCCTAAAATCCCCCCTAAGCAGACACAGCCCTCCTCCCCTGCCCTGCAGAGTGAGGCCGGTGGTGATGGCAGCAGTTTGGCTGTGTCACCCCTGCCCTGGCCAGGGCTGCTCACCTGAAGCAGAGAAGTAGCGGGGCTGTCCCTGGTGAATGCCAAGGGACAAAGCGTCCTCCTCGGTGGCCAGCGGGGCCTCGAGCCCCAGGTGACGGCTGGCCCGGCCTCTCTTCAGCTTCTGGATGGTGTTGCCCATGATGGAGGGGTCACTCAGCAGGTCTGGCCAGCTGAGCAGGGCCTCGCTGGAGGGCCACCGCACCAGGCTGCGGGCAAACAGGAATGGGGACGATCAGGGACAYCGGGGACAGGGAGGCACGAGAAAAGGAACTGTGGGGGACTGTAGAGGGAAACTGTGGGAGCGCAAGCCCAGTAAAGCACAGACTGAAGTCCTGCTTGCTCCAACCCCAGAATCCTACTCACCTCTTGGAGTCYTCCAGGAACAGATCTGTCTTGGTTTGCTCAGAGAAGGCCTGGAGGGAACAGAAAGGTTCCGGGAACATGACCCAGGTTTGTGCCTGGTCAAAGCAGCAGGCTGGACCATCAGGGGTCACTGAGCTGCTCTTAGCCCTGTGCCACACCGCCAGGAGGCTGCCCAGCCCCGGGGAGGGAAGCAGTTACCTCTGCCTGGAGCCCTGGGAAGGTGGGGAAGGAGCTGTCGAGGATTGAGGAGTCCAGGTAGTTGTCGATCTCCAGGGACTGCTGGTCTGAGTGAGTCACGGTGTGGCTGATGGAGACCTGCAGGGCACACAGGAGGGACAGGGGTGACACTGCCACTGCTGCTGGCAGCAGGCACGTGCCCATCCTGCACAACACTTGTACCCACACGTGCCACAGCCARGGCTGTCCCAGGCACAAGCTCTCAGAAAGGCCCAAGTCTGAAAGCCTTCCCTGTGTGCTCTCAGACACATCAGCCACATTTGCTGCTCATCAGGCCCTGAGCAGCTGGCTGCAGTACCTAATGGGGCTGCTAATTGTGCTTAACTAGTCAGTAAATCCCCAGCTAATCCCTTCCCAGCTGCCTCTGCACAGCTTTGCTCAGCCAGCTGAGCTTCTACCCAGAGCAGACATGGGAGAGGCACCACTGAGCAGCTCCTGGGCTCCTGCCTTTTGTATCTGGGTGCCTGTTACACACTGAAATCCAGAGAAAGTGCCTGAACAGCTCCTCAAATCTGCCCTTTGGTGCCTGGGCACTAACAGAGCCCAGCAGTGACCCGAGCTCAGGGAGGGAGGCACAGACCGGCCCTGGTGCAGCACAACTGGGCCAGGGCAGAGCCCAGCTGGAGGARCCAGCTCCCAGGAAAGGCAGAATTCAGCCTCCCAAAAGCAAACCCGGTGACCTCCCACCCACYTGAGCAGCCTGCAATCATCCCCCCTCCTTACCTTGCCTCGAGCCATTCGGAAGAGAAACAAAATGACCAGGTAGAGAGGGTAAACCACCACGCTGGACACCAGGCCAACGGCAACCGTGTCCACACTGACAGGGATCAGGCTGGAAACGGCCACGTTGCTGCAGGGAATCAACAGGGATCAGGTGTCAGCAGGGCATTTGGGGTTTCAGCAAGGCATTGGGGTGTCACAGGGCATGTGGGGTGCAAGGTGACCAAGCAGGAGACAAAAATGCACAACCAGGAATGTGCAGAGAAGGAAATGGACGTGGAAACCAAAATCTGTCTTTGATCATCCATCCTCCATGTCCTGGTCCCAGCTCCTCAGAATGGGATGGGCAGGCTCAAGGCACAGGTAAGGAAGCTCTTCCCAGGGATGGGAGATGTGTCCTTCCCCAGTGGGACTGGCAAGAGGAGGCTGGGACTGGCCAGGGAGCCGGGGACACACCTGAGGTGGACRTTGCCCACCACGCCGTACCACACGGCGTTGGCACAGAGGAACAGGAAGATGAGCAGGCAGCAGCAGGTGGCCCTCTGGACACGGGTGAAGCGGGAGCGGGGCGGGCGGTCCCACAGGGACAGCCACACGTGCTTCTCRAAGAACCCGCGCTGCAGCTCCGCCACGAAGATCCGCCAGAAGCTCCTCAGCTCGCTCTCACCTGGGGACAAAGTGACAGACTCAGGGTGGCTGCACCGCTGAGGGGACCTGGCCACATCCCTCCCAGCAACTCCTGAGGTATCCACACCACATCCACGTGGTCATTTCTCATGCAGTGCTCCAGGCTTGGGAAAGCTCAGCACTAAAGAACCTTGGGAGTGACAGCGGCTGAATGAGCCCAAGTGTTGCCCAGGTGGGCAAGAAGCCAGTGGCACCTGGCTTGTACCATGAACAGTGTKGCCACAGCCCCAGGACAGTGCCCATTCCCTGGGCAGGGCACTGCTGAGGCACCTCCAATCCTGGGGTCAGCTCTGGGAACCTCACAAGAAGRAACACTTGGAGGGGCTGGAGCATGTCCAGAGAAGGGAACAGAGCTGGGGAAGGGTCTGGAGCACCAGGAGTGGCTGAGGGAGCTGGGAAAGGGGCTCAGCCTGGAGCAAAGGGGGATCAGGGGTGAGAAGGAGCCAGRGGAGGTGGAGCACTCACTGGCAGCAAACACCTCCCTCTCCACCAGGCCATCATTTTCCTCGCTCTCCACCGACAGCCAGTCGTTCACCAGGAAGAAATAGCTCTTGCTGCTCTGCAGGTCCCGCACGATGACGTGCTGCAGGTACCACGAGGGGCTCAGTCCTGAATGGGGATAAACCAAGGAATATTTCATGGCACACATTCCCTGTGGGTGCCGCAAAGCTGAGGGGGCCACACAAGCACCGTCAGCGGGACAGTGACATGACTGTCACCGATGGGCACTGCACAGGACTCAACAGGGAAGTGTGGCACAGCCAGAGGTGACATTTATGGCCACAGCGCACAGGACATTGCACTCTGGCTGGGGTGGCACCTGGCCAATCTGTGAGAGAGGCTCCATGTCCCCCAGCAATGTCCCCCCAGCCCAGCCAGGTTCCCYTGCCCAGGCCCGGGTTGTGGCCCCTCCATGTCCCACCTTTGTTGTCGTGCCAGATGCGGATGCGCCAGATGCTGCCCAGGCTGCGCTCCGTGGCGATCTGGAACACATCCAGGCTGTTGCGGTGGAAGGCGTTGTCCCCATCCAGGTGCCTGTGGCCACTCTTATTGTCCACCCCGTACAGGGCGATGCCCACGTGGGCTGTGGTACCTGCAGGAAGGAAGGAGCCCCCTTAGGGAAGCCCTTCCCCAGCATCACCAGGGACAGCTCTACCCACAAACCCAGCTAAACTTTCTGGCTTCCTGCTGCTGGGAATGGTTCAGAACAAAGTGAYGGATCCTGGAGGACAGGGGAAGACSCACAAGGCCTGGATGCTTCTGCAGGAGAGGGTCAGAAGTGTGGGACACACTCATGGCCTCAGATTGTTCCTACAATCAGTCAGGGAAGGCAGGATGGAGGGATTTCTCTCCTGGGTAGCTCCTTCCAGCAGCAATTGGTCATCCCACCACAACAGCCAGTGGTGGGGCAGCCTGGCCCAGTGTCCCTGCCCATGTCAGGAGTGGAACCAGGGGATTTTTGAGGAACTTTCCAACCCAATTCATTCTCTTGACCTGCCCCACCATCACACAGTGAGAACTGGGAATGCTGTGGGAAGCCCTGCCCTGAAGCTGCAGCTCAACTCTGGGCCCTGTGGCAAGCTGAGGTGGGACCCGAGGTGAACCACAGGTGGGAACCAGGCATGGGAGGAGGCTGGGGGCTCACCTGATCCTCTGCCCCAGCCCGTTTTCACCAGGATCTCGTATTTGTACATGCCGTTCTTCCCGCAGAAGGGGATCACYCCCACRCGGTTCAKGTCGATCATGTCCAGCTTGTGCACRATCAGCGCGGCCACCGAGTAGGTGACAAAGCACACGGCACATGTCAGCAGCACGATGTAGTTCAGCCCCGGGCCTGGAGCCTGGAGGAAAGGAAAGTGTTGAGAGGCACCCCCAGGAGGATCCCATCCCCATTGCCTGCTTCCTTCCTGGCCATCGCCCCGCTCCAAGACACGGCCCCGCAGCTGCCAGGAGCTCCCTGCTCCTGCTCACGTCACAGGGACAGAGTTAGGAAGAGCCTGGATGCCCCTGGGAAGCAGGGAGCAGCTGGCAGGTGTGACTGCCAGGGATCAAACTGTGCTGGGTGACAGCTGGGAGGGATGTTTGGCATCTCCCTAAGAGAGGAACCGTGCGAGGTGTCCAGGCCAGGGACCAAAGCCATCTGCAAAGGTCTGTTTGCAGCCAGGATTCCCAGCCAGGGGACASAGCCCCCACTGAGCTGTGCCCATCTGCACCTCCCAAAGGCTCCCAGATGCCTGTGCTGGTGCCAGCTTGAACATGAAGCCAACAGGAGCCTGAGGCTTTGCTCCAGGTGACAACAACCTGTTCTATGTGTGTGACAGCACTGCACAGCCTTGTACTCACAGGAAAGATGAACTGGACAGAGTTTGGGGGCACAAACAGGCTGGCCCCGAAGGCTGTGAGGTGCTGGGTCAGGCACACAGCTTGGTCTGGCCTGGTCTCCTCCAGGGGGACAATTCCTTCCGTTTTCCAGCGCTTCTCCTGCTCGCTGAAGTACTGGCACAGAGACGTGTACAGCCCCAGGGTCACCTCCACCGGYGACCAGCTGAAGTGGTTGGTGATGTTCAGGTAATATTTCTGGATGGGATCATCCGTTCTGGGGAAGGSAAAGAGCAAGGAGCTGACTCAGCCACCTCTGCAGGACACAAGCCCCGTTCTGGTGGAGGTGTGCCCATGGAAAGCTTCCAGCTGCAGGGGCAGGGAAGCACACAATGAGGAGGAAAAGCCTGGTGAATGTGCTGTAATTTACACCCTTTGGCAGGGCAGACACTCAGAGGTTCCACAGAGCACCTGTGCATCTCTCACATGCACCCCTGGAGATGACAGGGACTGCCAGGGGGGCTTYTCTCACCTGGGTGAGGTGAAGAAGGTGTAGAGCTTGTGGTCACTTCCAGCCAGGGCATCCAGGCTGATTTTCTTGGAGGCAGAGCAGTTGTGCTCGTTGGGCTCAGGCTCGTGGTGGAGATAAGCCATGATGAAGGGCTCAGGCTCACTGGCCAGGTAGTGCTCTGTGGGGAAGGGAAAGAGCAGAAGAAGCTTTAAAACTCACTGGGAGGCTCGACCACAGGTCTGCTGCCAGCACTGGGGCTCAGGGAGGAGTGTGAGGACTGCAGCAAGTCGTGGGAGATGCTCTCGGTGTGCAGCTCAGAGGATCCCTGAGCACTGGGTACCATCACACCTGCCTGGGACAGGGACTGGACCAACCCTCCATGGCTGATGTGGCTCAACAAAAGGGCTGGGAAAAGCAAAAGGCTTCTCAGTGCCAGAATCCACAGGTGAGGATGACACCGGGCACTGGAGACTGTCCAGGACAGCCAGAACCTTGCTCACACAGTGTGGAACCTGCTGCCGACACCCAGCATCCCTCCCACACTGGTCATCCTGCACACCCAGCATCCCTCCCACACTGGTCATCCTGCACACCCAGCATCCCTCCCACACTGGTCATCCTGCACACCCAGCCCTCCTCCCCCACAGGAATAACTAACAAAGAGATGGATTAGTCTTCCCTACCATTGAGAACTCTGTAGGTCAGCTGGAAGTGCAGCCCTGCCTCCCTGTTGTTGCTCTCCATGATCACAATCAGGTTCACAGACGTTCTTGCCTCGATGACTTCAGTGCCAGCCACCAGATTTTCGGGGTCTGTGYTGTTTGAGACCATCACTGTGATGGCTTTTTCCGAGTCCAGGCTCCCAATAGGGATCTGCACCCCGTTGTGTGTCTGGAATTCCATGGAGGCCACCTTGGTGGACACRGTGTAGTTGCTGATGTACCCAAAAGGGAAGGGATTGGAGTCCACCTGGAACATGACTTGGATGACATCCGTCAGGTTGGAAAGGGTGGAGTTGAAGGCCTGGGGGATGGAGAACTGGCAGTTTGGTGTGTTTTCGTAGCAAAGCAAGTTAAAGGGGTCAGACCTCTTGCCTGTGGCCTTAATTTCCCCTCCCACCAGCTCGAGGGGCTCTTCGTTCAGCACCCGGGACTTCATGAGGATTCTCATCAGGCTGGAGGACAGGTTGTAGGCTTTGGGAGCCAGCAGCAAATTGTGGGAATCAGCAAGCAGCTCCTGGGGCTTGGATTCTTGTGAAACTGTATTGACAAGGTGGATTARGTCACCTGCCAGGAGAGAAATGCAGAGGAAGTGGTAAACAGCSTGGAAAACAGGCAGGAGAACACCTGACACCTTCCCAAAGCAACCAGACAAGGCTTTGCTGGCTGCCTTCTCACTGTTCCTCTGCACTTGACCTTCCCCACTGCAATGCTCACAGCCCAGAGCTAAAAGCAGAGCTGTCAGCAATTCCTGCAGCCTCTCTGATCTACCASGTTTGGTGAGGAATACTTAATCACAACACACTTGATTTCCCTCCTGTGTCGTGAAGACAACCACAGCTCAGGAAAYGGGAAAGGAATGGATAAAACAAACACAAGTTTCTAAGTTTTTGCACTGTAAAGTGCACAATATTCAGAAAGGAGTGCAGAGGTATCAAGGAGTGTAGAGAAGGTGTCTCTGCYTTCCCCCAGGTCACTCAGGTGGGAATTTCCACGCAGTGCTCCCAGATACCCCAGTGAGGTTTGACAGCATCCTGGACTCCAACCAGGAAGACAAGCATCTGGAAGCCATAGCTGTTACTCATTGTTTACTAAAAGGAGAATTCCTCAGAGTATCAGTGAGCTTATTAGGAGTACTAGTGAGTTTATTAACAACTGTCAGATTTAAATGTCCACAGAGGGGGCTGCCAAAGCCAAGACAGCCCTGGGAAAAACTCAGGGAGAAGAGAGGGCTGRGATGCCACACTCCAAATGGCAGATGCAATTTCCTAAAAATTTGGGCCAAAGCCCAAATGGCAGAGGAGGGAGCCTGAAAGCTCCCTTCAGTGTCCTCCTGTCCCTGAGCCTGGCCCCTGTCCCCAGCACAGGACAAAGCTGACCTGTGATGTTGAGGATGTTGTCGGCGATGCCGGTCGGTGTCACCGTGCCCTGCGTGGTCTCCCCTTGCAGGATGGTCATCATGGTCTCCAGCTTGTTCAGGGTYTTGGTCAGGCATGACTTGCACACCAGCTCCTTGCTCACCACCTGCAAAGGSAACAGGGTTTGACAGAGCAGGAACACCCCGGGAATGAGGGAGGCAGCTCTGGGAAAGCACCACAGGCTCAGCCCTGAGGAGACTTTGTCACTCTGGAAGTTCCCTCTGTTCTGTCCAGCCCTGGGGAGGGGACAGCAGAGACTGCCCTGCTCACACTGAGAGGGGCCAGCAAGTTGTTGGTGCCTCCAAGACTCTTCCATCCCCCTTCCATGGCATTCCAAGGTGCAGAGGATGCCTGGCARAGGATGCTTTTGGGTTGCAAAGAGGAAWGAAGRGRGCAAAYTGTTACTCAGAGAAGCYGTGGCTGCTCCATGCCTGGAATTGYTCAAGGCCAGGTTGGACAGGGCTTGGASCACCCTGGTCCTTCCAACCCCAGCCATTCCAGGRCTCTGTGGTTCTGCATTCATGTTCCCTGGTGTCCACTCCTAAGGACCAGGCACATCTCCCCTGTGGGACCACACACAGAAACCAACCAGCAGGAGCTGGACAGGATCCCTCCATCCACTCCAGCACCTCCAATGGAAGCAGCATTCAGCCCCATTTCAGTGTGCAAACACTCCTGAAGGTCTGTGGGAGGAATCCTGCCACTCAGGCGTGATGGATGTCCCTCCCTCTGCTCCCAGATGTGTCCAAGAGACAAAATGTTCCAGCCATGGCCTGGAGCTTCCCCCACTCTCCAGGGCTGGATGGGAGGGACTGAGRCAACACATGGAAGCTGTTACAACCCCGTTCCTAGCTCTTATTCATCTTTTTTTCTTTTAATCATCACAGGATTCGGCCGTGATTCACCATATGTTTTGGTGAAGAATCAAAACAGCATCTGCAGGTCTTGMATTCTCCCTTTTCTGCTTTGCCTGTAAGCTCTGAGGAGCCAGGACAGACCTGGGAATTGGAGCCCACAAGTCAGCAATCATGGAGGTGGGGAAGACTCTGGTTTTTGGGGAGGAACCACCCAAGAGCAGCTCCTGCTTAGGGAGGAGAATTGACCAAGAAGACCAAGATTCTTTTTTTATCCTTCCAGGAGAAACTAATTCTGGTTTTCCCTCTCCCTTGTAGGTAAAATCAAAATTGGTTCAGCCCTGATGGATACTTGTACAGGGAAGGAATGTGTGAGCTCCACTTGTCTCAAGCACTTGGGAAATTTTGGAGTTCTGTTTTCCTAAGCTTTTCATCCCAACCCAGAGCACRAAGTAATCCTGGAATGTCAGCTTTTCCTGTGGAATAAAAGTTCTATTTCTAGACGTAAGCTTCCACAGCAAGATAAGTCACGAGGCAGAAGGAGGTGGGAGAAACAGAAACAAACGGGTCCAGCATGGAATGGGATGTGCTGAACCCCAAACCCCAGAAAAGGGGAGCAGGAAGAAGGGATTTTTGAGGTTTGCAGGCTCTGCAGCAGGAAAAGGAGCAGAGCAAGACTCCGGGGGTGGGATGGACTGCCTGTCCTCACCAACCTGGCTGCAGGGGAAGCACAGCCAGGGCCAAGTACCTGACTCCAGTCCCCAAAGCAAAGATTAGAGAGGGCTGGAGGAGGAGCCAGAGCAGCCTGGCTCAGCACCAAACCCCGAGTGAGTTATATAACTGGGCACTCCTCCCTCCTAAAGCCACCAGGCAGCAGCTCCAGCACTGGGAACGGGGGCTGCAAACTGCAGGGAGCATGGTACTGCCACTGCGCAGCAGAGCAAAGCACAGAGGGGTTCCTCATCCTGTAGGGCACSAACAGGGCTGGCAGGAGCAGTGGCCCTGGCCCAGAACAGCTCTACTCCTGCTACCCCTGATGGGAGCCCAGCCTGTCCTCAAAGATTCTRTGATTACCCCAGCAGGTTATTCCAACGTTTCTGGAGTCAGGCTGGGAGAGCTGGGGATGTTCAGCTTGGAAAAGAGAAGGCTCTAAGSAGACCTCRGAGCCCGTTCYAGTGCCTAAAGGGGCACMAAGAGAGCTGGAGAGGGACTKGGGACAARGGCCTGSAGTGCCAGGACAAKGGGCAATGGCTTTAARCTGAAAGAGGGTAGGATTAGATGGGATATTGGGAAGGAATTCTTTACTCCGAGGGTGGGGAGGCCCTGGCACAGGGTGCCCAGAGAAGCTGTGGCTGTCCCTGGATCCCTGGAAGTGTCCAAGGCCAGGCTGGACAGGGCTTGGAGCACCCTGGGATAGTGGAAGGTGTCCCTGCCCATGGCATGGGTGGTACTGGATGGGCTTTAAGGTCCCTTCCAACCCAAGCACTCCAGGATTTTCCAGTTCTCCAGCCTCTCCTGCAGCCTCCACGTGCAGCTCCCAACCGTGGCAGGCACCAGAGGAGCTCAGAGGTGGTAATGGGGCCGTACCGTGCACTGTGCCAGGGCAGCTGAGATCTGCTGGATGTCATCCACCGTGTTCACCTTCAGGGAGTTCAGTGTCTCTGTGATGTTGTTGCGAGTCCAGGTCCGGAGCTCAAATTCATTCCCAGCCTCAGGTTCCAGCAGCATGGATCGCTCATACTGGGGGAGGGAAAAAAAAAAAAAGAATGAGGAAGGTGGAGTGAAATAACAGAGTGAAGGCAGTTTCAGAGGCTGCTGAGCTGAGCTGGAGTCACCTGTTCCCTGCACTCCACATCTCCTGCCTCTGCTGCTCCCCAGGGACATCTAACGAGCTGGTGCTCCAGCAGAACTTCCTCAATTTCACTTCTGTTCTCCAAGCAATTATCTCARCAGCCTGGCACTCAGCAGCTCTCTGGTACCTGGAGTGCAGTCCTTATCCAGCTGAGCAGAGTGCCTGTGCTCAGGGGAGCATCCCTGCCTGCCTTCCAGCTGTGCAGCACACTCTTACTGGGCAGGGAAACAGGAATACAGCCCCARATTCCTGCCCTGCCTATGGAGACTGTAGTACAAAATCCACCCCAAAAATCCTACTGGAGATTGCAAGGATTCTGGAAGCCCCTCTTGGGCAGAACAAGCGGTGTTACCTCATTCAGGATGGTGATGAGGGCCAGGGAGTACTCAATGACCTGCTGAGGGTCCCCTTGTTTCACCAGCCCCTGGAGCACSGTGTCAGTCTGATTGTAGAGCCAGTGGGAGAGGCTGGGGAAGCCCTCGGGGAGGCCGATTTCCATGGAGCTGCGAGGGAAGAGGGATTGGGGTGAGGTGGGCTGGGCTGGAGAGGGACAGGAGGGGAGGCAGGGCTGCCCCCAAAGGCACTGGCCACTCACCGGTTCACGGCCACCACGGTGGCTCCCAGCTGGTCCTGCACCAGCACGGCCACAGACACCTGGAAGCCGCTCTCGTGGAAGCCGGGGGGCAGGAAGGCACTGTGCTCAGCCCGGCTGCCCTTGTAGACACAGAACTCGTGGAAGTGGCCRGGGCGGCGGCGAGAGGCCAGCAGGATGTACACCAGCGGCCCCTCCGCGTCCTCCGTGTCCCGCCAGCCTGCAAGGGAAACCCACGGGGCTCGGACAGGGCCATGGGGAGCTGCAGAGAGCCCCAAAGGAGCTGGCACCACTCCTTCCCTCCCCTGGGGTGTCCCATCCCGCTCGGCCCTTCAGTACAGACAGAGTTTGGGGCAACCAGGACTACTGGGAGGTGTYCCTGGCAAGGAGAAAGATGGTCCTGAAAGACCCTTCCAACCCAAACCATTCCAGSATTCTCTGATGACYCCATGGACCTGCCCTTGCTGCTGTCCCACCAAGAATCCCCTGCTCTGGCAGATTGTCCCCACTATGAGGACAGCTCGGGGACTCCACCAGGCTGCAGGAGTGTATTCATTCTCTCTGAATTTTTGTGATGTTTAGGGGTTTCTTTCTGGGTGTTCAGGGTCTGTAAGGGATTACGAAAAATTCACAATCAAAATAAAAACCCCCTTTTAAGGGGTTATGAAAAATTCACGAACAAAATAAAAAAGAGGAAGAACTGTACTGGGGCCGGGAACAGCACAGCCCAAGGCCACAGCTTYTGGACAAGCTCTGCAGAGCCTGGCATGAGACAAAAGCTCAGCCCTCTGGCAGTTCAGCATCTCAGGAACAGCTGGGTCCAGGATAAAACCTGCACAGAGGTTTCCTTGGAGCTGCCAGGAATTATGGGGAGTTTCATGGGAGTTGGGAAAGTCACTGTGTGCTCRCCAGTGAGGGTGCTGGCACTGCCACTGTGTCCTGTGTCTGTTATTTCAGCATAAAAACCAATCACTAAGAGCTGGAATTTCCACCATTCCAAAGAGGAACTGATCCCAGCATTATTCTGGATAGCTCAAAACACACCAAAGTTCCAAGCACATGGCCCTGAACACATTTCTGCTGCTCCCCCAGCTCTGGTGCTCAGCCCCCTGGAAGCAGCAGGATCCATCCCCTCCCAGCGTGGCTTCCCGGCACTGTGCACAAACAGCTCTAATCTCCAGCACCGATCATTTGGGGAAATCTGGTTTCCAGAGGCACTTAGTCCTTGGCCCAAGGCTACGGGACATCAGCCAGGCCACTTTTCCAAAGCTGGGCTCGTTGTTGCTGTCTCTGCAGCTGCTTGGGAAGGTGACTGTGGTGGGAACATCCAGCCCACACAGCAGAGATGGCCCCACTGCTTTGTCTTTTGATTCTTCCCACGTATGCGTGACTCAGTTTTGGGCACCATCTTCTTTTTCCTGCACTGAAATACCGGTTCCTTCCCCAGTAACTGGCCTGGCCTGGGTATCATCATTCACTTACACGATTCAGGAATTTTTAAACTGCCTGCCCGCTACAGAGGGTTTGAGASCTCCAAAATTTGGGCACAAGAAGCTGGTCATGGTCCAAACCACCGCTGAGCCCAACACTCTGGGGTAGGAGTTTGGGGTGAAGGGAACATCTGTGGGAACAGCAGCTGATAATGAGGAGCTCTCACCTGTACACTCGAAATGCACCTTTGTCACCAGCGCCCGGAGGGGTCCCCTGGGGGACAGGCGGCAGGACCCCCCCACAGGGGGCTGGTTGGGCAGCAGRTCGATGGAGGCAAAGCCTTCCTCCCCCGTGGTGAGGTCTGTGATRTGCAGGGTGAAGGTGTACCCCTCACCATCCCTCAGAGCTCCTTGCCTCAGCACCAGGTTCATCCCYGTGTCGCCGGTGGATGTGGTTGTTTTGTCCAGGATGAGGGACTTGTTCTTGAAGCTGTGAGCCGCCCACCTCTGCAGGGATGGACAGGGGAAAGACAGGAGAGGTTTGGTTTAAAGCTGAAGTTATGTCCTTAAAATGTTTTCRGATTGAGCCTTTTATAAAAAGTAACAGATTTCCAGTGGGAGCGTCTGCCAAACTTGCAGTTGATAATTCAGCTTTAGTCCTGTGTGCTACGGCAACAAGAACTGGAACCTTTCCAAAATGTCTGGTGGGAATATTTCCACTGTGAGATCTACTTCAGTTGCTGGGATTACATCACCCTCCGACAGAATATTTCATAATACAGAGTACAAAACACAGGAAATAAATGAAGGACTGGTGGAGTCTCCACGGGATACCGTGGTTTATGTGCTTCGAGCTGAACGTGGCCTGGGTGGTTACTGTTAATAGCACCAACCTACAGTTGTGATGACAAGAGAAACAGTGAGATAACCAGGCAGAAAATGCCAGGCAAGGACATGCTGGGCTGGCTGGAAGCAACAGGACTTCCAGCTCTGAGACCTGCTCCACTCCACAGGCTGCAGGGGAAGCAGCAACGAGAGGAGGGACTGAACCAACTCTGCCTGAGCCACCAGAAAAACGGGCAAACTGCCAACCAGCAGGGAGAAAAAACACTTTACAGATCTCTCATAGGAAGAGAAAAGTGGCTTTTGCATAAAAAAGAGCTGGTCATCATGGCTTTGACTTAGAAATGACCCCACAAGGACTCAGCCAGACCCACCTGMCACTGCTTGTGGCCATAAACTGCTTCCCCTCCTTGTCTCTATGGCAATTCAGGTCCAGGACTTYGTTTCTCTTTTCCCTTCCACCCTGACCCCTGTGCCTGGCCCTTCTCCCAGAGCCCAGCCAAGGTGAAGCAAAGCCTTGTGACCTCACCCCAAGCTTGGAGTCGTTGTGGCAGTTCTGGCAGGTGCCCTCCAGGTACACGTAGGAGCTCTTGCTGACCTCGTAGACAGACTGAGCCTTGCAGGAAACGCACTCCAGGGACACGATGGGGACTCCTCCCCTCTTGATGAACACCTGGCAAGACAAGAGGCTCCATCAGAAGGTCTGACACCAAAGCACAGACAGCTCACAGGTCAGGACACACCCCAGCACCTGGTGCTGMAAGGAGGAATTGCTCTGCACCAGCCCAGTCTGTGCTAAGGAACAGTAGGAAGGGATTCCCAAAGGATCTGGGGCCAGATTTAGGATGCATCTCTGCTTTTACACTGCCCAGTTCTGTCACTGGTTTGCAAGAGCCACCCAACACCAAGCTGGGCCAATCTAGGTAATTCTGGATTTATTTATTTACACTTTTTAAGAGCATAAACAACTTCTGAAACATCCCTCTGGTCCCTGGTGCAGCATTCCCAGTAAACCCTGGTTGTTCTGCCAGGTGGGGATGGAAGAACCACCTTTTCCAGGGAGCAGAATGGTGTTCCAGGCTCTCAGCTGGACTCTAACTGCACATCTCCAGACATCCACCACACCTTCCTGGCAGAGCACTCGCAGAGCTCCAGAGGCACCAGTGGCTCAGACACAACAGCAGTTGAACTCTGACCCCTGTGCTCKGTCTAAATTCCTTTAATCCCTGCGGAAATGGGCTTGTCCAGCACTGGACTGAGCCCTCTGCCCTGGCATAATGAGTGTTATGAATTCAAAGACAGTAATGAAGACATTGTTTAACATGGCAGACTCTTAAGARGGGATAAATATTCCCCAGCACTGCGCTGGAGCCCGTTGGAGCTCYGTTCACTCCCCCAGTATTTGCAGATTTCCTGCGACACTGGAATCATTGTTTTGCTCTCCTGCATGGAAACCAGATAGTACGGAATGTCCTTGAAAGACTATCAATTTCATTTTTTTCTTTTCATCCTGCAGCTCTGGTTTCAAACCCAGGCTGTAAGAGTTTCCACTTCCAGGCTGAGTCCATCTCCGACTGCCAAGCGCGCCACGATGGATGCTCCCAACACAAACTGTGCTGGTGCGTTTGGATCCATGGGACATAAACAACGGGACATAAACAACGTGCTCTAAAAACCCCTCCCTTAAACTTGGAAGGTGGGAAGAGAGAAACTGTTAACAATAAAATTAAGCACTGGCTCCTAGGAAGCGTTCTGGGTAAATTGAGGGAAGAGCCTGTGGCATGTGAAGAGCTAAAGAGCAGGAAGCTTCCTTTCCCAAGGAAGCTTTTTCTGTACAAAGTTCCTTGGGAAAAGGGACTAATCCTTCCYTGGGAGGGTGAGAAAGCCCTGGCACAGGGTGCCCAGAGGAGCTGTGGCTACCTCTGGATTCCTGGMAGTRTCCAARGCCAGGCTGGACAGGRCTTGGAGCAGCCGGGGATGGTGGAAGGTGTCCCTACCCATGGCAGGGGTGGCACTGGGTGGGCTTTAAGGTCCTTCCAACCCAAACCCTTCCATGACTTTGTGCCTTACAGGCAGCTGTGCCAAGGACAGAAGGTGACAGTTTTGTGTGATACGTACGGTTTGGTTGGTGGCCTCGGGACTCATCCCCTCCTTCCTGACGGTGAGRTCAAACGTGTACTCCACATCTGCTTCTAATAGAGCTTTGGAAATTGTGACAATTCCTTCCTTGGCACTGAAATTCAGAGAGCACCCTGCAGCCGAGCTCTGCTTGCAAGGAGAAAAGAACTTTCAAACCCTCCTTGGTACGGGTGCACATCGGGTTAGTCCACAGCCAAAACATTCAGGTCCACACAGAGTCACTGCCACAGACCTTGCTGTGCAGTGCCACCACTGGGGTGGGAGAAACAGCACATGTGTGGACAATAAAACACATTATCCTACTCTTCAGGTTAGTAAACAGTCGTTGGAAAATTCCTGCCTTTCATCTGAGTTTCAAATTTGTAATTTACAGCAATTAATTCTTCAATAAATACCTTATAAACATTGCCAAGCAACACAAAAAGCTCACATTAAACCAAAAGGTTCAGTCTCCACACACTCCACACTTGCTATTTTGAGGCAAAGATAGCAAACATGACATTTTACAAGCAAAAGGGTTCCACATTCAATCAAAAATGCTCCTGAGGTGGATTCCCATCAGGATTTGGCAGGCAGTTCTCCCTTGCCCTTCCATCACTGTGGGGTGAAACCACTTTAGCATCTGAGGATGGTGACCTTCTTGTGACCACAAGCTGTGGTCACTTGACCTCTCCAAAGCCTTTGTCCCCTGATGGTGTTGGAGACATTTAACTGTCAWGGGGAGAGGGATCAGAGCCCCGAGATCCCAGGAACTCCCTCGGCTCTGGAAGCAGCAGGGCCAGCTCCAGAACTGACCACCCCTCAGTTTCCAGAGCTGACCACCCCTCAGCTTCCAGAGCCAGCCCTTGTGTGCTCAGGGACACTGAACTGCACAACTCCTCACACCAATTTTTGTATTGTCATCCTGAGCTGGGAATCCAATCTTTGCAATCCTCCTTCCAGAGCAGCTCTGTTAAAGATGCTCACAAAAGCTTCCCTCGACACCAATTCATCCTAGACAAGTTGTGGTGGAGCTGGAAGCTCCCAAATGGACTCTGGCTGCTCTTACCTTGGAGGAGGATGTGCAGGACCACTCGTACAACAACGGGGTCTGTTCCCCATCATCCAAATTGGGGTCRTAGGATTTCTCCCCATCCAAGACCAAGTCCTGAGTGTTGGACCATACACGGTATGACCCCCCATCAATGATTGGCACCAGCTTACTCGGGATCACAGTCACGTTGGCAAAGATGCTTTTGGACAGCGGGGTGTCTCCGAAGGAGACAATGAACATGAAGCAATAGTTCCCAACTTGCAGGGCGAGCTTTGGGATAACCAGCTGGGGCCTGTTCACGTCGACGTTGGGCAGCCGGATCCTGCTGGAGTCATCCAAGTCYGTGCAGCTGGGTGCTCGGTAGATCTCCCACAGGTGCTCTGTCTGGTACTTGATGCACCCTCGGAGGTCGATCTGTGCTTCCAGATAGTTCCTCTGGGATCTCTTCATAACCACCTGGGGTGGCAGGGCCAGCTCCACCTCGGGCTCCTCGCACTCCAGGACTTTGACGGTGACAGTGAGCTGGGCTATGAAGAAGCTGATGAGATTGGTGGCGTTCACCTCCACCAGGTAATCCCCRGGGCTCAGGTAAGAATAGTTGGCCACCGCAACCCTGGTGGTTTGAGTGGAAGAGCCATCCCCAAAGCTCCACAAGAACTCAACGTTCCTGCTGCTGGGCACCACCACGGCTTCAAACAGCGCCGTCCTGTTSACAAAGGCATTGGTGGCACTGAGGGACACCTGCACTATGGGGTCTTGCACCTGGATGGTTCTGGTGATGTTGACACTTCCCAAGTCATTGAAGGCAGTGAGGTGGATCTCGAGCAGCCCTGCAGCTTCTGGAGTGTAGGAAACGCTCTCTCCTGATGCAGCAACCACGGAGCGGCCTCGCTCTTTCCACAGGCAGAACTGCCAGGAGAAGGACACGCGGGAGCCGCTGCCCACGCGGGCACTGAAGCTCTTCTCTGTGCCCGTGGGAATGCCCTCCTCGCAGCAGTTCAGGAGCCTGACGTCCCGGATGGCCTCCAGGACGGAGATGAGCACCTGGGCGTGGGCGATGCTGATCTGGTTCTGCACGGTCACAGTCACCAGATAATCACCACTCTTGCTGAACTCATGGGTGTACCTGGAGCCGTTGAGCACCACCGAGTAGTCCCCACTGATGCTCACCAGGTAACTCACAGAGGTACCTGACAGCATCTTGATGACAAAGGTGACCTGCTCCCCCGGCTCCACCACCTTCTTGCTGGCGACAACTTCCAGACCTTGAATCCTGTCCAGCACCGAGATGTTCCTGCTGGCCAGAGCCCAGCTGATGTCGTTGGAYGCGTTCAGATGGACCGTGTACAGCCCCGCCGTGGGGAACGTGACTGCCACGGACTGGCCACTCAGTGTGCCATTTGGCACGTCCCACAGCCACGTCACTTCAGTCCCTCTCTGCAGCTCCCCCTCAAAGACCACCGTGGAGCCTGAGGAGACGTACCTACAGTCCAGCTCTGCTGTCCCTATGGTCAGCCCCTCGATGACCTCCTCTATATAGACAGAAACTGTGGCATTGGTTGAGTTCAGCTTGTTTTCTGCTCCAACAATGACCTCAATCATTCCAGAGCTTTGGAAGGAGTGTACAATAAAGGGTTCAGAGGTGACAGGAGAGAAGCCATCCTCCAGGTACCACACATAYGTGACACCAGTGCCACTGGTTATGGTGGCACTTATGTTCACGGAGGCATTAACAGCAGCTGGGTTGGGGAAGGCACAGGGCTTTAGGACACCAAGACTCTCAATGAACTCCAGTGTCCTGTTAGCAGTGGCACAGCCCAGCATGTTGGTGGCCTTCAGGTAGACCGTGTAGTTCCCAGCTTCCAGGATGCTCAAGGGGAAGGTTTTCCCATTGAAGGTCTGCACGGCATTGCCATCCCGCTGGACCACCCAGCTGTAGGAGATGTTTGTGCCCTCTCTCACCACGGCCTGCAAATGGAGTGTTTTGTTTGTTGGGAAATACATGTCCTCCACCAGGTCACTGCTGACCACCTGCAGGCCCTCGATCTGCTCCAGGACGTAGACGAAGATGCTGTCCTGCAGCGAGCTGATCTTGTTCTCTGCCGTGACAATGACGTTGAACGTACCCACGGAGCGGAAGGTGTAGGAAATGGTGGAGGAGCCTTGGATGGGAGTGCAGCGGTCACAGAGGATCCACGAGTAGCGGATGGCGGTGCCAGCCACCAGSGTGGCCACAAAGCTCACCGAGCCATTCAGTGGCACCACTGTCCTGCTGGCATTGACGGTCAGGCCRAAGAGCCGCCGTTTCACGGTGACATCGATGGTGGTCTCGTTGGAGCTCACGTCGTTCTGCCCTATCACTGTAATGCTGTAGTGKCCTGTGCTGTTGTAGGAGTGGCTGGCCACTTGCCCAGGCTGGACAGTGCCATCCCCAAAGTCCCAGCAGTAACTCACCTTGGTTCCATTCATGCTGGCAGAGAACAGGTAGATTTGGTTCAGCTCCAGAACATCTGTCCCGTTATATTCAATCTTTGCTACCCCAACTGGCTCCTGCACCTCCACGAACGCCGTGTCATTGTTGAAAGAGACATTGTTGGAGACGGTCACTGTGACCAGGAAGACCCCTGTGTTCTTGTAGGTGTAGGTCACCTCAGTGCCRCTCGACCTGGCCGAGTCGTTGTTGCCGAAATCCCAGCGGTAGCGGTACTGGTAGGGCGGCACAGCACTGACCTGGAAGGTGGTCTCCTCCCCGAGCCTCACAAAGCGCTTGGAAGGGAGCAGGGTGACGTTGAGGATCTCCGGCTCCACACAGACACTGGTGAAATAGTGAGCCTTGTTAAAGCTGCTGGAGAGCGTGAGCGAGAGCRGGAACGTCCCGCTGCGGGTGAAGTTGTGTGTCACCACGGGGACCCCGCTGACMGTGACGTTGGACGAGCCATCTCCAAAAGTCCAGTCAAAGATGTATTCCTCAGGACTGCCCGTCACGTAGGCGGTGAGCTGCACGTCTGGGTGCTCCAGGATGCAAGAAGCCGGCTCTATTTTGAGTACCTCCAGGACAAACACCCGGACAGGAACCGCCTGGGAGACAGAGTTCACAGGATTCACAGCCGTCACGTTCACGGTGCAGTTGATGTCCTTTATGTACACATGTTCCACCACTGGGACCTGTGTCCTCAGCACCGTCCCGTCCCCCATGTCAAACGTCCAGGTGATGCTGTCCCCGGTGTGCACCGAGGCGTTAACGGTGACGGCCGCTCCCAGCTCTGCAGCCTCGTCGGCGGACACGCGGAGCCCCGTGATCTCCTCGAACACCTGGTAGCACTCCACGCTCTCCACACTGCTCACGGTGTTGTTGGCTGTCACGGTGACGTTGTACACCCCTCTGYGGGGGTAGCTGTAGGTCACCGTGGGCTGGGTCTCTGTGAGCAGGGAGGAGCCGTCCCCGAAATCCCAGGTGTACACGACGCCGTACGGGGATGGCAGCACCGTGGCTTGGAAGGTGACCGGCCGCCCCACGACCAAAACATCCTCCTCTGCCTCCACCTTCACATCCAGCAGGTGACTGTGGACATGAACTGGGCTCAGGTGGGTGAGGTTCTCGTACTGGTTGGACACRACAACCATCAGGATGTATTCTCCTGCATTGGAAGAGAGCAGAACAAGAGCAGAACGAGAGCAGGGTGAGGACATGCCTCTCTGGGATGGTGTGGGGTTGTGACAGGGGCTGCTGGGGACACTCTGCTTCTGTGCAGGACCAGCCCAGGACCAGCAGGAATTACATGAGGTCGTGTGTGTGGGGACCAAACACCAAGAAAGGAGCTAGTCCAACAAGCAGAGAGAAAAGATTTTTTTTCTGTTCACCCACAGAACGGACCCTTGCTGCTGCCCACCCCTCCCTCCACCACAGTGCTGGCCTGGCCCTCGTCCATCTGCTGAGACTGCCCAAAAAAAGGGCTGTGTGGTGGAGCTGCTTCTTACAGCATGGCCAAACTTCCCAGGAAACAGAGAGGATGGCACCTGCTGGAGACCTCCAGCTACTCTGGAATTCCTGTTCGCTCAGGAATGAGGCAATAACTTCYAAGCCTTGGTTTTAATGGAAAGTGCCTTGTGCAACCCTCACATCAAAAATGTCTGAGCCTCTTTTTCCCCAAAGAACCCTGGTGAGGATACCTGGGTCTTGGTAGATGTGTGAAACGTTRTGCTCAATGACAACCTCATGGACGTTGGGATCAGGAACAAGGAAAGATTTGTTGTAGGGAGGTTTGAACAGGTACGTCTCCTGGACACCATCTCCAAAATCCCACCTGGGGAAACAGGCAAACCACGTTACATTGAACAGGAGAATCATGGAAATCCCAGAGGAATCCTGGCCTGGCTTTCAGGTCAGGGCTGGGTTTCCCAAAAAATCATAGGAAGCAGAACACCAAAGCAGTAGCTGTGCTGAGAGAAGCACAGCACTGGTAAGAAGAGAAGGAACCCGAATTAAAGCAGTGTTTGCAATGCTTTAAAAGAAAATTATTTTAGCCTGAAGAACAGGTCCCAGCCAGTGTGACTGACCCACACTCTCAGGGATTTCACATTAACTAAAYAGCAGCTGAGATGGACCAGTTAGCCCCAGGAAGAGAAACAGTGCAGGCAAGGTAAGATGTGCCCAGAAAGATCCTAAATTTGGGCAAGCAGTGCAGGACTCACAGGAACAGAGCCTCCACAGCCGAGTCCACGTGAACCCTGGCAGTGAGCTCCACRCTGCAGTTCTGGGGCAGCACTGGCAGGACACCCTCCACGCTCAGGTTCCTCATCCTGTTCATCATCTCCACCGTCACGTTGTAGTTGACTGTGAAGTTGCTGACGTGGTTGGAGGCGGTGAGCTGGGAAGGACAGTGGGACAAAGAATGGGTTTGGGGTCCCCTCGCTGTGGGGATCACCCTCAGAGTGGAGCTTTGCTGGCCTGAAAAGGCCCCACCAGGCAGGTGAGAAGGTCAGAGCAGAGAGAGTGGCCACATCTTCACCACTACAGCCAGTCCAAGCAAGCACTGGTGCTACACCAAGAGGACAAGGAGTAGAGCTTCTCATCCCAAGGTTCCTCTGGCTCTGAACCTGTCAGCTGCCCCTCTGCCTACTCCAACAGGCACCTGCTGTCACCGAGGGGATGAAAGCCACCCAGTTTCCTCGGGACAGGGGCAGAATAGAGGCTTCAAACCCAGAGCAGGGATGGGAAAGGCTCCTAACACCAAGCACACCGAGTGCAGCCCCAGGATCTCACTATGGTGAGCACAGGGAGGGAGAGCAAGGCTGGGAGGACAAGGGAAAGGGATGGAAGAGACTGAAGAGATGAGACAGAAGTAGAGCAGAATCTTCACGATTTTCTAGGAATGTAACACTGACAAAGCATCTTCACCTCCTCACCTGCAGGAGAGCTGAGCTGTTGGCAGAGGAATCCTTAAAACCCCCTTGAACAGACCTCCCACCCAGCAAAGAGAAACTCAGTCTGGGCTTCTGTGGGTGTGCTGCACAGCACCCAGAGCCCCCCAGGACAACAGCACCTTGGCAGCTCTGTGAGTGRAAGCACCCCAGGCGCTCAGCACAACGCTTCACCCAGCAAATTAGTGCTGCACCAAGCAAATTAGCACGAGCACGGCCTCGGGGCTGGGCTGGGCTCTGCTCAGGGGGCCCAGAGTCACCCTGAGAGCAGGTCCAGCACCTTGGCACAGACTCTGCTCCATCCTTCTGGGGCTGTGACAAATCCCAGCATCCCAGTCTGCACCRGGAGAAAGAGAACAGCACAGGGAACAGCTGAGCTCGTGGGAGAAGCTTTGTCCTGCCTATGGAAGTGTCAGGCTGCATCCTGTCTATGCCAGGTTCTGAATCCCTATCTGCTACTTCCAGAGCAGGGGCTCCCTGCTGATTCCTGCTGGGGAGGAGGAGGAAACACAGACACCCCACAAACAGAAAGGTGAACTCAGAGAAAAGAGGAAAAAGCAAAGAGGAACTCAGCAAAATAATGTAGGAGTAGAAGAAACTGTCTGCATTTGCAAGAGCAGCTCAGTGAGAAAGAGCAGATGAGCATAGTGAAAACCTCAACTCAGCTCTGCCTTCTCTCCCTGCTGCTCTTCCTGAGGGATTTGTGGGATGAGATGGAAACCCAGGGTTGAAATGGTGTCATGGGAAASGCCTTGGCTTACCGAAAGCTTGTACACAGCTGGGCTTTGGTAGATAACGTTGAAGACAACATTGTAAAAAGTGAAAGATGGCTTATCATCTACTGTCCATCGGAAAGTCACATCTGAGCCAGCCTCCATCACAGGGATGTAGCTCTGAAAGGCACGAGAACATTTCACACCAGTGCAAGAGAAAAGCATGCCCAGCACTTCCCAGGAGACCTCCAGCTGAACTGGAGAGGGAGCCCYCACACCTGCAGTGCCTGCAGAGCATGGCACAGAGGTGACAGACCATGTGTGGCTCTGCTGCTGATGGAGCAGTGCAGACCCTGACTCCATAAATCCCCAGCAGAACTGGGAGCAGACCCCACAGTCCCTGCTCCCMCAGACCAGCACTCTGCTCTTGTGATCAGGTCTCTCTTGCTCACTAAAAAACTTCTGGAATCTCTGCAGAAACAACCTGGCTTTAGCTACACCTGTGAGCTGAGCCCCTGACCCTCGTCCGGGGATGGTGCCTGACCCAAAGGCTGAAGGGGTTGGACAGGGCAGGTCCCTCCTCATTCCAGCAGTGCCTCCTGAGCAGCCTGTGGCAGCAGGAASGGTGAGACCGAGAGGTGCAGGAACAGGATCTGCCAGAAGCAGCCAGAGCTTGTACAGAGCATTTGGGGTGGTTACTGAGCAGCTTCCCAGGACTGTAGCTCTGGGGATGGGGGCTGGAGAAAACAGCACTGCAAACACCAGAGGAACTCCAAGGCTTAGAGAGGTGAAACATTTTTACAGCTTCAGCCAGCTGATGTGAGGATTCAGCAGAGCAAATCTGGACACCTCAAGAAACAACCACCCCAACAAGGCAAAGGTAAACACCAGCCTTCCACAACACCTCTGGTTTCCTGGACAGGCAGTATTCCCTGGCAGCAGGCACTGACCTCGGGGGCCTCAAGAGGATGTGCAGCTGAGCCATACCAGGGCTGTGCCACATGCCTGTGTGTGCAGCAGCGCGGGCAGCACAGCCTGGCAGCTCAGCAGCAAGCGGTGCCCCCTGCCCCCCTGCCCAAACACCCCCGACAGATCACAGTGAGGTGACCCACGAGTGACAAATCCCGAGCAGCAGCAAACACTCACCACCCGCGTGTTCAGCAGCACCCGGCTCTCGGGRTCGGGGGTGGCCCTCAGCCCGCGGATGGGCTCCTCCACCTTCACCGTCACCGTGATGTTCTGCGAGCTCACCGCGTTCTCCGCGACCAGCACGTGGGTGCTGACACCCTCCCCGAGGCTGCCCAGCTGCACCACGGCGAACCAGGTGTCATTGTTCTCCCTGGCGCACAGCGGCACCAAAGCCGCCGGGCAGGTGGCCACGAAGGGCACGGTGCGGTTGTCGCCCAGCAGGCCCGCCGTGGCATTGACCCCCGAGGCCAGCTTGAGCAGCAGCGTGGTGTGGTTGGTGGGCAGGTACACACGGGAGCCGTGGGGCGCGGGGTGGATGACCCGCAGGCCGGACACGCGCGAGGCCACGCGGAAGCCGCAGGACAGGTTGGCGCTGAAGACGCCGCTGTCGGCGCTGGCTCGGACCCTGTAGTGACCRGGCAGCTCCAGCCCCGCGTTGTGGGGGCTGAGCAGGGGCACCAGCTGCTCCTCRGCGTAGCGCACCCGCACGGAGCACGCTGTGCCATCCCGCGGGGCCGGCGCCCACTCGGAGGAGTTGGTCACGGACGGGGAGGTGGCACTGGGCTGGCACCAGAGGAACGAGCCCGAGCTCGCGTTGTGCCGGATGCTGAAAACATCCCCGGCCCTGACAAAGATGTTTTCATTGCTGAATGTGACCTGCAGAGAGAGGAGGTGTTTTTGGATGAATGCCTCATGTTATGAGAGCTCAGCACCCAACTCCTGCCCGGGTAAAATGCTGGATTTCCTGCCAGGTGGGAGCCAGCAAAGAAGGTGCAGATCCCAACACAGCACAGGGAGTAAACCTTTCACTTCCTTGGCCTCTCTGAATCAAATGTGCCAACACAGARATCAGCTTTGTGCTCCACCTCTGCTGTGTTAACACCATGGGAACAGCCTGAGGAATCTGTACAGMCTTTTCRTGGAATCRCAGAATGGTTTGGGTGGGAAGGAACCTTAAAACTCATCCTATTCCACCCCTGCCATGGCAGGGACACCTTCCACTATCCCAGGGTGCTCCAAGCCCCATCCAAACTGGCCTTGGACACTTCCAGGGATCCAGGGCCTCCCACAGMTTCTCTGGGCACCCTGTGCCACCTGCTTTTGACCCATCTGACCATCCCAGGGGGCTGCAGGGAGCCCATGGCCTGTGTGACACTGAGCACGTCCTTTCATTCCAGTGGACTCCAGCRGCTCCATCTGCCACATGGCAACAACCCAAACTGACCCAAAGCCCTCAGGARAAACTGCCCCACCCACCCACTGGTTCCAGCAGTGAACACTGACCTGGTACTGGGAAGAGGGGCCCACTGGTACCGTGAACAGGAATTCCTTGAGGAGCTCATAGCTGAGCTGGCTGTCGTTGGGCTGCAGGGACCCAGGGGCAGGGCTGCTGCCAAAGGAACTGTTGGCACACTCGGTCCCGTTGCAGCAGTTGTTGTGGGATGAGCACAAATTCGTCCAAGGACACCACTGGAAACCAGGAGGACATTCCAGCAGCGTCCAGTTCCCGTCATCCTGAGCGGTGGGGAATGGTTCTGTGGCATTGTTMTCCTCCTGGTAGTCTGGAAGAAGTGAAAGAGAAATCAGTGATCACCACTCTGACAAGCTGCAATACGAATGCACTTCTTTGCTCCAAATTCACTATTTTTTCCACTTCGATGATGGTTCCACTGTTAGTAAAAGCTGCAACTGCAGCACATCCTGGTGCTATGTAAGAGTCCTGTTTTACTGGAAAAATCCATCAAGAACATTGAAGCCAAAGCTGTCTGTTTTCCAGTGAGAACGCACCAATTTGCACTCTGAAAGGATCTGTGCTCCAGCAAAAGCGAGTCCAAGTGAAAGCAAGAGCTGGCCTTGACACTGAAAACACATTAAGCAACTTTTCTGAAGTTAATGTTTCCATGTCAAAGTATCAGCTTGTCAGTGTCAAAAAAGATCCTTTTGTAACCAGCCAACCCTACGGCTACAACAAACATTCTGCTGCAGAATTAATTGTTGCCAAAAACTGTGACTGTTGAGCTGTTGTACAAGGAATAAAAGGCATTTTACATTATCTCATCCATCAGGAAGAAACGGGCTCAGGAAAATGTTCTTCCTTGTTAACCCGTGGGGCCAGATGGACCAGAACACATTCCCATTTGACATGTGTCTTCACAAAGCAAAAAAGCACAGCTCAGAAGATTAATGAGCTCCTACACATGCTTCTCACACTCAGAGAGGTTTCACCCTCTGTTATTTACTCCACGATGACCACTTCTTCCAAGGCTGTCCAACCCCACCCGAGGATCCTGCACTTTAATCTCCTCCATAAACAGAACCCCTGAGCCTTTAAGGGTCACAGGACCAGAAGGACCACAAGGCCAGAGCCAGTTTGATGGTGTCACCTCCAACACTCCCCCAGGTGCTGAGGAGATGCCTCACCTTCAGCATCCATGGCTCTGTGCAGCTGGAAGCTCACTTGGACGGGCTGCTGCAGCTCCTGCGTCACCAACTCCAGGGCAGTGAGGAATCCCTCRTGCCGGAACGCCAGCTCCGGGAACTCCAGCACCTGCAGGACACGCACAGCTCTCACCTGCCCGTGTCTCCTGCCATCCYTGGGCAGCAGCAGGAGCAGCAAACCCCCCTCACCTCCTGGGCCTGCCACGGATCTGCCGGCACAGCATCCATCACGCTCCTCACAGTCTCGTGCGCGGTGAACGCAGCGTCTCCCTCAAAGAAGTTTTCGGCGTTCAGGAGAACTCCTGTTTGCAAAGGGAATATTTGAACAAAGCCCAGGAGACTCAGAGGTCATTCCCTCCATCCTGCAAAACTGCAGCTGGCTTGGACCACTCAGGAGTCAGTCCAGCCATTCTGGAGCAGCAGCTCCATAATCCTGTACCTTCTTTATTCTCCTTACAGGTGCCTTGATTTCATTCTCATCTCGCACAAGTAACGTTTTCATTTGCAATTCTCAGTGACTCGGACTTCTAGGAGCTATGCAAATAACTCTCCCTTCCAACAAYTAATAATTTGCTYGGAATTTTTGAGTACAWGGTGCAYTTCTCATCCTCYCTRAGCCCCTGGACTTCTTGGGAAATGYGGCCACAACCAGCTGATTTCCAGCAGTGGCAAACACTCGTGGCTCTCTGGACATTGGGCAGCTGCTGCTGCTGCTGTGACCTCCCTGGCAGTGGCTCTTCCTTCTTTCCTAAATCTTSTCCCCTATTTCATGTCCATTCCACTTCTCTTTCTACCTTACTCTGGTGTGGAAGATTTGGGGAAGCTGCATAAACACAAACCTGAACATCACACCTCACCCTCATCATCATTTGAGGCACCAAAACTACACAAAGAAGGACACAGAGCCACCAAGGCAGCACCACAGCTTCACATCCCAGCAGCAGAAGAGACTGCTCAAATAAGAGGGAAAAACCATTTCCAGAGCTCTGCCTCAGAGCTTTGCTCCTCTCTCTCCTGGCAAAGACCAGAATAAGCCAAACTCTCCCTTTTGGGCTAAAGCTGGGTTTCTGAAAGCTGAGTTTGGGAATATTGTTGCAAGTCACACTCGTTTTGTGGCGATGCTTTGCAGGAGCCTCTCCACACACCCCTATTTTYCCATGGCAGTGCCAGTGAGGGGCCAGCTGCCCAGGCAGGATGGCAGCAGGGCAAGCAGAGCCCACCTGGTGGCTTGTACTCGCAGACATAGCTGTGCTTGGCCATGCACAGGTCCGTGTTGCACTGGCCCGTGGGGCCCATCCGCACGCAGTGGTCGGCGTTGGAGGGATGGGGCTCTCCTGGCAGCCAGTTCTGACAGCTCTCCAGATTAAATCCTTCCCCTCGCTGCTGCGCTCCAGAGCTTGCAAAATCGTTGAATCCAATCCAGACATCGAGGCTCCTGCAAAAAAAAAAAAAAAAAAAAAAAGTAAGAAGTGGGAGGGGGGATTTCAGGAAATCATGAGTATTAGAAAGAGCTGGGACAGCTGCCATTTATGGTTCTCTAAAAATAATAACAGCGGCTCCATCGGGGTGTCATGGGCTGCATTTCATGGAGCCTTTCAATCACTGGAGAGTTTCAGTATCCACTCTGCCACCAGAACCTCAGAACCAGCCCCTCCACAGCACAGAACTGCTCCCCTCCAGCCTTCCCACCYCTGTCCCAAGAGCCTGGTGAGGGTGGGGAGGCCCTGGCACAGGRTGCCCAGAGAAGCTGTGGCTGCCCCTGGATCCCTGGAAGTGCCCAASGCCARGYTGGACAGGGCTTGGAGCAGCCTGGGAYGGTGGRAGGTRTCCCTGCCCATGGCACTGGTGGCACTGGATGGGCTCTAAGGTCYCTCCCAAGCCAAACCATCCCARGWTTCCAGGATTCTGTTGACTTGACCCTCATCCCCTTGGACAGAGCGCTCTGTCACCATGAGCTGCCCACACTGCAGCTGAAATGACCCTCCCAGGCTCTGCCAAGCCTGTTTTGAGTCACGACCCAAGAGGAATGATCTGGTCATACAGAATGTCTGGGAAAGCTGAATCCTTTAGAAAATGTGCTTTTTCTGTGCAGACTGGGACTGACCACCAGTCAATTSTCCACCACAGGTGGGATGGACACCACTGCAGGATTGAAGCTCAGCTGTTCCAGGTCTRGGAGCTCCTGCTCTCCTGGCTGCAGCTCCTGGGGGTGATCAGCTCCTCAGCCACCATGGACTGGCAGCAGCCAGAGGGGACAAGCAGAGGCTGAAGCACTGCAGGCAACTGAACCCCACACACACCAGAAACTGCCAGGCTCCTCTGAGGAGATCAAAATGCCCCTGCCCTATTTGAAAASTAGCTGAATCCCAGCAGAGAACCTGGTGGAAAGCACTGAGAGGTCTCTCACAACCACAAACAGCCTGGACAACTGTTTCCAATCGCACCCAGGAGCAAGGGAGGTATTTGTTCCATATTAACTTCTCCATATTCACATCCTGCACCCTTCCAAGCCCTCAGCTCCTCCTCCATGCTCCCTCCTGCAGGTGGAAATCAATCCTGCCATGCCCTTGCCTGCCCCAGTGTGGTACCACGGCTCTGCAAAGCAGACTGGGGAGATAACTGGTGACAACTGGTGCCTCTCCACCCCCTGGCCCATGCCAGATGAAATGATTCATGAGGTCATGCTGAAAAACGATGACAAAAATAACTTGTTCCATGAATCAGTAGTTTTCACTGCAAATGAGTTTAACAAATAAATAAGGGCTGTGTTCTGCTCCTGAACCCCTGGCAGGGAATTAGGGAGAGCAGGGTAGGAAACTGCCTGCCTGCTGCCATCAGGAAAACTCAGTGGAGATTTTCCTCTCCTAATTCCAGCTATGATCTAACTGCAAGTCACCGGGAAAAGAAAAAACAAGAAGGTAAGAAAGAAYGAAATAAAGACAAGCTGCTGGCTGGCTTCCACCCTGCCCCACTGCCCAGCCCATTCCACTGGAGGGGAAACACAACTCCAAACATCCTTTTTTGAATGAAGGTGTGAGCTCTCCTCTGCCTCTGAGGAAGGACTGAGCTCTTYGCTGGAGCAGGAGGAGCAGAACAAGCCTGGGGAAGCCTGGAAGRGCAGAGGGGCTCTGTGCTGCCCAGRAAGAGGGGTCCCCTGGAGGATCCCACCCTCTCTCTGCTTCTGCAGGCAGCGAGGGACCAGCTCACACACGCTGCTCCTGGGGAGGCCATCTCACAGCTGCAGCAAAGGAGAGGAGAGCAGCTCAGTGCCTGAATGAGAAACAGCTTCCTGCTTCTGCCCTCCCGTAAGAAACTATGGAAGCTGCACGTTCCAAAATCCTGCAGCTCGGCCCATTCGCCTTTTATCACMAGGAAAATCGCATCCTGGAGCCGCCTCCTCCGTGTTTATCTGAAGGGATTAATAAAATAAATACATGGCCTAGAGGGGGCTGGGGACCAGAGGGACGTGGGGCAGCAGCTGGGGAACAGGCTCGCTCCCTCCAAGGTCTCATGTTTTCTGTGCACCGCAGCCCACACGTGATCCCAGTGCCCATGCCCGGCTCCTACCCCATGGGAAAGGACAGACTCCCTTCCCCGCAGCAGGGAACACGTGTTTGCAACCCCATAACACAGCCCTGAGCAGAGGGAACGGGTACAAGTTTGGGAAGCAGGGGCTGCCAGCCCTGCAGTGGAGCGCTCAGAGCCTGCATCACACACAGCTGTTCCCTTCCATGCGTATCCCGGGATGTGTTTGCACAGAACCATCTCCCACAGCTGCAGCTGGGAGTGCTGACAAGGGTTCCCAGGCCCTGAGAGCTCTCTGGGCTGTCCTCCCYCCCCGGCTGGAGCGAGGGCACTGGGAGGGGTGGTTTAATCAAAGGCTGACACTCGCAGCACTCTGTGTTTGTAACACCAGTGCAGGTGGAGCAGATGCTGCTGGACACCCGGAGAGGAGCACTGACATTCCCAGGACAGAGACAGGAGGAGAAGGGGCTGGGCTCTGGGCTGCAGCCGTGCCTGGAGGGATCCCTTCTCCCAGCATTTCACAGCAGCCACAGGCACAAACACAGGGTGCAAGGAGCCCACCATGCTCTCAATTCCCTGCTGCTCTGCCCCATCCCTCTTCTTTCCTCCACAGCCAAGTCCAGCAAGAGCTCAAGCTCTGCTCATTCCTCCTCTTTGCCTCTCCCCCACCACCTCCCCATGCTCAGCCCAGACCCCCCCCTCCAGATGTGCCCTCAGGAACCCAAACCCCGTCCCCAGGTGATCCCAACCCTTCTCCTCCTCACTCACCTGATGACGTGAGCAACCAGGAAGCTCTGGATGTCGGGGCTGCTGACAAAAGCCAGGTCCCCATTCCCAAGCTCCTGGCAGTGCCGCTGTGCCTCCAGCCACTCCGCCTTCTCCACCACCAGCTGGTAGCAGTGGTGATTTCCCGGGAAAACCAGGCCATCGTGGGGACACATGGGATGAACGGCTGCAGGGAGAACACAGGTGTGATGTTTATTTCATGGGCCACACACCCCAAACCAGCCTGGGCAGAGCGGCTCCACCAATGGCCTTGAAGCCAACAAACCCCATCGCTGTCAAACACTGCTCAGCCAGGGAGCAAGGAGTGCCCAGAGGAGTCATCCCACTCCCCATCGCCGGGATGGGAGGCCCAGGACCCAATGGCACCCACCCCACASCCCCAGGCAGCCCTGCCCTGCTCACCCCTGGCCAGCTCTCCGCTCTCTCCACTCTCGGCAGTGATCCCGTACAGCACYGCCAGCCCCGTGCCGCCTCTGTTGCGGATCCGGATGTCCAGGCTCTCGTTTGTCATGACCAGGGAAGGACATTGCAGTTCCAGCTGTTGGGGTGGGGCCACCACCTCGATCCCTGCCTGCTCGTACAGGACCCTGGAGCCCACGAGGATGGTGGCTGTGACATTGTACTGCCCGGGTAGGGCATAGCTGTGCACAGCTGTGTGTCCAGTGGTGTTGAGAACCTCWGTGTGGTCCCCAAATTCCCAGAGTAAAGTGCTGACAGCGATGGGAATACTGACATTGAAGAGCACGGGCTGGTGCAGGCTGTAGCGGGGCCGGAGCCCGGTGAAGGACACGGGCAGCCGTGCCTGGAAGGGCGAGGGGACRAGCCAGGGGCCACCACAGCCCTGCCCAGACAAATGCTCAGTGCAAAACGGCAAACAGCCGGAGGAAGAGTTTGTTTCGTGGGCAGTTCCACACAAGCACTGCCCCTGGGAGCCGAAAGCTCCGTATTCCTGGTCTCGGGAGTAACAGAGAGCACTGCAGGTCTCCTCGCTGAGGTTCCCGGGGTGCACAGACGTGAAGAGGATGATGAGCTCAGCTTCCTCGCTGTGGTTGGCTGGCAGACACGTGATGTACTGAGCTCCTGCAGGACAGAACAGAAGATCCTCTTGCACAACAGCCCCTGGAAAGGTGAGACCCTCCAAGAGAACCACCYCGCGCTCCTGGCAAAGGAATTCTCCTGCGCAGCTCCTGCTCTGAGCATTTCCTTTTTGAGACTTGTCTGGGAAGTCTTTAATCCCCCAGCAACAGTTTCCAAACTCTTCATGCTAATTAGTGATGACAGAAATAACAAGCCAGTCATACAGATTTATGGAGCAGCAGCACTCAGTAAATAAAGCAGGGCTTTGGAGAGCCTGACGCTCCCATGGGACACGGAGCTGCCGAGTCTGACACTCCGAGGAGCCCACAGGACTGGCCACCAAGTGAGATTGTGACCAAGGGGTGTCCTCTGGTGGTACCCTSCCTTGGCCTGGTGCAGAATGTGTCACCACAAGCTGCCCAGGACCTTCAGCAACAAACCCAAAAGCAAACACCCTCGGGCGGTGGCACGCTGGGGACACAGGGGACATCGACAGACTCTCCATCAAGCCCACTCGCCAAGGCACCTTTCTCTGCAGGGAGAGCTAGGAGCTTCCCTCTTTGTAGGAAAATGTGGTGCTGGAGAGGAGGGCAATGCCAGGCCAGGGGCAGAGCAGTGATGGCCATGGGAACGGCCCRTGCTGGTGACAGGGAGCAGGGACAGCACGTGCATGGACACAGAGCCACCACAGACCCAGCCTCAGAGGAACAGCTCATTCCCTTAGGTTTCATCCCCTGTGCCTGGCTTGCACAGGGAGGGGACATTTCCCTGCCACAAACACCCAGGCAGGGCCTCTCCCTCGGCCTCTGCCCACGCGCCCGGCCACGTCTGCTCCGCTGTTGMTGCTGGTTGCTACAACACCTCCCCCAAACATCTCAACAGCTCCAAGCTCGTGTGATCTTCCCAGATCAAACCCATCCAACTGCCCGGCTTCCTCCGCCGCCTTCCTGCAAACGCTGAGTCCCYGGAGAGGAGCACGGCATGGGAACTGCTCTGTTTGCTACCATCAGCCTGGTCATCCCCTGCCCGTCACCAAGGACTGCCAGGAGCTGGCAGGCCACCCCAGMCTACTCCCATCACACTGAATTACCCAGAAGGCAGCCTCACATTATTGTTTCCACACTGGCTTGAAGTAGTTTGAGAGGGAACAGCTAATGATCAAGAGCAGTAACAGCGCCAGTGTTTTTCCCTTGGATAATTCCTGCGAGATGCTGCAAGCTGGAGTAGCTTTGCTGGGGGAAAAAGAACAACCACCACCTGGATTTTGGTCCTGGGGAGCAGTGTGCCTCACCAGGAGCTCAGCTGGCTCCCACCAGCTCTGGGTCCCCATCCCTGCATCCTCCTGTCCCACA
>NW_026623375.1:1204713-1218660 GCF_030028575.1 Malurus melanocephalus | reverse complement strand
CATCCTCCTGTCCCACAGCTCTGGGTCCCCATCCCTGCATCCTCCTGTCCCACAGCTCTGGGTCCAAATCCCTGCATCCTCCTGTCCCACAGCTCCCAAATTAAAGGAGATGCCTGATGCCTGCCACAGGGAGCCCTTGCCCTCCCTCACTCTCTCTAATTCAGGGATAACCAAGCATCCAGGCAGGATTATTTTCCTTAGGGCTCTCCCTTTGCCTGTACATCACTCTCTGATGTTTCTCCTGGCCGTGCAGTCAGTAAATGCCCCTGGAGCAGGTGGCTGCAGACCAGGACAGAGTTTATTCAGCACTCCTGACACAGAGCCCTGCCACCTGCAAAGACTCAACTCCTCAGATGCCATCAGCTCCCTTGAGGTCTCAGTGCTTGAATCCAGCCTGTTCCATCCCTGGGAGGATGAAATCCTGAGAGCCTGATGTGTTCTGTGGTGCCTGCTCTGTGACCAGTGCTAATCCCAGCCCTGAAGTGACTGAACTGCTCCTTCAGGCAACAGAGTCCCGACTGTGGGACCAACCCCTGCTCAATCAGATTGAACTGCTGGCTTGAGGGCTGAAGAAGCCAATGTGATGCCAGCTGCCCCTGGGTCCATCACTGCAGCACTCAGACACCCCCACCCCGCAGCCTCTCCTCACCACAGGTGTTGTTGAAGAACGGGACCTCGAAGAGGGACAGGTTGGCCACCTCGGGGGGGTGGGCACATCTCGTGTCCGACGCCTCGAGGACTCTCACTTTTCTGTCTTCCACCCAACGGGGCAACCAGGACAGTTTGCAGTCACAAACAAATGGATTCCAACTTAAGTTTCTGCCAGGGGGAGATCAGAACAAGTTAGGGATTAATGTGACATGTGCTAAGCCTTAATTAGAGCAGCGTGCCGAGCCCTCCCTGTTCCCATCTGTGCCACTCCACTGAAAGGCTTCGGAATAACTGGGAGAGGAGTTAATGAATAGGGAATCAAGCAATAATTAAMGTGATTTTTCTAGAGGCTAGAATTAGGCAAGTACTCCAAGTACTTTTTTAACTCTACAAATAATTGTTGCAATTAGAAGCAAATGACAGACACAATCATGTATCTAAAATAATCTGCCATGCAAGAGCCCCTGGGTGTGAGGGCAGCCTCTCCTGCTCCGGGAGACTATTTACAGCTCCATTAAAAAATAGCTATGAGAATAAAATTGATCTGTCAAAAAAAGAAATGCAAAGTCAATGACAATCTTTCCATGTGACAGTTCAATGCAAAGATGGAAACTTTAATTGCAGCTAAGCTTGATCCAAATTACAGCCTTTGGCACTCAGCTGTGAGCAGGACAGAGCTGGAGCTGTGTGTGGGGTGGTTGCCAGCAGAGCTGGGCGTTTGCAGGGCTCAACCCTGACTTTGGGGCTGAAAGCACCACTGTGCCCTCAGGTTGAGCAGGGACAGGCTCTCTGGGACACAGCCCAGGGCTTTGTGTCTTTCAGAGCCCCTTGTGAGCCAAACTGCAATGCTGAGGCTGCCCTTTGTGTCCTGTCCTCAGGGAGAAYGCAGGGCTGAGCTTTGTGGGATTAATCCCTTGGCTTGTCCAGAGCCAGAACTGCCATGAGGTCCTGCTGTGACCTCATGGATCTCTCCTGCAAACGTGTGGCTTCCCCTCACCTCCCTTCAGGTAATGTCAAAGAACTTCAATTAAAAAACAAAACCTAAAAACCTGAATCACTTAGGGACAAGCGACTYGAACACCTCAGTCAGGACCTACCATGTACAGGAATCATTGGCTCCTCCAGTCCCCAGGTGTGACCATGCAAACAGGACAGTGTGGCCCAGAGTGTGGCCCAGAGCATGGCCAGAGACAAGAACCTCAGCAGAGCTGGCGTGGGAGAGAAGCAAGGAAGAGAAAAAGGCAGCAGCAGTGGTTGGAGATATCCAGGAGACAGAGGCAAAGAACASGGAGAGGTCAGAACTGAAGGACAGCAACAGCACCCAAGAGCAGGACACAGCTTGAGGAAGGAGCTGGAGACCCCACAAGGTGATTRCTTGGGTGCCCAAGATCTCCCCAAGTCAGCACAGCCTCCCACCCCACTGGGAAAGGATGATTCCAAAACAGGTCTAAATAAAAAACTGGGAAACAAAGAGGATGAACTTACATTTCACTTAAATTAAATAAATTATCAAATATTCCATCTTCTAATGTAGAAATCTGGTTGTGGCTTATATCTCTGTAAGAGAGAGAAAAGTTCATCACGTTAGAAGCGACTTCCTGGTCCCTGCAGCTTCATCATCATTTCCCTGGGAGCCCTGGCACAGGGTACCCAGAGAAGCTGTGGCTGCCCCTGGATCCCTGGCAGTGTCCCAGGCCAGGCTGGACAGGGCTTGGAGCAGCCTGGGACAGTGGAAAGTGTCCCTGGATGGGCTTTAAGGTCCTTCCAACCCAGCCCATTCCACGATTCTGATTTTTCATGCRTCAACACACATCTTGTGATGATCCTCTTTCTCTGGCCTTGAGCTCCTCTCCATCCAGCAGCAGAGAGGCTCAAATCCTGCTCAACTCCAAGTGCTCAAAATTCCAAAATCACCAGACTGAGCAGCTGAGGACCTCGAGGAAGGAGACCATGGCCAGAACCATGTGGGACTTGGGAGAGGAATTAAAGGAGGAACAAGGCAATCCAGCCCAGCGTGAGCCAGGGCCCAGCTCAGCCGTGCTGGGGGCACTGGGGACACTGGGGGTACTGGGGGCACTGGGGGCACAGCAGGTACTCACAGCTTTGCCAGCGAAGTCAGGCTTCTGAACAGCTCAACATCTAAACCACTGATCCTGTTATTGGACAGATCCCTAGGAAAGAAAACACCATTTTCAGCCCTTGGTCAACCCGGCTTTGTCTCACCATTACCAGACCTCAGAAGAGCCTCTCTCCAAACTCCAGCCAGAATCCTGACTGGAAATTCACTGTGTTGAAGGCAGAGCGTTTTTCCCAGCCAAAGAAAACACCTTTCCCAAAACCATCAAGCATTTGCTGCTCGGATAACCTGCAGACAGAGATCAGGGGTGTCAGGATGYGCCCCCACTGTGCAGCACACCTGGAGCAGTTGCACCATGCCACACGTGGTACTAAATGGGATGCATCCTTTTAAAATATATTCAAGTTTAATCTATGTTCAAAGAAGTAATTAAGAAGTAATTTAGACTCAAGTAGTAATTAACTCAGAGAAAAATTCATGATGAACTTCCAAGTGTGTTTCTCGTGCCAAAGCCCTGATCAGAAATTACACAATTGATGCGTCAACTCTACATTTTAAACATCTTTTTGTCTCTCTTTGGAAAAGCTTAAAATGGAAGAAGAAGCAACAAAGAATATTTTCCATTTGAAATCAGGGCAGACTGTCATTCTAAAAGGAACACTGCTCAAAAAAAAATCTCCATTTGCTCCCAGTAACACCAACAGCCTTCAGCTCATCCAAACCAAACTGTCCCTGTCCAGCCCAGCTCTCTCCTCACCCATCATCCTCCTTCCCAAATTTAAATGTCACTCAGAAAAGAAGCGAAAGTTTTGCTCATCAGCCTCCACTTGTTCCCAACAAACTTCATTATTCATTTTCAAACAAATCTTTGGCCTAAACTTTCTTTTAGCAGCAMCAAAACACTTATTCCAAGCCCATGGGATGGTTCTTATCCTTCATGGATTTCTGGCAGAGCTCCTGGGGCAGGACAGGGCTGGACACTTTGCCATCGGAGCCTTTCTCTTGCCACCTCCTTTTTCACCTTTTTTTCCTACAAACACCTCCTCATTTCCTACAAACACTTCCTCTCCTGGCCGCCTCACCTGTTATTTCTACCCCTTGATCAATTAATTCTTGGTTTGATCTGACATTTAAACTTCATTTATCTAAATGGAAACAATTCTGCCAAACCGGCAGGAAAATTACAAACGATTCCAGGAAACTGGGGGTAAGTAACRGGGATGGATGTCTCTTTAAAAGGTTTATTTTCCCTGATTTTGCTGTCTGGGAGCTCTTTGCCAAGCTGAGAGYGGATTCAGAAGAGTTCACCAGCAACACCAACACAGAAGTCCAAGAAATGTGCAAAAATAAAAGCTCAATAAATACATTAAAAAAAGGATGTTAACAAAAATATCAGATCACGGCAGGGATCTTTACCTGGGGACAGTAGGGACAGCAGCAGAGGGGCACAGAGCGTCCCTGGCTGAGTCACATCCTGCACAAGGGACAGCAAAGCCACCCCCAAAGTTGCTCCCAGCCCACTTGGGAGACAAGAACAGGGACTGGAACCCAGGTTGCTGCCAGCCAGGACAGAGCCTTCCTCAGCTCCAGCTCTGCTTCTCCTGGAGCATGAACCCCTCTGTCCCTCACCCTCCTGCCCCGCTGCACCATCTGGGAAAGGACCAGACCTCCAACCAGCCACCTCACARGAGACCAGAACAAACAGTTCCCTTCTCCTTGAAATACCTGGAAGTCRCCCATTTCGTTTTCAGGCAGCACCTCAAGTCCAAGGAAAGGAAATGGAGTTTCAGCTCGGATGCCTTCCTGCTCCTTGCCCAGACAAGCAAAACCTCCAAAACAAACCATTCAGCTGCTACAGAAACAGGGCTGTGCCATTCCAAGAGCCTCTTCCAAGGTGCTCCTTGGCTGCAGGGGGAGCGTGGGCCAAGGGGAGGTGAGGGAGGGTGTCAGGACACTCGGACGCCTGTTTTTGGGGTGCCAGCACTGCCGTGTCTCGTGGCTGGAGAGGGCTCCTGTGCCTTGCTCTCCTTGATCTGCTGACCCTGCACACTCCCTGACATAGCTGGGATCAGGTGTGACCAGTTGAGCTCACCCAGCTGACCACACCCAGCTGACCATACCCAGCTGAACACACCCAGCTGAACACACCCAGCTGACCACACTGACCTATGCCCCGCGTGCAGAGATGTGCCACCACTGGGGTGCCCGGGGCAGAGCTGGGGCTCAGCTCCAGAGCCCTTGGAGGCCGGGATTAACCCAATCCCTGATCCAGACACTTCCCAAGGACCCTGAGCCCTTGGTTCCCACCCTYTGTGTGCCCCATCCCCAGCTGCTGCTGAACTCTACCCACCTACAAACAAGGCCCTTTCCCTTGCCACCTCCTTGCCTTCACAATCCCACGAGGAACTGGTGTAAAACCTCTGAGCTTCCACCCTCCCTGCCCTCCTGGGTGCAGAGCCTGCAGGGAAGCTGAGCTCCTGYTGACAGGACAGCTGGGAGAGGTGAGGAATGGTGGTGGATCCAGCCCGGAGCCAGGGAGCTGCCTGCCTGCCTTCTCCCACTGCTCCCTGTCCAATGTGCATGGAAAATCATGGTATGCCTTCCTGGCATGGGAGAGGTGGCTGTGAACCAAGCTGGGCTGCAGAAAATAAAAAACAAACCAGGAAACAGTGAGCAATAAAAGGCAAGGCAAAGGCTGTGGGACAGGGCTCAGCCTGGCGCTACCACAGACTGCCACGACTGTGTTTTCCCAGCCCACTGCCAGGCCAGAGGAAATTCAGAGCAGGTTCAAGGCAGAGCAGGAGCCAGCAGCAAACAAGGCTCTCCATTGACATTCTCTGCACACACAGCCTGACGCCCTCCTCATGAGGAGAAAGAAAAATATCGTTTCCTGCGGCTCGGGGGACTTGAGGAACAGACTGTGCTGCCTGGAAAAGGGCAGCCAYGAGGCACGGCTTCTCAGTCCTGCCTCAGTTTCCACACCTGTGAAATGGAGCCATGCAATGCCAGAGAGGCTGAAAGGCTTCTCCATGCTCTGTGAGACATRGGGCACCCAAACTCAGCCACAGCCATGGTTCAGGACAGGAATTGTGCCACAGAGAGCTCCCTGCACAGACACAGACAGCCCAGCAAAGGGACAGATCAAACACTCCTGGACGAGGAACTTGGTTCTGTGAGGAAGGTGAAGTTTTGGATATGGGAACATTTCATACTGAGGGCGTCAATCTGAGCCTTGGGAGCCTTCAGCTCCATCCCAGCCCTGCTCGCAGCTCCCCATGTGGCACATCCCTGAGCTCCTGCAGAGCTGTGGGTACCCAGAGCCCACCTCACGGGCAGGGAGAGGATAGAGCCATCGCAGACACCATCAACCTGACCTGCTGCCGATGGACTGGGGGAGTTATGGGGGAAAAACGCCAAGAACAGACTCCTCTCTGAGCTGCTGCCCTGCAGCCATGCAATGGAAGCAGGGAGGAAGCAGGAGGCTCAGTGCCACCCACTCCATCCCTCCCTGATGCTCAGAAGCCCCCACAGCCCCAGCCCGGGGGTTATTGCTGCACACTGGGGTGGCCAGGCTGGTTTGGGGGCACTGCTGTTTGCTCCCTCACCCCACAGAACACGGAACGTTCCGCAGAGCACGGGCGGCCCCGCTGCCAAGCCTGATGTCATGCTCTCATTATGTCWTTTGTGGGTCTGCTCTGCCTCCCTGCAGCTCACGAGAAGGGAAGCAGGGCAGGCAGGGCAGCGTTTCCCCGGCCCTTTRGTGCATGGAGCCCTGCCAGAACAGTAATGGGAAAAGCATCCCGAGACGGAGAAGCGTCTGTGTGAGAGGAGCCCCGCACTGGGCAGGGCACAGAGGAGCTCCAGATCTGTGAGCTGTGATGGAGCTGAGCTTTCTGTGGGGCTCAGAAACTCCAGAGGTGCCAGGGACAGACAGCTCCCAGCAAAACCCAGCAGTGCTCTCACTCCACACCCCATCACRCCACTTCTGGCTGTCCCATCCCTGGAGTGTCCATGGCCAGGCTGACAGAGTTTGGAGCAGCCTGGGATAGTGGAAGGTGTCCCTGCCCATGGAAGGTGGCACTGGATGGGATTTAAGGTCACCTCCAACCCACACCATTCCAGGATTCCATGAAAAGCCAGGCTGCACCACTGCCCACCCTGTGACCAGTGAGGACAAGGGACAGCGGGGCATGTGAGGTGGCTGGGGACACATAGGGAACCCCAGAGCTTCCAGAGCCTTCCCTCAATTGCCAGAGCCACAAACTGCCCCAGAGATGCCCTGCAGAGCCCCAAGGCTGCCTCCCGTGTTGCCATGGCAAACACTTCCCAGTCTCCAAGAACAAAAGGCAGCTTGGAGCTGATCCTGACTGACACACACAACAGACTTTGCAGAAAGGAGCAGGAAAACCTCTGTGTGCTTCTGCTTGCCTGGGCCAGGAAAAATTACAGGTTTTTGCTGATACTTTACTTGCTTTTTTACTTTGTCTTTTGGCTTGCACCTCTCCAAGGAAGCACAGCAGAAGCAGCAGCGCTTGTGTGCAGAGGTGAGGACAAAGATTATTTCCAAAAGTGGATTATGAAAACCTGAAAAAACACATTTTCCTGTGTGCTGGGCATGGGGAGCAATGCCATGGTCCTGCAGCAGAGGCAGGAACACCCTGGCTGGCAGGAACAGCCTCACAACCCTCCTGCACCAGGGATTTTCTGCCCTTCAMCACAGACAGGAGGGAAAGGGCGTGTGGAGATCTTCATCACCAGCTACTGGTTCTAGTCATGCTGAAGCAGGGATTTTCCAAGGCAAAAAGGATCCCAGTTCCACCACACATCACCCCCAAGAGCTGCAGCCCAGCACCAAGAGGGGCCTTTCACTGGAGGCAGGCAGCTGCGAGCACCCTCATCTCCCTGAGCAGTCACAGCACGATGACAATTTATTTGYTCATTTTGAATTTACGAGTTTCAAATGCTGGCCCAAGTCCTTGCCTCTCTCTGAGGAATTTGCCCCGAAAGACTTTTTCACAAAAAAAAAAAAAAATCATCTAAAAATGGAATGTTTTTCTTCCTGYAGCAAAATCCTGATTGTTGATATGAAATGCAAGGAGAGATGAGCATCTCTGCAATGCTCTGTACATTCTGTAGTCTGGGGCAGAGGAGRTGAGGCTGCAAGGACCTGCAGGATGCACAGGACCCCACCATGGTCCCAGCATCCCAAATACACACTGGGCATCCCTGCCATGGCCAGGAAACCCCCATTATGGTCAGAGCACGACAATCACAGCTATGRCATCCCTGCCATAGGCAGGAGACCCTATCATGGTTCCAGCATCCCAAATACACTCCAGGCATCCCTGCCGTGGCCAGGGTATCCCAAACATGGCCAGGGCATCCCAACCATAGCCAGGGCATCCCAAACACAGCCAGGGCATCCCAAACACAGCCAGGGCATCCCAACCACAGCCAGGGCATCCCAACCACAGCCAGGGCATCCCAACCACAGCCAGGGCATCCCAACCACAGCCAGGGCATCCCAAACACAGCCAGGGCATCCCAACCACAGCCAGGGCATCCCTACCAAGGCCAGGACATCCCAACCGTGGCCAGGACACCCTGCCAGGGTCAGGACAAGCCGTCCCTCCAGGTGGGAGCTGTCTGCAGTGCAGCTGTGGCTCCAGGAGCAGCTCCCCGGCTCCCTGCAGCCAGCAGCTTTCCGCAGATTTTCCCAAATATGGGAATGAAGCCGRAGCAGGGATGGAGGCCCTCGAGCAGAGGGGATGTGTTACCTCATGCAGCGACGTCACACTCTGGCAGGGCCGTCCTGGGGGTGATGGCATCGTGGGCTCTGGCCCTGTTCCCCAGCCAGGGGGCTGCCAGGACCCAGATCCCGGCTACTCTTACATGTTATTCTCAGCCTGAGCTGACTTCATCTCCTCATCCCCAACACCCCAGCARGGCCCAAAGGTGAGGGAGGCACTGRGGTGTCACAGGGGCTCMTGCACTTGGCAASRTCAGCAAGGGGCTCCAGTGGGACAGGGAGATGGACACAGGCATGGCCAGTGGTGTGAGAGGTCCCTCCCACCTTCTGAGCCATCCGAGTGACCAGCAGCTGGCACYGGCCATGGTCCTTCCCTCCTGCCAAGAGGTGACCTCATGTGGCACAAAACAAGGAAGAAACCTCAGGCATCACCGAGCCCTGGGACACCACGGCAAAGGAGAGCAGCAGCARAGACCTCCAGCCTGGGAAAGCAGCAACCCAAACATTGAAATCCGTAATTAGCGCCGCACGTAAACGAGCTGTCTGCAGCTCCAGCCAGGGAAATGTCAGCCCTGCAAACACACATTTGTTTCATGGAAAGTCTGCAAGGCAACCAAAGATGTGATAAATCCAAGTGTCTTCCTAGCACACGTGGCAGAGCTCAAGCAGATCCTGCTCAGATGCCTGCAGCCCAAATCCAACTGCTTTCCACGCAGATCCCCRCTTCTTGTCCCAAAACACATCTGTCCCCATGTCCTGTGGCACCGTGTGCCAACACACAGCAATTCCAGCACCCAGCTCTGGTCTCCTGAAAACCCAGCATGATTCCAAGTCAGCATGCTGGGAGCCCAGGGACATTTGATTTTACCATAAAAAGGGATCCCTCTGGAAGCTGTAATTTAGAGATTACACAGCTGAGCTACTCAGTGCTTAATCTTCCTTACACAGAGTGAAGAGTTTTCAATAAATGTTTAGGTATTGCTGATTTGCTGATATTAATTCACCACTGGGACGGGGAATGGCRCAGACAATCTTTGGTTTTTATGACTCAATTTGTATTTGTTTTATAAGTGAGGCTTTTCCTTGGACAGCTGTCCTCTAGGGATGTGAGAAATAATAAAACCCCAATGYTATTTAGTCCTAGCACTGTAAATCCTGCAGTACACAAGAAAGGAGCCACAGGCAGGGCTCACAGGATGTAGGAGGCTCAGGATAAAGCTGGACTGATCACAGGGATGTGTCACTGAGCTGACACAGGGGCTGGAGCCAAGGGACACRGAGAACTCCAAAGCCTTCTCCAAAGCACACATCCCGTCTGCAAACACTGGTGAAGTCTGAATGGCCTGTTCCTTGGAAACCTTCTGGGATATCTGTGTTTTGTATCCCAGAAGGAACGGGGGAACAATGTGGGCATCACTGCTACAGAATGAGAGCCACRAACCATGGACTGCCTGACCCTCCAAAGCACAGGGAGATCTGTAACCACCTCCACACCACTTCYGAGCTGAATTCAGAGCACAGCCCAGCCGAGACAAAGTGAGACTGATAAGGCAGTATCAGATCAAAAGCAATTTCTTCAAACAGTTGGGAAATAATTCTYGCATTTCTCACACAGGAACAGACAGCGCGTTGTCAGGCACCGGCAGCAGCAGCACAAACAAAGGAAAAAACAAAACCAGAGCAGCAAAACACAGCCCTGACAGGGGATCAGGGAATCCTGGAATGGTTTGGGGGGAAAGGCACCTTAAAGCCCCTCCAGTGCCACTCCTGCCATGGGCAGGGACACCCTCCACTGTCMCAGGCTAATCCAAGCCCCATCTAACTGGTGTTCACAAAGGATTGAGGATTTAGGAGGAAYACCAGCAACCAGGCAAAGCCTCTCGTGGCAGGTAAAGCAGACACAGAGGGCACAGCAGATCCAGGATGGACAGGGAAGTCTCATGCCAAAGCCATGGGGTGGCTGAAGGACAGTGTCACCATGCTCCTGACTCCCTCCTGCTTTGGACCTCCCTCTGCTGGAGCASCACAAAGCTGAGCACACCAGAAAGGTTTTAGGGCTGTTTGCTCCTGAGTCATTTGAAAAGTTTGAGCTCCAGCTCCTGCTCCCAAATTCCCCATATGTCCAGCAGGCACAGGGAGCACACGGACAAGGATGGCCCCAGCTCCACACAGACCTGCCAGCACCAACTTCYCACCCTCCCTGTCCCCAGACCTGGACTGTCCCTTCCCGCAGCAGGCAACACTCCTCAAACCTTTCCCTTTCACAGCTGACAGTCCCAATCTGTCCAACCTTTAGCTAACAGCCCCTTCCAACACCTCCAAGTTTTCCAAGTTCCTGGGTGGTAGCTTGAGAAAAACAGCTTTGTGTCTATTTTAGCCCTGTCTGTCGCTTGATTTTCATCTCCAATATGTTTTACCAACAACATTTCATTTAAGAGTTCCCTGTATCACGCTCTCACCAACATCCTTCAGCTCCAGCATGGGAAGTTCCCTGAAAATAGCTGATGGGGAAAGGACAAGAAGAAAGGAAGACCCATTCTGCCCATGGCAGGGCATTGTCAGTGATGGAGATCAACTCTGAGCAGGATTTTGCAGCATAGCCTGTGCTGGAGAGCTGATGAGCCTCTTGACTTATTTTCTTCCTCCCCAGAGAGAAAACTTGTGAATTTGGGGCTGTCAGATTAGTACTTAATACATTTACAAATAGTCCAAAGTAAATGGTGCTGCTCTGTGAAAACAKTGATGCTGAGCAGAGCCCTGAGTTCACAGCCCACTGCCTGTGACAGAAAACCCCCAAACCAGCAGAGCTGGGAGCAAAAGGCAAAGTGCAGCACCTTCAGGCCCCCAGACCCACCCAAACCACAGCTRCAGCACAACTCAGTTGTGTTTTCCCTGCAGTCCTGATGTTAGAGCTGCTTTCCATGGTTTACCCCAACACCTCCAACACTGCAAGTCATCGGACTCCTCACATCAATTCCTGCAGGCAGCTCCCAGCCTTCCAGAGAATGTTCCCATCTCACAYAAAGACTCTGAGAATCAATGAAAGGTTTGAGTTCCAAGGGACCTTRAAGGCAGGATGGGGCTTGGAGCAAACTGATCCAGTGGGAAGTGTCCCTTCCCGTGGCAGGAGGTTGGAACWGGATGGGCTTTAAGGTCCCTTCCAAYCCAAACAATCATTTGGGTCAAGTCTATCATTCTATGAAACATTCTGAAGCCAGTGTTTAATCCATTTAATATCTGTAGYGTTGATTTTTTCATTTTAATTCCTGACAAATACATGTGACATTGAGTCAAACTCAAAAATTTGACTCAGAATTCAAATTCCGACTTCTTGCAGAACTCAGATGTGTATTACATCAACGTCAGCATCTTCTGCTCCTCCATCTGCAAACTTACTTAAAAGGCAGAGGTTTGGGAGATCTATTTTCCATAAGTGGATTTTCCATGTTGACTGCCACTAATTACACCATCCCTTTTAATTTTTAGCTGATGCCATGCTAGGCACTGCATTGGTTCTCCCTGGGATAGAAAATCTGGACATTGGGCTGATGGATGTTTGTACCACCCCATTTACCTTCTGTTAACACTGGCACCATGTTTGTTTTGATCCAGCCCCCTGGGGATCTCTCTAAGGCCCAAAAATCCATTAAAAGTGAACATTAATAGCCCAGAGGGCTCTTCAGCCAGATCTTTTAAAATTCTTGGATGCAAAATATCTGAACTTGCTGGTTTAAGAAGGTCTAACATTAATAGCAGCTGTTTAACATCCTCCTCGGTTACTGTTGGAGTGGAAAGTGTTTCATCATCCTCATATGATACAAATACATCACCTGGCTTTTTTCCAAGTAGAAAACAGAAATATTGACTGAGCAGTCCTGCCTTTTCTGTATTTYCATTGATAATTTGACCATGTTCATCTATTAACAGATCAGTACCATCTAACTCCTCTAATTCCCAATACACATGAAAAACTCTTTATTCTTCTCAACCTTGCTGGACACAGACCCTTCCTTAAGATTCTTYTCCTTATCAGTGTTCTTTGGGCCTGAGCTGAGCCCACACTCATCACAACCAACTTTTCTCCTTCCTATCTCGTGTATTTAYTTTCCATAAGAACTTCCACTTCYCATTCAGGCTSTCACAATGCCAGAGRCAGAGTTTYGAGCATCCACAGCTTCTCTGGGCAACATGTGCCCTGGAAGAGTTCCACCACTCTCACAGGGARGAGTTTCTCMCCAATATCCCATCTRACCCTCCCTCCGTTGGTCTGAAGCCCTATTCCCCCTTGGCCTGTCCCTTCAGAGYCCTTTGCAGCTTTCCATGTCCATCACTGACCCTTTAAGGGCTCCTCTTTAAGGACCTGATGCCCYCATGCTTTGTTCTCCCCTTCCTTGCAGTGAGGATGATAAGGTAAGKGAAAATTAGAGAAGTAAAAAATTTAGTGCTCTCCTATACCTTCCTATAAAAAGAGGACCAGCCCCAWCACATATCCCTCAGGGATGGTTACAGCCTTAATCTGAAGATCCTTAATTTGAAGCTGTTCCATAAAAAGCAATTTTCAATGTTCTCTGCTCTCTATGAAAACTATTTTTTGGTGCAATTAAATCCTCCCATTTTCTCTAATTCTGGCACATCCGTATCAGCTGCTTTGTCCTTGACATGCACAACCCTTGGATACCTGTGGGATGTTAATCATGRAATCCTGGAACRGTTTGGGCAGGAAGGGACATTTAAGCCSATCCAGTTCCAGTCCCAACACCTTGCACTATTCCAGGCTGCTCCAAGCCCTGTCCAGCCTGGCCTTGRACACTYCCAGGGATCCAGGGGCAGCCACAGCTTCTCTGGGCACCCTGTGCCAGGGCCTCCTCACCCTCTGAGTAAAGAATTTCTTCCCAATAYCCCATCTAACCCTGTACTCKTCCAGTTCAAAACCAACAGAATCCCAGAATGGTTTGGGTTGGAAGYGACCATATCATTCCAAGCCACCTTATCTGCACCCAGTAAACCAATGCTTCCATAATTCTTCCAGCAAACAGGAATATGGCACTGTGCAAGAGTCCACTGAGGCAGCCTGGAACCTTCCTGGGCTCCAGCACACCCCAGGTTTTCCATGCCCACATGCCCAGCTCCACGGGGCTGTGTGTGTGTGTTTGTTTGGGATTTTGTGAATAGGGCTGCTTAGCAGGCTGAGTCCTCCCCGCAGCACTGATGTGTTAGAGCCGATTGGCTCCCCGCTCCCCGAAGGAAACATCTGCACATTCCAGACACATTCTGTAACGGGAGTGAAACCCATCCTTGAAGTGAAATTTTACAGCCTCCACAGCGCAAAATAACGAGCGCTGGCAGGGGCCAGTGGAAAAGTAATGTTTAAAATATTATTACAGGGAAGCGGCTGCCAGAGCCTCAAATTAATCACTTGAACGTGTCTCTGGTGCGTTATGTAACGCTGGGCCAGCTCCCGCCCGGAGTG
>NW_026623375.1:1175255-1203907 GCF_030028575.1 Malurus melanocephalus | reverse complement strand
CACATCCCTGCTCTGGTCACATCCCTGCTCCGGTCACATCCCCGCTCCGGCCACATCCCTGCTCTGGCCACATCCCTGCTCCGGTGACATCCCTGCTCCGGCCACATTTCACTGCTCAGCTCCACATCCCTGCTCCAGTCACATCCCTGCTCCGGCCACATCCCCACTCCATCCACATCCCGCTGCCCAGCCCCACTCAGGCCACATTTCTTCCAGGTGTCCAATTTTTTCTTGTGTYAAAGGCAATCCCAAGACAACAAGGACAAGGGGTGTTTCTCCATCACCTCTGAAAAGCAGCATCTGTCACAGCAAAAGGAGCTGCTTCCCACTGTGGTCTGAAGAAGAGGAGAAGCTACAGGTCTGCTGGTCAAACTGCTTTACTGGTGGCCCATCTGGTCTGGCCATGGGGCAGGTGACAGAACAGGGACATTGTCCCCTCCTTGTGCAGTGATCACTAACTGGCAGGATCCAAACATGRTAATAATGCAACCGATGTTCAAAATTTTGAACATCTGAAGGAAAGCAGGAACCCAGAGAGTGGATGCAGACACAGCTCCAGGGGAGGAAGGAAGGTAGGAAATGTCTGGCAGCCTGAACCAGCAGCGGAAGAGAAGGAGTGAAATCTTTGGTACCAGGAAGAATCCTGCAGGCACTAAGGAAGGATGGTCCCCCAGCAGAAACAAGGACAAAACTCTGCCTCCCATCAGGCTGAAGAGACCATGAATGTAGCCAGAAACTTTGCTGATGAGGACATCTCCATCTCTGCAATTCCACAGCTGTGCTGGGGGATCCAGCCCTTCCAGGTGACGAAGGCTCAGCCCGAACTGTGCTGAATTTCAGTCTCCCTGCAGGAACACGGGCAAGCAGAGGTGCTCTGGTGACAGGTAGCTCTGAGTCCTGGGTGGTCTCCATGCAGAAGCTCCTCCTGAAGCTTGAGATAACAGGATTTCCAGGATTCCGTGGGATAAAGGGCTTCCAAGTCACCGTTTCGGTGTAAACATCCCTCTAGCACAAAGGCTCCATAATTCAAAGTCAGGCCCACGAATCCCTACTGGAACAGAAACACTCAAGGAATTCCTTAAGCAGCAGCTCTGGCTGATGTTTTTTACTGTAAATCTGAGGGCAGGGCAGACCCCAGAGCCAGGGACACACAGAGCACAGGGATCTGGCCTGGGGAGGCCAAAGGACAGGCTTTCCCTGATCCCCCCGTGCTGATGCTGACACCGATCCGAGCTCCCCCAGCTTTTTCCAAAYGTGCTTGTTTGGGTTGGAGGGCTCTGCTCTCAATGTTTTTGCAGCATGTTCAGCACAGAACCTTAAACATCTTCCTTCTGAAAACAAAACCCAATTAGAACCCAATATAGAGCTGCTGGTTGCCGTACAAAAGCCATTTGCATGATTCTGGCATTAATAATGTGTGTGGTTGGGCTGCTTCCTTTTACCATTAGAAAGTCTTCTGTGATGCAGTCAGAATATTTCTGCTTCAGAAACGCTCGTGTTCAGAGGCCCCAGGGTAGGTACAGAGGGAAAGGAGCAGCCTGCTTGAGCCTCAGCTGCCCCTCAGATCTTCTGAACAGGTTTGGGAGATAGAAACTCATTTGTTTCCTGCACAAGGTCACAGAATGCTGGAATGGTTTGGGTGGGAAGGGATCTGAGAGCCCACCCAGTGCCACCCCCTGCCATGGACAGGGATACCTTCCACTGTCCCAGGCTGCTCCAAACCCCATCCAGCTTGGCCTTGGACACTCCCAGGGATCCAGGGGCAGCCACAGCTTCTCTGGCAATCTGTGCCATGGTYTCCCAGGGACAGATTTCTTCTCAATATCCCATCTAAAGCTATTTTTGAGAGTACCCTCAAATCAGATCACGTGCAGGTGATGCACATTTCTGGTTCTTTCTGGACCCCTGTGCACAGGAGCCTGCTCAGTGTCCTCCTCTGGCCCCACCCTGACCATCAGACCCCTCCAGGGATGCACCCACTCCCACGTGCTGTAGGTGAACAGATCCAACAGCCCCTCAACGTTCCAAGGATCCAAGTGGCACAAGTGACCCWCAGCAGTGACACAGCTGCAATGACACAAGCCTGACACTGCAGAAAAGAAGGGTCTGGATCTCCTGGGTTCAGCAGGACTTGCATATCCAATTCTCCTACCCATTTTTTTGGAAACCTAAACTCCAGACAGGAGAGAGCCAAAGMTTTAACATGATCTGCCTGAGACAAATAATTGTCCACACTTCTGCCAAATAGCAGGGGTGAGAAATCCACGCTGCAACATATCTGGAGGTATGGGGTGGAGACCAAAGGACAGATCCCTGGAAAGAGCTCTGGAAGAATGCTTCAATCAAGCCCTCAGCTTATCCTGGAAAGATGCAGCTGACCTCGAGATAACCTGCTTCCCACTGTTCCCCTCAGCTCAACTCTTCCCCCTGGCTTGGACAGATCTCCACCTGACCAGAGTGATGAGAACAATTCACCTCTGACCTCTGGCTCGGTCAGACCCTCCTGGGCTCGTCTGTGCTGGCTGTGAAAGAGCTTCTGTGCAGCTCCTCTGCAGCCCTTCAGCAACTGCAGAGCCTCCCGTGCCCCAAAGGGCTCATGCTGCAGCTCAGGGTCCCCTCCAACCCAATGCATCCCACGATTCTGTGACTGTTCTGTGAGGAATCAGAGAAAGGATAATTCCATCCGCTCAAACTACAGGTCCTGTCAGGGATCTGTTAAAGGGAGGATCACCACGGTGCCCGTTCCCTTCTCTCACAGGACAAACGCCTCTAATCCTTTTATAAGAACATCATTATGTGGAATAAACTRTCTAGAAGGGGGAAAAAAAAGGTCTTGCAACTCTGCTAATCTTCTTAATGATTTAATACCTGCAAATACTCCTGGGAAGTATCCCTTTCCTGATCCCATTAAACGCTGCCGTACCACACATCTCACACACTTCAGCATCCCACTGTGGATTTTGTTTTCAAACAAAGCCCATTTCTCTGGAGACCAAGCAAGRGTTTCTGATCCCACAGCCCCACCAATTTTAAAAGATCTTCTAAACGCCTGCCTGGGGGATTCCAATAAGTCCTGGCACAGATCCTCCAAATAGTAGCAAAGCTAAACAGGGTACGGCTGTTATTGTAGAGATCTCTCACTGCCAGCACAAATACACAGCCTGGACCATTCAACCTTTTACAGCAGGAAAGTCACGGACAGTTGATGATTCACAATCAGCATTTTTCCTTCTACTACAGCTACCCTTTTTCTTTAATTATTCCATCTCCCTGACAAGCAGCCCTTCCCTGCATATATTGCAACGTATTTTCCCCTGATTTCTTCCTCACATTGACAAGGCCAGGGCACATCCCAGAGTCCCCAGTTTGATTTCTCCCTCTGCCACAGGCTGGTAAGACATTTCAGGCTGTGGTTCAGCCAGCCAGGGCTGGTCATTCCCTGGTGTATGAGACCAGAACAAGGCTGGGAAATGCTCAGGGTAAGGCTGAGACGGCTTCATGGGCCATGTTTGTGCTGGTTCTTCTCTTTTTCTTTGCAAATGCAAAGCCAAGAGACATTTCCTTCCCAGGTCAATATGAAGAGAAAATACATGAAATATTAAATATATAAACTATATTAAATTACTGCCTATTCCACTCACAAGCTGAGACTGACGCTGGTGCTGATTGTTCCTCTTAGAAATCTTTTCTTAATTAACCAGCTTAAATCTTCCTCAGCTCAGGGTTTTTCTGAAGTTCCCCACACAGGTCCTGTGATGATGAACCTTAGCTCACTGCTAAGACAGGTAAGTCTAACATCCAAAGTCCCCACACATCCCACACACCAAGAAAGGAAAAATGAACCACGAGAGACCCACTGGGGCAGATGTCCCWGGAGCTGACACAAACACCTTAAAAAAGAGAAGTCACACCCCTTACAGCTCACAGATGTTGTTCCTGCAGGAGAACAGATTGATTTTGTTGTTGTTTGACTCCATGTTGGGTTAAAACAGAAGCCCCGGGCTGACACAGGCAACTCAAACACTGACAGCACTGGCTGAGGGGTCTCTGGGGAGGTTGATGCTCCACTTCAGGTTCAGGCAAAACACCTCAGTTTAATGATTAAATCCAAAATTACTCTTCTCTATTTCTCAGAAAGCCACGAGGGCAGTTGTGCAAGAGGGTCTTCGCGGTGCACACAAACCACCAGCAAATTTGCTTTGCTTAAAAGGGAAAGAAGAGCAAGGGAACASCAAGGCAGGGCCAAGGCAAATCAAATGGCACACATAGAGTACCCCAGGAGCCACGCAATGAGCCCTGTGCCCAGCACCAGGCTCTGTTCTGAGCCCCGCGGGACTGGAGGGTTCCCAAAGCAGGCTCGGAGCAGCGGGACAYGCAAGGGCAGCCTGATCCTCCTCAGGCTCCACACAGACACTCCACAAGGCTCTGGTAAACATCCTTGGTAAACTTTGGACACCACAGCAACGTCAAGAAGGAGGACACTCATAAATCAGCTCTGCTAGCAGATGAGAATCTGCCCAGCTCTCTCAGACACACCATCGCTCTCAGGATTTACAGCAGACACTGAGCAAAGCTGCATCTTTGGTCTTATGCTAAACCACCTTCTTGCCAAGGCTAAAAATTGCTCCGTGGTGCAATCACAAACCGAGGCAGAAGAGCAAAATAATAAATTTCGTTCCCGTGCAATAATAACAAGTTAGGTTTCCATAGCACCCCTGCTCCTCTCGGATCCAAGAGGACATTGCTGCCTTGTCTCCCCGCAGCATGGGCATTCTGTAAACCAGCACAGGCACTGCTCTGAGGGGTGCAATCCTCWGAGCATCACAGCTCAGAGATTCATGGAAGGAAGGATCACCAGTGCATGAGGAGAAGGCAGGGCACTGCTGCTGGTGTGAGGATGACTCTAATCCACAGTCTGCTCTGGTTGGAAAAGCTCTCCAACACCATCGAGTCCAACCTGTGACCGGTGCTCATCCTGTCACCCAGCCCAGAGCACTGAGTGCAAAAAGATGGGCAAAGCCAGCCTGGACACCTGTGGTCAGAACAGCTCCTGGGTCATGCACCCAAAGACAAAATGGGTCCCTTTTCAGCGCAGTCAAGCTGGGATCGCTGCCCAGTCACGCCTGCTCCACCGCTCTGTCCCTGCTCCGTGTCACTCGGGGGCACCAACACAAAGACCCCAAGGCTTTTCCCACTCCATCTGTCCCATCTCATCCCATGAAAGGCTATCAAAGAGCTCCTGTTTTCCGCACAACAAAACCAAACTGGGAGCACGCAGGCACAGGGAGCAGAGCAGGGAATGTGCAGGGATGGAGGAGTGTGCGGAGCAGAGCTCACCGATCCCGAGGCAGACAGGGCTGCAGACTGCCTGAGCTCCATTTTTCCTTTCCAACATTTTCCACACCCTCCTGCCAAGAAAACTCCAAGAGCTGCCTCCTGCCCCGTCTGGCGAGCGCTTCCCAAGTGGAGCAGCCCCAGAGAGCACAGGCTGTGCTCACAGAGTGACCACAGGGGCTGAAACCCCTCTGACAGCCTGCAAAGGACTCAGGAGGGCAAGGGGTGCCCCTGGAGGACATCTGGCATTTGGGGGCTCCACAGGRAGGGCAGCTCCCCAGCTCCTACACTGCTGCTGAGGCTGACAGTGGATGAAGRGAATTGCAGAATCACAGAATGGAAAGAACTTTAAAAAATCACCCAGTTCCGCTCTCTGCCATGGGCAGGGACACCTTTCACCAGACCAGGTTGCTCAGAGCTCCATTCCACCTGATCTTAGACATTTCCAGGGATGGGAAGAGGAAAGGGAAAGTACTAGAAGCAAGATTACCATCTTTTCTCCATCCTCAGCCTGGGYTGTAACTGCAGAAAGTTTTGTACTTGATACAAAAAGGCAAATCACAGAATCACCAYGGGTRGAAAAGACCTCTAAGATCACTGCCTGAGCATAGATTKCACATATTTTCATTACATTCAGAATCATCAGACATTAAGATGTCTTGTGAAGCAACCTGGAGCTCCAGCTCCAACATTCAGCTGAATTTGAGCAAATAAGAATTTGCATCTGCTTCTTGTGTGTTGGACTGCTTTTTTTTTCATTTCCTGCTGTGTGAAACAGGAGGAGCAATAAAATCAAACCCTTGGAAACAAATGACAACTGTTTAATGGAGTAAAAAGAAATCCCAACACCTTCCCAGGCTGTTTATGCCCCAGCTACTCCACGCACGGCTGAGTACACAGGTAGAAGAACAGGCTCCAAGTCCAGACTTCCTCACTTTTATGGGTTTAAATTGGATCCCACTCGGTGTTTAAGGCTGTTGCTGAGCTGCTAACACATTCTGCAGCGTGACTAACACCAACTGGGTTATTTTTCACTCACATGTGAATGATTCCCGTACCTGATCCTATGGTGTGTGGCTCTACAGGACACTTCTTTACCCCAAAAAGAAGAATTAGAAGATACACTCAGTCTTGTCCTAAAAGAAGTGGTGGGTTCCCTTGTTTTCTGGAATCATGRCATTGAATTATAATCTCTACTCTTTCCTTTCTTTTGATTTTGTTGAAATCTATTTTTCCTCTGTATCTCCCCAGTGAGAGGTACAGACCCTTCCAGATGTCTCCTACTTGGGAGTTCAGCCTCAAAACACAGAAGGCACCAACATTTGGCCTTCTTCTGTTTCTTTTTAATCTCAAGATTTATGAGAGGTAGCTGACTCATGTTTTGGCTGGCAGAGCTGCACTCTTGTAAGTAATTGCATCCTTGCTAATTTATTAATTAAGGTAAGTTCTGCCACTTTGGTCTGAGTTGTTGGTGATTGACTACAGTGAGAAAAACATAGATCTTTCTTGGGTCTTAGGCAGGTGAAAGTGCAGACAATTCCTCCTCCAGGGCCTGGTCCAGGTATCTGGATGCAGATATATCAAATACCCCAGCACTGCTCAGCTCCACCAGACCATCCAAGCGTCTCCTCTCGGAGGGGAGCTCCACCCTGAGCACAAGGCAAGAAATCCTGCACACACCAGGGCTACTGTGAGCTGTTAAGTGTGGTTTTGCTTCACATACCCCCATTTCCTTTCCAGCAACAGCACCAGAAAAAACACTGAGGAGAGAGTTTGTAGCTGAGGAATTCRGTGAATGATTAACTCCATCCTACCTATTAACCATTGCCTCCATTCCCTCACGCCTCCTGGGAGCCCCAGTTCTGGCAGCAGAGCTGTGCCAGCAGCTGATCCCCGTTGTTGTGGTGTGCAGAGTCCTCAGGTGATGTGGATGGTTCTACTCTGAGTTACAACCCATGAAGGGCAGCGATGATTAACCCCAAAGCCTGGCACAGATCCAGGATGAAATGCTGCTCCCTTGTCACACCCGGTGAATCCTGCTGCCTGGAGGTCACCACAGAGGGACCAGGGACACCAGGACAGGGCCAGCCTTCCCAGAGAGGCAGAAGGATGCAATGCCCAGCTGCTGCCATTCCCCCTCCAAACCAACCCACATCTCATCCGTGCTGTGCTGCTTCGGGATCGGGACAGGACAGTGGATCCATGGGCAGCCCCAGCCCATCACCCCATGCTGCAGAACCTTCCATCACGGCAGCCCCACATGCAAACCCACGTGTTTGTCACACTCAGTGCACCTCAGAGCACAGGGAGGGCTCAGGGCTGGGCTTGGACACAAACTCCCTGTGTGACCTCAGGCACCTCCCTTACTCTGTGCACCGAGCTCTTACTGCCTTACCCAGCTGSAAAACAGCAAGGGGAGGGTCAGGTTGGACATCAGCAAGAATTTCTTCACTGAAAGGTTGTCAGGCATTGGAAGGGGCTAGCCAGGGAGGTGGTGGAGTTCCCATCCCTGGAGGTGTCCAAGGAAGGACTGAGGACATGGTCAGTGGTGGCCTTGGCACTGCTGGGGGAATGGCTGGACTCAATGATTTTTTTCCAGCCTTAACAATTCTGTTATTCCATGATTCTACTGTCACACAGCCTGTCAGCCAGCCAGAATCAGGACTCCAAAAAATTAAAAGAAAAAAGCGTACAAGCAGAGTTGCAGGCAGAAAGAGGACTGGAGCCATCCCTGCCATCCTCAAACTCYAGTGGGAATACTGAAATGCAGCCACATTCCTCTCAGGAGCTGTTCCCTTGCTCTTGAGACAACACTGACTCCCCATCTGGGCCTGGGATGTCTCTGTTTGGGAAACCGATGGCTCTGCCCTGAACAAATATAAGTTGGGCAGAAAACAAAACTTCTTTTTTTTTCCCCCCGATCCTTTAGAAGCAAAATTGATGATTCTCCAGCTATGGGAGCACAGTGGGATCCTGCTGGCTCCAGTACCTGCCACTTGGGATGTACCACACAAGCACAAGGTTGGGTTTGGTTCAGAGGAYGAGGAAGAAGAGGCTGAAGCACAAGCAGGGGTGGGAAGGCAGGACCGAGGGTCAAAGKGAGCCCACATCTCTGTTTTGCTGCCCTGATGTCCACCTTGCCCACCCTGAAGATTCACCTTCCCAAGAGCTGCCAAAAACGTTTCGCTGCCTCCTCACGAGGATGGCAGAGCACCAGGCAAGCAGGAATTACAAATCCAGGGCATTCATCCAGCAGCCAAGCACCAAAGCGCTCCACAAACACCAAATTCCCATAACTAAGGAGGACAACACTCTCGCTAGGCAGTGAAGCCACAGCCCYGCTGCTCAGTCAGGGAGAGGATGCAGAGGAATCCCTGACAGCCCAGCCCACAGCACCAGGGTCAAACKGCAAACAAAAGGATCCTGCTTCCTTCCCCCTGCGTGCTCCAGCTCTTAGACAACACTGCCCCCAGTAGCTCGGCTTTCTTCCCAAACCAAGGTACGCACTGTGCTTCCCTGGCTGCGGAGGGGAGCGGGACAGAGGGAAGCAAAGCCTGGCCTTGCTCACCGCCCCCATGGCTGCTGCAGAACCCAGGAGCTTCCAGGAGCTGCAGGGCAAGCCAGGAAATGGAGCACCAGCTCCAGGRCCGCTTCCCTGCTCTGTGGGGACGGAGGAATTGTGGTCAGGMTGCACAGGGAGGAAGAGGAGCTCTGTGTTGCTGATCACAGCACCCACCTGCAAGAGGGGGATCCAGAGCTGGGCTGYCCATCCTCAAAATGGGGATTGGCCACAGGCTGGACTCAGTGAGCTTSGAGGTCTTTTCTGACCTAAATCATTCTCTGATTCCATGGAAAAACCCTCCAATGACTTATGGAATGTCCTTCCCAAGCAGCCAGAGTGGATCTGCTTCAGGGAAAGCTGTGGGTCCTGGGGCAGTAGGGGTGCTGGAAATGGATTTTCAAACTCTCCAGATCTCTCTGAAGTTATGGGATTGAGACTCAGATGTGTCTGGCTAATGCACAGGAAGACAGAGCGCAGCGGTGGGCTCTGCTGGCTTGTTTTARAGATCTGATGGTCAGCTGCAATTAACTATTTAATTGCTGCAAAGACTAATTTATGCCAGAGCGAAATATTCTCACAAGCCTGGCTGCACAGCATGGGGCACTAGACACAAAACAAAGCAAATCCAAGTTAATGCAACTTAAATTTGTGGCTATATCCGATTCAATTTGTGCATGCAATCAGAAATTCAGCTATGCAAGAGCAGTGCCAYTGCTACCTTGACAGTTCACTGTCCTGCAAGCACGGGAGATGCACAGAGCTTTCCAAGAAATGGCTAATTCCTGCATGCAGGCTAATTACTGGGTACTGGATGTCATTCCCAGCACCAAGAGGGAGCGTAGTGAAGGCTTTGAGCTCTGAGTTCAGGGTCTGGCTGTTGGGTTASTAGAGTTATCCTTTTGTGTGGTATGAAACACAGATTTGGGAACCAGTGATGCTCCTGGCACTCCCTGCAGAAAACMGGGTGTGTCTTCCCTCTCAATTAAACCTCGGGAATTGTGTTGTGTCAGCCCTGCAGAACCTCGAGTGCCACCCAGACAGCTGGAGCTTTGTCTCCACGGTGCTGCCTGACCTGTGCTATGCCCTGCACACTCTCCTGCACTTTTCCTTTCCATTTTACTTAAGTGAAGCCCTTCCTAACTGCTGTAGGAACACAATYCACCACTGATACCAGCTACAGTGAATTTTCTTAACACAGCCCAGAGACTAACAAAGCCTAACCCTTGGCCTCTTCTGCCTTTCATTTTCCCACCTCAGTTTTGTCTACACCAAATATTTAAGGCTTCTGATCCAAACTTTGCACTGATCCACGCAATCAGAGGTYGCAGAGCCCAGTCTGTAAAGCCACTGACTTCATGTTTTCCTTCCGTAGGAGTAAAATAATGTTCCCACACTTCGATAGAAACCTTTGCTCTGCACAGATTTAATTCATTACTTATGAATCTCTGGCCAACGCCACTCTGCTCATGGCAGTGCCTCTCTACTTGAAGTCGCTTCCAGAATCTGGGAGGACAGGGAATCTTCTTTTTACTGTGAAGGAACTGAGACRGGATCCTGACTAATGGCTTCACCAACTCCTACTCATGTTAACAGTTCTCTTCCAAAAAATCACCCAGGTAGCAATAACGAGCTGTCCTCTACAACTGTTTCACTGAGGGCTGGTCGGGAGCCAAGATAYTTTCCAATGGAAACTCTTCTCCTAGGGAATCACTCTGCATCGTATTTCAGATCAGCACTGCGTTTTGCTTTAGGGAATAGGAGATTTGTTTTTAATTGTGCTCTGCTTAGGTGCGAGGGCAGTTCTGTGACACAAATCACTGAGCATCCTGCTGGAATCATTTAGGAGACTGGAATGGCAGCAGCTCTGCCAACACCTCAAAGTGTCCAAATTCCAAGCTGATGCCTTCTCAGGATTGCCTGGATCCCATGCAGGTCTCAGGTAAGAGCCACCCTTTCGCTGTGCCTGCACCAACCTGAGATCCCAAAGCTGGTACAGCAAYACAAAACGTGAAAGGCGCCAGTTGACTGCTCTTTCCATATCCAAACTCCTCCTCTGCAAACTCACTCTTTCCAGAAAGCTTTCCAACCCTTTTTTTCATCTGGGGAGGGGTGAAAGCCAACTCTGCTGAGGGCCAGCTCTGCAGTGCCAGCAGCCCGACACTGCCTGCACAGCTCTGCAGAGCACAGACCCTTTCACCAGRTCCCTGTGCCCCTGGGATCCATCTGGGGGTCACAAGGCAGTCACCATCCTAAAAACCCTGTCCCACTTCTCTTTTGGTCAAACAACTCAGCTTAAGCAGAGGWGTCTGAGGGAGCACAAAGCACAACAAAGAAGAGGCAATGTAGCTGCAACACTTTTCCTAGAGGCTCCACTCTGCATCYCATTGCGGTTTCCAGCTGCTCCCTCAGCTCTCCAAGCCCAGGAGAGGAAATGTGACACACACACACTGTGTTGGGAGCACATGGCATGGAATGGGGCCCGTGATTATTGTTTTTATCACCCCACAGAGTGCCTGGCCCTGGCTGCAGAGCATGGCTGGATGGTTCCCTCCGCTCCCAAATAGCCACACAGCCCCTGCTCACAGAAGGGCCAGCACAGGAGCAACCCAGGAGGGAAAACCTGTGAACATTCCCAGTGTGACAGCGCTGGTACCTCTGCCAGCAGCATGCTGGGTGCCAGCCCAGGGGCCACGGGCATCCCTGCAAGGTGAGGCTTGTCTCCTGACAGCCCCACTCAAACACCCCACAGCCACAACACCCCACAGAGCTCCCTATGCACAGCTCACAGCCCCTGTGCCAGCACCGGGAAATGTGGCACATGTGAGTATCAGCACTGCAGACAGGAACAGAACAGCTGGATTTTCCAAGCCACACGTGGGAAAGCTGCCTTTAACCCCAACACACAGAGAGGGACAAAAACAGGCACTTCTGTAATGCTGCTTCGAGCAACATTTCTGCAACTACAAAAATACACAAAAGAAGAAGAATCGTAGGGTTTTTTTTTTTTCCCAACTCCCATCACGGTTTTAGGATGAGGGGATCATCCCCGCAGCTCACCACCCTGGGGCTGTGTCAGCGCAACCATCTCCCGGGACAGGACACAGATGCTTTCACCAACCTGCCCCAAACCAAAACCCGCAGCTCCGGCCCGGCCTCACTCCACCCCCTTGCCGAGGCGTGGTTTGAGAGAGAAACGCTCAGCTTTGGCCAACACAATCCGGCTGGGCTCTGCTTTCCCAGGCTTAGCTGTTCCTCGGGTTCCTCCCTCCGGAGGACTCAGCCCACACCCTGGGTCCTCTTTTTAGAGCGCCACTCCCACCGCTCCCGCAGCACGGAGCCTGTTTAACCCGTTCCCAGCAGSACCGGAGCCCCCCGAGCACAAGGASAGGGGGTTCCAGGAGCCSGTGCAAGCCCCTAGACCACGGGGAGCACGGGGAAAGAGGTGTCACTCGTGTCCCTGCAGGGAACGCTGCCGCTTTGCCYCTGGAGCCGTGCGGAGCCCGGAGCTGCAGCGCGGATCCTGCGGGAGCCAGGGCTCAGGGGCTGCCAGGGGATGTTGCAATGGAGCTGCGAAGAGGCCATTGCTGGGGATCTGCAAGGACCTCRGAGCCACGGGATCACGGCGTGGTTTGGGTTGGAAGGGATTGTAAAGTYCATCCAGTGYCACCCCTGCCATGGGCAGGGACACCTTTCACTGTCCCAGGGTGCTCCAAGCCCTATCCAGCCTGGCCTTGGACACTTCCAGCTTCTCAAAGCAGCCTCACAGGGAATAATTTCCKCCCAATATCCCACCTAACCCTACCCTCTGGCAGTGGRAAGCCATTCCCCCATGTCCTTGTCACAAGCCCCTCTCCAGCTCTCCTGTCGCTCTCTGAACAAGCAGAAGGTCTGCCCAAGAAAGTGGACACAAGCTCTGTGAGGACTACAAACCCCACCATGGAAATGCCCCTTTCAAACCAAGTGCTTAGACCCTGTGACTTCATCCCAGACACACAAACTGCACCGCACAGAGCCCAGCGTGCTCCCTGACACACAGAGCTGGCAGAGAACACGCTGCCCAGCTGTCACTGGGAGAAACAAGGCCATGGAGTGGTGGCCAGGGACAATTCCGGATGAGCAGGAACAGGCTGGCTGAGCCGTGGCTTGGCTCCAGAAGCCGTGTCAGTCCAGACTGTCCCACAGGCTGGTCACCAACGAGCTGTGGCCGGTGCTCCAGAGCAGCTGCCAGCACAGCTGGGCAGGAAAGAGAGCATCCCTTGGGCTCCCAGCCCTTCACTGCCACAGGGCACCCACAGCCCCAGCCCATCCGAGCATCAGGGTCACACCCCAGCACCCAAAAATGCCGCAGGTGGGAGATCTGTCAGTGCAGAGTGAATGAACATCGAGCCCTGTTGCCAACCCAGCCTATCACTGCCTTTGCACGGGCTGCTAATTAAATTCAACATGACAGCGGGTTAAACACAATCACACAGGACCATATGCCACGTCTGAAACTTCACCGCCGAGCTCAGTCAGGGAGGTTTCTCCAAGGCCTGATGCCAGGAAGCCAAAGAGATTTACCTGTTCCTAACCTGTTCCTAACCTGTTCCTAACCTGTTCCTAACCTGAGGGCATCTATTTTGCTGTTAATGCAGTAGAAACAGCTGACTGAGGTACATCACACTTTAATTATCTGTGTTTTGCTTATTTGCACATTATCAAACAGGATGTGATCTTTCGAGGGAAAATGAAGAGCTGGAAAGCTGAGGAARTTTAGCCTGGAGAGGAGAAGGTTGCATGGAGGGSTTACAGCACCTTCCTACAGTTCCTACAACACACTGCAAATGCTACAGCTTGCACGTTGCTGATGCTCTTCTGATGACAGCTACCCTTTAAATAAATGTGAATGGCAGCAATCACACGAGTTTTGCTTTTTGTGCCCTTTGTAAAGCAAGAAACTAACATTATGTTTCAATTGACATTTTTAGTTTTGGCAAACAGAGATGCCAACTTTGCTTCAGTGCCTAAGTAAAGAACAGAGATTCRATATGAAAAACRGGCTCATTCTTTACTGCAAAGGAARGSAGAGCAATAAGGGCTGGTAAGGGCTGATGTGACACCCTCACCCTCCTTCGGGACAGGCAGTGACCTTTGGCAGAGCTTGGCCATGCAGGCAGCTGAAGGGGAGCATGGCTGGCAGCTCTGCAGCCACTGCAGCTTTCCAGCCTTGGAGCCACATTTCAGCAAGGGCTGGAGAGAWGGGAGGGCTGGTGGAGAGGGAGAGAAGGGTGGTTGGATGTGGGGGGAGAGAAGGGTGGGCTGATGAGCAGCAGCAGCAGCCATTCCTCTGAACAGYAACAGYGCCGTGAGCACAGCCCGGCAGCGGAGCTGCCAACTTTCCACTGTGGAAGGGACGGAAAATTTCTCTTTGAGCCTGACAGTGACTGCCTAAAATCGTGCTGTTGGCCATGGAGGGGCTAATTCACAAGTGCTGTGTCCCCCRAAACCCACCCTATTCCCCACACTCCTCCACACACTCTCCTCACAGTAAGAGCAAAGATCCAAGCAGCTCGCAGCCCGCTCCACCCTGGCACTGGAATGCACGGCTTTGCTYCCGAGCTGTCCTTCTTCCCCTGCTCACTTTGTTATTCACTTACTACAACTCAGATAAATGTTTGGGGACATATGGAGTAAATAAAATACAAAATCAAGCTGAACTGCAATGATCAATCAAAGGACAACAAAGCCTGGAGAAACGGAGAAAGGATGACGCAGAGACGCGTTATGGAAACCACAGTGTGGAAAACGCGGCATGACAAGAGATAAAACAAGGAATCCCATTAAATGGGATAAAAGGCAGAGAAGCATTAACAAACCATATGAGTTCTACCTTCTGAGTGAGTGGTTTTCTTCTAAATCCACTCTTTGTGAGAGCAGAATGAAAGCAGCTGAGCGAAACGCAAGAGACCTGCCAGGGGCTTGCCAGCAGAAGAGCAGGATCAGCCCTTACTTTCACTCCAGCACGTAAAAAGCAACACACAGAAACTTAAAAACCTTCACACCACCACAAAACTTTTCAGGGAAAAATCAGTGTCAACAGTGCACAGGAAAAAACACACCAGGTGTCAGAGGAACCCCAGCAGGTTCCAGCAACAACCTTCCAAGATGTTCAATTACAGTTTTTTAATGTGTGGGGTTTTGTCACTACCAGGGTCTGTAGATATGGCTGCACCACGCTGCAGATCACAAAAGTGAGACATGTTGATGTTGCTCGGGATTATTGAGGTGCAATTTTTGCCACAGAGCAGGAACACCTTCAAATCCGCCTCTCCAGCAGATGCCTGCTCCTCCTGAGCAAGACATTTTTCTTAACACACTTCGAAACTCCACCAAAAAAAAAGCCAAACTTTTAATTTTTAAAAAAGTTTCTCAGTCATGGGAACAGCACTGAGACTTCTCTGAAGCTTTAGGAAGGAGCACAATAAACAACCCAGCCCTCTCTACCGCCAGAGCTCGTTCTGCTCTGACACACCAGCACAGAATCGCCTCCTTGTTCACACTCAAACTGGAGCTACAAGTTGCTCATGGGACTGGTCCCTTCCACAGGCTGAATGAATCTCGTTGGCAAAATATTTATCTAGCACCTCATTTGGGCCTTTCTCCCCCTCCAAAATTTCTTACAAAAGAGAAACGCAGCCTTGTTTTCGCTGGGATATGGCTTCCTACAAGAATGACATTCCAGGCTGTCTCAGTTTTTTTCTAGGAACAGCAATAGAGCTATTTTGCTTTTGTGGCCTGGACACTACTGTACAGACACTCTACTGCTTGTGGGTTTACCTGAATTAGATTTTAATTTAAACTGGATTTTCTTTTTCCCCTGATGGCTTTTGAAGACACCTCAAGCCTTGAAAAGGCTTTTCCTGCATCACGTAATAATATGAAAATCTACCAATTGTTGCTGACTCCTGAAATTTAAAATATCACAGACTGCAGGCTCCTGAATCACAGGATCTGTTTATTTTAAGGTTTATTTAGGTGAAGTCACAGGCTAGGTAGTGCAACCCCAAGGCTCATTGCCAAATCCACTAAAATCCCCACTGGGTTTTGGATGAAAGTTCTGACCCCCAAATTCGCTTCTGCAGGAGCTTAGCGATAGCAGAGCTCCTCTGACCCCAGCTTCTCCTTCYCACCCATCCACAAATACTATTCCAWGCTAATGARGRAAAAATAAGGGATTTTCAACTCTCCTCCTTTTACACYGAGATTCTAATTTCCACTTCAAACCCGCCACGACACTGAAGATGTGTCAGAAAGAACCAGTACTTGCAAGGGAAAGTCGGAAAACCTCGATGAGGTTTATTTCCAGTTGAGGAATGAAAGAAGCGATGAAAGCTCAAGAAACAGCTCAGGCTCAAATAAATGCGAACAAAATCCGGTAGTGCTGAGAGCAAAGCACTTGAAAAGAGATGGATCAGAGCACTCCTCGGATGGAGGGGCTCAGAAGTGCAAATGTGCCACTCGAAGCGCGTTGCTCCTCCAGTTCAGCTTYGCGTGTTGCGCACTGCGGATTATTTGGAAAAACAGACTTTGCTCCTGGTTCCAGCCAGACTTTGCGTTACACTTCAAGAACCCGACTCTGGCGATGGGAAGGGGCCAATATTCCCATTTGGTCTGCCTGGAGACCGCTTCCAGCGAGGTATGTGGTGTCTGAGAGCAGCAGAGCCCATTTCCTTAGTGATTCTTTGGATGGGACATTTCCCCGCGCTCCTGGTAACTGCGCGGCCACAGTTGGCATTTATTTCCTCAGAGCTGCTCCGTCTAAAACGTTGGATAAAAGAGGAATTCATTTCCTAGGCCTTATTTGTACMGCCAGAAATATGGAATCGCAGTTGCCGAGTGCAGCTGCGAGCACAYGCCTGAGCAGGGTCCGGGAATTCTGGCATTGGGAATTTACAGAACTCGGCCTTCCTAAAGGCTGTTTTCATTTCAGAATATTTAAATTTTTAAAGGGTTTGTTGAGATATCAAAAAATATTTTTTCCTCTAATGAGAGAATAGATAAATGTTATTTATCTGTCAGTGTTCAACAAAGGGAATGTGATATTAATTGCATAACCTCACTGTGCCATGAGCCACAGTCCCTCTCATCCCAATGAAATGAGAAATGGATCTGTAAATTCTTCACCRTTATAACGATGGGGCGAGTACACCTGCATTCTCTGCCAACACCAGGAGGCCAAACAGGGCACAAAACCTGAGAGAAACCCACTTCAGCTCACCTCACCCCAGCCCTCTGAACAGGACCAGCACACGTTTTCAGCTGCTGCACACACAGGATGAGCTGCCTGACAAAGACGACTGTGCACCCTGAATTCCAAACACAACCAGCCCTCGGCAGAGCACAGCCCTGAGYCCCACACAAACACTTCTCCTGGGATCAGAACAAGGTACCACCAGCACCATCCATTGTTTCAGCAGATTACCCCTTCCCACGGTTTTATTCACCTGTAAGAGCTTTATGTCCCATTTCCATCTGTCACTGCACAACATCTAATCCAAAATGTTCTGGGACCTTTTACAACTTAGCGCCTCTAAACAACAATAACATAGTCTCAAACACTTACTACCAAAATTAACAACCACAGAAACACATTGTAATAGTCCCAAGTCTTCCAAAGGCCAAATAAAGGACTGATCATCACAGCCTTCAGGAGGCTGCTCTACAGTGACCAGCGAGGAGCTGGCAGGTTCCACCTCTGTCACAGCCTCGGGAGCTGCAGATCCTCACCTCAAACTAACAACAGATAACACAAATCCAGAACCTCCCTAATAAAAAACAGTCTTTTCCAGTAAGGGACTTTCTGCAACAAACAATRGCTGGTTTGTTTGCAAAAGTCTAAATATATCTAGTAAGAAAAGAGCTGGAAAACACCTTGGGTTTATATGTGCACATTTTCCTGAAGTTAGTCCAGACACAGCCTGCAAAACCTACAATTTATGTTGACTTTGGTACTCCACAACTTCTGCAGTATCTCTGTATTGACGCTAAAAAGTGGAGGCTTAGTTAAAAATACCCAGATAGAAAAGCAGACCTTTAATGCAATGAAATACCACCAGAAATTAGTTCATGTGAGATTTATCCACTGCGCCGGGCCCCACGTCATCTCTTTTATATGAATCACTCGATGCTTTTGTCTCGTCAAGAACTGARAAGTTGCTCCCTACGGGAAACCAAACTTTTTCCCTACGTCTGTTTTTTGCGTCATGCAGTAAGTTTATTTCAGTGACAGAGCACATGGACCATTCCAGTGCCCCTCCACGGAACGCGCCCGATTGATCTTCCCAAAACAACACCACCATCCAGAAACAAACACATCTGTCATCCCATCCCAGCGCTTCCACGGAGAAATGTTTGTTACTCGTTAGCTGCGTCTCTCCGATTTTCTCTAAAGACTGCTCAACCCCCACCCAACCGCTCGCTCCCGCACACCCTCCTCTTGTTATTCCCCAAGAACCTCCCAAACCAAACTCCGGGCACGGAACCTCCCGCTCCATCCCCCCCGGCGGAGCTCCGCGGTTACCAGCTCCGGTTTGGGCTGACCGCGGGCAGTGCTCGGCCCCTCTCCCCCGGTGCCGGTGCCCGGTACTCACAGCGCGGTGGCGGCGGTGGGCACGGCGGCCGCAGGGCGCTCCACGCCGCGGGCCGAGCAGTTGACGGCGCAGGCGGGCGCGGCGCAGGCACAGCCCGGGGCGCAGGGCCGGCAGGCGGGGGCCGGGGTCGCGGCGAGCCCCCCGCACAGCAGCGAGCAGAGCAGGCACCAGCCGGGCAGCGGCAGCCGCGCCGCGGGGGCGCCATGTTTGCGCTGTGCTCCGGTGTCTCCATTTCCCAAAGGCATCTCTCCCTACGGGCATGGCATGGCCCCGGCGCGCCGCCGCCTCCCCGGCCGCCCGCCCGCCGCGCTCCGCCGCCTCAGCGCCCGCCCGCCATGGCCCGGCCCGCTGGGGCCCCGCTCGCCGCGCTGACAGCCCCGGCCCGGCCCGGCGCCGCTCGGCTCTGCTGCTCCGCCCGGCCGCGGCCGCCCCCGCTCCGCCTCCCTCCCGGCGGAAACACGGCGCCGCTCCAGCCCCGCTCCAGCCCCGCGCCCGCCCGGGCCGCCCCCGCTCCGGCCCGCACCGCGCAGCACCCCCGGCACGGCACGGGATGGGCGAGGAGGGCAGCGGCTGCCGGGGGACACGGGGGACAAGGGCTGTCCTTGGGCATTGGGAGAGCACGGGGGGCCCGGAAGAAGGAAGATCCCGTGGGGAAGGGGTGTCCCGGGGGGCAGGCGGGATCTGTGTCCCGGGAACAGGGGTATCCCGTGGGGAAGGGGTGTCCCGGGGGACAGGCGGGATCTCTGTGCCGGGAACAGGGGGATCCCGTGGGGAAGGGGTGTCCCGGGGGGCAGGCGGGATCTCTGTCCCGGGAACAGGGGTATCCCGTGGGGAAGGGGTATCCCGGGGGGCAGGCGGGATCTCTGTCCTGGGAACAGGGGCATCCCGTGGGGAAGGGGTGTCCCGGGGGCAGGGGTATCACAAAGGTGTCCCGGAGCACGGGGATCCCGTGGTACGCGAAGATCCCGGGGTACAGGGTTATCCCCGGGGGTAGGGGGGTTCCGGGAGGCAGGGGCCATCTCGGGGAACACGGGCATCCTGAGGACAGAAGCATCCCAGGAAGCAGCGGCATCCCGGGGACCGGAGCATCTCGGGGACAGGGATCCCAGGAAACGAGGATTGTCCCTGTGGGGGCAGCTCAGAAAGCGGGCAGGGCAAACAGTGCAGCAGGGAATTGTCTCACAATGCCTGGGCACACAGGGCAGTGGGCACCAACACCTGCCTGAGTGCCCTCGAAGGTCTCAGCACCCCGTTCCCGTGGCTGGTGCCATTCCCAAGGGCAGTGGGATCCAGCCAGAGCTGCAGGGTACGAGATGTGTTACACACCTGTGGCACAGCAGGTAGCTCAGGCACCTTGGAGAGAGAGGAAGAACAAGGCAGGCACCCTCCAGTGCATTTTTTTTTTACCATTAAACATAGCAAATCTAGCAGTTTCAAGTGACAATTTCACGTGACCATTTCAATGTTATTTTCACCTTTCACTGGTCACTGGCTGTGGCTCACACCTGGTGAGATCAATCCATCATCCTACAACAGTTCCTYGGGGAGCTGAATTATTTCTGATTTAAAGTGATTTAAAATATATAACTAAAATAAAATCTCCATACAACTAAATGACACATCATTACAGAGGGTATCTCCCCAAAACCAGCCCCATTTGGAAGAGGTAGAGCAGCTGTGACAGCTGATAACACCCTCATTTTCTGGTGTTTCACATGTGCTGTGTTTTCTCAGGAAAGAGGAGGGTTAGCCACAGTGACGGTTTGGTTTTGAATCATGTAGGATTTTTTTAAGGCACTTGTGATTTTGGGTGTGTGGGATTCTCTAGGGAACCAGGGAATGACCCATCGGCACTGGGTGTGCATCCACTGTGGGTTATGAATCCCAGAATCATTTCACTTCTGGCTYTACCCAGTGGGACTGATCCAGGATGCTCCTGATCCAACAGTCTGTAAGGACCTGTGGGATTTTAGCTATGGAATTGTCTTGCTGGGGCTCTGGCCCCCTGTATGCAAACTCTGAGCAAACCTGAAATACAAAGCCTGACAGCATCCAACCCCACTCCTTGGCATGATGTTTAATGTATGTGAGAATTTACTTTCCAAAAACATTTTGTGCCTTGAATTTTGGGCTTGAAATGTGCGTGAAARATACATCATCCCTTGCATGATGTATTGTGCCCAAAATAGCTGCGTGGTTACTACTTCCTCATGTGACTACAATATATTTATTTCCGCTCCCTCAATTGAAAATTGCTTTTTTTAGGGGTTTTTTTCCCCCTTTTCTTTTGTACTGATGCCCATATTTTTTCAGATAACAGCAAGAGAAAAATATCCTGTGTGTGGATTGTAATCAGTAGATTAGCTGGTTAATGGAATCCAGCTGATGGGATGAAGTTAAGGGCTCTCCCCCAAAAGCCAGGGCTGCCAAGCTCTAACGAGGGCAATGAGCAAGGAAATACTTGAGTGAGTGTGCAAGGAGAGAGCAAACCTCGACATGGCGAGAAAATCATTTGTTCACATCAAATCACATTTTTTGATCTTGGAGGAAAATCTTGCCGCTGAGCTGGGATGGGTTTTAAAACAGCAGCTGCAGAAAATGATGGAAATGGAAAATGTACTCTGGGGTTGGGAGGCTGCTGCTGACTGYGAGGCTGGGAATGGCTCGTTGTGGGGAAGGGATTCTGCTGGTTCCTCCCACTGGCAAGGAGCAGGAGAGTTTCTCAACACTGTTTACTTGAAGCAGAATTAGAACCCCAGTGCAGAGGGTGTTAATTCTCCCCGTCCTGCATGCAGGCACCCAGCACATTGCAGATATACCATGCTCAGCAAAACGTGACAGAGCTGTGGCTGACCAGGAATGTCCCTGCTGCCTCCGGGTCCTCCAGCCAGATCCCAAAAACACTATGGATGGCTTTGGACAGCCCCGGAACCCTGCAGTAACCCCTCTCCAGTGCTCATTTCCTCACATGAAACAGGGTTTTGCCCCTGCAGCGCTGGTTGCAGGTCCATGAGCAGTCAGGACAGGTATCTTGTTGTCCAGRTGTGTTCCTGACCCATGGAGGGAAAATTCTGTGCAGGTGGAGATTGGACTGGAGCCAGGAGGGCTGAGCCAGGACAGGGAGCCTTCTGCCATCAGCAGCATCCACTCACTGTACCTCACATGTGGCTTGAAAAAGGCTGGAAAAATGCCCCTCTTGACCTCTGTACTCCCTCATCAAGAGCTGTGGGCCCTTGGAGAGCAGCTGTATTTATAGATGGTCACAGAGCTCTGTTTGCTGTTATTTCCCTGCTTAGAAAGAACCCTCACGTGGTGGAAGGAGCACGGTTTGTGCTCAGCAAGTGTCTGGGGGAGAGATCTCTCCAGCTGGGAATGGGATCCAGGTACCCCAGAGGAGCCGAGGGTCCCTGTTTGTCCCGGGAGGAGGTGGCTGTCTCCATTCCTGCAGATGGCTGCTCTGTGGCTGCATTTTGTGCCCCCCCTTAGCTGTGTGATCATTGGATCATGGAATTGTTCAGGTTGGAAAGAGCTCCAAGACCACCGAGTGCCACCATTCCCCCAGCACTGCCAAGCCCGCCACTAACCCGTGTCCCCRAGTGCCACACCCAYAYGTCTGYTAAATCCCCCCGGGGATGGGATTGCACCCCTGCCCTGGGAATGGCACTGTGGTGCCTGCGGAGTGACACCCACAGGGACCATGCCCATCACCAGTCCTGGCTCCTGTCCTCCCCCCATGCCATGTGTCCCGTCCCCCTTGCCCCAATCCATCACCCCGATGGCATCAAGCAGATCCGGGAGCTCCCACCTCCCCCGACCCCCGGGCCCGGTGGGCTCAGCCCTCTCCCGGTGCCGGTTCGCGAGCCCCGGGCGCCCTCTAGCACCGCCTCCGGGAGAGAGACCGGGAAAAGACCCGCAACGAGCCCTGGAACCGCGGAATCACAGAATCCTGGAGGTTGGAAAAGTCCTCCAMGACCATTCAGTCCAACTGCTCCCCCAGCAGTGTCAGTGTCACCTCTAACCCCTGTCCCCAAGTGCCACATCCACACGGCTTTTAAAGGACAAGAGGCAGCGGCTTCCCCCTGACAGAGAGCAGGGTCAGACCCGGAATTAGGAAGCTGATTGCCCTTCAGAGCTCTGAGTGCCTGGAAGCGCCTGACTGCTCACACATTGTCATTTTGAAATAAAARCTAATTGCCCAAACTCACTAGGTTTTTGCTAGGAGAAAATATCCAGCCTCCCTTGGAAAACGCTCACAAACAGCCTTGAAACGCAGAGCTGCATCATCATCATCGTCCAGATGGATAATTACCTGGAGCAGCGCCCCKGGGTGACACTCAGATTGGGAATGTCACCTCAGGTGTGACAGAGCAGAAAGACAAAAGCTGTTGGTCCTGAGGCTGATGGATCCCACTCGTGTCTGACACCAATTAGCGCTGATGAACGTCTGTGCACGCTGGGCACTCATGTGCATGTCCCCTGGAGAGGAGAAGCCCAGCTCCTCATCGGAGGGTCCTGCTGATCCCTGGCCCCGCCGCTCGCTCAGGAGGTGGATTTGGATTTCCTCCCATGGGATGTACCCCCGGACAGACCCTGATCCACACCCCACATCCACTTGTTCCATCGGRAGCTCCTTCCCAGCCGGCCCTTGGCGGGTGACTGATTCTCCAGAGCAGCAGCTTTACGAGCCATTGCACATCTCTGTGCTGCTCATTACCACTGTTTATTGTTTTACAAGGGACCAGAGCTCTGCTCACATCCCACGGCTGGCCCGCGAGAGCTGTCGAGCTCTGTGGTGCCGAACTAATTTCCAAAGATCAGGATTTTCAGGGATTTATTCACTCTAGCTCCTTGGGCTCTGCTGTGGTGGCTTCCCAGGCAGTGCCAAGATCAGGACCCCAAATTGGGCTCGTGCTCCAGCCATGGTCGGACTAGTGTGAATAATTTTGGGACAGAAATAGCCAAGTGTGCACAGATAACAGAGGCATCTGTGACATTTACACCCTTGCTTTTTAAACCCCAGCCACAGTCTAACCCTTCCCTGTCTCAGGATACATCAAAATACCTCAGATATTTCCAAGCTGAGATATTATATTCCTAAAATATTTGATGCCGCTGAGGTGKGTCTGAAAAGCATCTAAAACATACAAAGTAGCCTGAAAACACATTTTAGGGAGGCTGGGCATTTGCTCTGCCCTCCCTCTATCGCTGTTTCAAAGGCTTTTTGAACATCCAGCTCTTCATCCTGTCTCAAAGTCCTCATGGGTGATTGCTGAGCTGGGGACTTTCCTGCACTCGGCCCTCTGCTCCCAAAACCTTGGCTCATGTCAGTCTTGGCACAAGGAAAATTAATTTCCTGGCCTCAACCCAGTGCAGGCTAATTAGGACCTGGCACAGTCGTCCTTTTATGTGCGGGATGGGGCAGTGGGGGCCCATGGCAGTGACTGGGGATGCCCATGGGGACATGCCAGGTATTACAGAAATGTTCTGCTCCAGAGGAGGGCACTGAGACCCCTTCCTTTGGAACAGACCCCATCCCATCCTCCTGCTGCCAGTGGAAGTGATGTGATGGCTGTGATTTTGCTGCCAAATGTGGGTCCTCCTCTTGGACACTGCCAGTGCTGAGCGTTGGGAAAGACATTTTCATTGCCTTTCTTTGGGTTTCAGAGAGAGAGAAGGGGTTCATGAGGCAGTTTGATGGGGGAAGGAGGGCTCAGGCTCTGCCCCTGTGCTGCRTGTGCTGAGACCTCGGTGTCTGCCCAGCTCCATGGTGTCCAAACCCTCCTGGGGAGCTGGAGGCTGCTCTTAGGGATTCGAACACCAAGAAGCAGAGAGTTAGTAAAAGGCTGGGCTCTCCAAATCTCTTGAGTGCTTTGCAGGGACAATATTTGTRATGAGAGGCTGGAGGGAGCTACAGGTGGGAGCTGCCCCTCAGGACGGACTGGAGAAGTGGAGGAGCCAGAGAGGATTCCTCTCTTGGGAGGAGAGATGGAAAATTAAATATCCAGACAAAGGGAAGAGGTTGCAGTTGTAAGAGTGGGCTTGGCAGTGTGAGAAAGGGAAGAGACAAAAGCAGTCTCCGAGCAAAACGCTGGAATTTAACTTTCACAGCTGCAAAAGGAAAACAATGACTTCCCACACAAAACTAAGTGATGGGCTGCGCTGATGAGGAGATGTCTGAGGAATTTCAATTAAAAGCCAGCGACACTGACAAAGGCGATGAGATTGAAGTGTTCAGAGGTAAGTGAGCGATGGGGAGGGAAGAACAATAACTGGTGAGGGAGGGAGCAGTGCCTGCTCAGCGCTGCGTGGGCTGCGCCCTTCCCSAGGCAGCAGAGCCCTCACCCGCCGTGCCTGGCAGGGAGCTGGGATCCAACTCCAGCCGTGTCCCATGTCYTGTGTGCCTCCCTCTGCTCCCTGTGCCCCTCCACGGGGACAGCTGCAGCGGGGCTGTCCCTTCTGTCTGACATCCCTGGGGGATAGCTGCTCCTCTGGAGYATGGAGCTGAGCTCTCTGTGTTTGCCTGCCAGCCCCATGAGCCCCTGGCTGCCATCCCACACCTCTGTCCCTGTGATGCCCACTGCCTCCAGGCTCTTCCCCTACAGCCACTCKGGAGCCAGAGCTGTGTGTGCCCTTGGCAAAGGAGCGGAGCAGGGAGTGGGGAGAGCTGGCAGTTACATGGGATTGGCAGTCACAGAATTGTTTAGGTTGGAAAAGGCCTCTAAGCCCATCCAGTCCAACTGTCCCACARCGCTGCCAAAGCCACCACTAAATCAYGTCCCCAAGTGCCACATCCACACGGCTGTTAARTCCCTCCAGGGATGGGGACTCCAGCAGTGCCCTGGGCAGCTGTGCCAGGGYTGGACAGCCCTTTCCAGGAGGAAATTGTTCCAAATATCCACTCTGCCCCTCCCCTGGCCCAGCCTGAGGCTGTTCYCTCTCCTCCTGTCCCTGTTCCCTGGAGCACAGCCCGACCCCCCCGGCTGTCCCCTCCTGTCAGGGAGTTGTGCAGAGCCACAAGGTCCCCCCTGATCCCCCTTTGCTCCAGGCTCAGCCCCTTTCTCAGCTCCCTCAGCTGCTTCTGGAGCTCCAAACCCTTCCCCAGTTCCGTTCACTTCTCTGGGCACCCTCCAGCACCTCCATATCATGAAGGGTCCAAAACTGACACCAGGATTTGAGGCAAAGCCTCACCAGCACCCAGCACAGAGAGCCAGAGAAGCCCCCAAGCCTTGGCTGGTGGCACAGCAGCAGGTGACAGCAGAGGCACAACGAGCAGCACATGGAAAGAGCCCGCACCGCTTCTCCTGCAGTCACCATGCAAGGAAGATGAATATTTTCCAAGCTGGCACAGCTGACATCGTGCCTGATGGGAATAGCTCGTCCTTGCAGCCCRCCTGCTGGAGAGACGGCTCTGCTCCATCCGAGCTGGCACCAGGAGCTGGGACAGGAGGAGAGCAGGCTGGGCAGACTCCTGGGCTGGATGGATAGAGCCCRGCCAGGCCCGGGGAATGGAGCAGCTGAGGCCGGGCAGCTGTGGCACGAGCCAGCTTTGGAACAACCYGGAGCAGCGGGAGGAGGCAGGGAGGGATGGCCTCGCACCGAAATATCTCGCTTGGCTCCGAGCACGGCATGGAACTTCTGGCACACAGAACCCTGCGAAGCTCCATGCCAAAGAAAACAGCCAGATTGAAAGCCCTGGGGCGCAGTGTTTGTGCAGAGCAGCTGGGCAGAGCACGGYGCTCGGCCCCGGGTGGGCTCCTGGTGTCTCCAGCCCTGCGCAGAGCTCTGCTCCCCGGTGGGGGTGGCTGAGCAAAAGGCAGGTGCCATCCCCATGGCTGCTGGCACAGGTGGCACTGGTGGCACCATCTGCCTCTCCGTGCTCACATTTATCCAGCAGCACAGCAGCCCTCTTGGGCTGACCACMCTGATGGGGATGAGCTGCTTTTCTGCCTTTAAGAACAAATTTACATATATGGAGATGACTCGGAGTAGCAGCCAGCCACCGGCAGGGCCAGCMGCGCTCAGAGCCCTGCCAGATGCCGCAGCCCTGCTTCCCCGAGGCACGCCGTATCTCCAGGCGTCTGTTGTTCCATTAAGCTATTTTTAGCAAATATATCCCCCTTAGTTCAGCTGCCGTTATCTGATTAGTTCCTGTAACTACACGAGGAGCAACATCTCCAGGCGTGACTGCGATGCTGAGCAGGCGGAGCCTCTGCACACGCCTTTCCTACAGGAGAAAAACTTGCTGGAGATGCTGCTCGCCGCGGTGCTCTGAGCTCCGCCGAGGCTGGGTTTGGGGGCTCGGGGTGGCGGGGATCAGCCCTGCGGCAGCCACCGGAGCACACGACCTTTGGTACAGGCGGAGCCACCCGGGCGCGCTTCCCGGCTGCTGCCGGTGATAAGGAGCCATCTCCTCCGGCGTTGCCCTGATGCAGCGGCGATAAACAGCTGGCATTGTTTGCTCCGGAGCGCGGGGTTGTTGATGGAGATGCCCATCATCATCGGCAGGGAATGGGAGCGGGGCAAAGTCCTTGTGCAGCAGGGTGCRGGGGTGCCCTGAAGGTGCGGGGTACCAGCGCTGTGCACCCCCTTCTTTCCAGCAGGTACCACCAGCAAAAGCCACACCACGGCCTTGGTTCAGGGTCTGGTTAAAAACCTGCAGCCCACGGAAGGTTCCAGCACTGCACTTTGTTCCGAGGCCTCAGCCTCTATTGACTGCAGCTGTCYTGGAAAATCAGATTATAGTGCAAAACCGTGGCATTCAGTCTGCTCGGCCGAGGCAGGTCTTCCATCTCCTGGCTGGATCGTCAGGACCGAGAGCACATGAAGGGGAGCGGGACAGCTCACTGCACTGTGACAGCTTTTCCTTCAGCCTCAGCTGTGTTGGAGGAGCGCTGCAGGCCCAGAACTCCTCAGCGTTCCCTGGAGCCTGTGACAGCCATGCCCATGCCCAAGACTCGGGGTGGAGAAGGGGGATTCCACCGGGAACCATGCACAGGAGCTCCTGAGCTGGCCCATCTCCCTTGTCCATGGTCAAATCCATCAGAACCCTGCTGCCTACTCCTCCTCTAACAYCCTAGGTGCTTCAGGGCCCTTGAACAGGATTAACTATAGATTTAAATGCTCCCAAAGGGAAAATCTCCTCCATGCCCATAGTGAGAATGATCCCTCAGCATCACCACGGCTGTCACCCGAGCTCTGGCACTAACCCTGGGCTCTCTGGGATGCTGATCCCTGCCATGTCAGCACTGTCACTTGTTCCATCTTCACCATGTCCCTGACTTCTCCCAGCAGTGATTTATTTCAYGTTCCTGCTTCGCTGTGCCTGTCCAGGCCTCCATCTCCAGCCAGGCTGAGGCCGTGATGCTGGAACACGTCACAGAGCTGAAGAYATTTATTCCAGCTGAGAGACCGCCAGTGCCTCAGGCGACACTCGTGAGCAGAGAGAGATGTCAAGTGTTGCTCACTGAAACCAGTTGCTGAGACAGACTGAGAGTAAGGTGGGCTCYCGGTACCGCAGCCCGTGCTCCATCCCACGGTGGATGGAGCCTCAACCCTGTTCAACGTTCCCTTTCCACCCTCGAGGGATGCTCCAGGCAGCTGAGGGTCCATGTCTGCCTCGAGTGGACCCCCACCCACACCGTGCTGGCCTGTGGCCGACGCGATCAGGGGAACCGGCTGCAGGACAGACCCCAAACGAGGCTGGGGAGCTGCACCCCCGCCCCGCTGTGCACCCGGCTGCGGGGCCGCTGCGTGCGAGGGCGGCATGGGGCATCCGCACACACCGACGGCGGGAGGTACCGCACACACCGGCGGCGGGAGGTACCGCACACACCGGCGGCGTGGGGCCGTGGCGGGAGTGAGCCCCCATTCGCGGTTCCCTTCTCTCCCGCAGGGCGGCCGGCGGTGCCTCCCGGTGTCCCCCGGTACCCGTTCCGCGGGGCTGGCGTGGGGAGCGGGTATCGCTGTGGGTGAGTGTGCCCCCCTCCTGGGCTCCCTGGGCTCCCTTGCCCCCCGCTCCCCCGCTCTCGCCCTGCGCGCTCCCCCGGTTCCTCCCGGTCCCTCCCGGTGCCGGCGCTGCGGGGCGCGGGGGGCGGGGCCAACTCTGAAGCCACGCCCCCTCCCGCCCT
>NW_026623375.1:1168523-1175063 GCF_030028575.1 Malurus melanocephalus | reverse complement strand
AAGGGCGGCGGTGCCGCTCCCTCCGCCGCGCTGCCCCCCGCCGCTCAGGCCACCGGCCGCGCCGCCGCCGCCCCCCGGGGGAGCTCCGCCGCCGCCCCCGAGCTGCCCCGCAACGGCGGCGCGGCGGCCGGCCGGCCCTCGCTGAGCAGCAGCGGCGAGTTCTACGATCTCGCCTTCAAGGTGCGGGACCGGCGAGGGCAGCGGGGAGGGCTGCGGGAGCGTGGGGTCAGTGCGGGTGCGGGGTTAGGCGGGTGCGGGGCCGGGTGTAGCGTCCCCGAAGTTCCCCGGGGCCAGGACCGGGCGGGCATCCCTGCATCCCTGCATCCCTGCATCCCTGTATCCCTGCATCCCGGCTTCCCTCCCTCCCAGCCCCGGCATCCCGCCCCTCCGCAGCCTCCCGGTCGGGGTCCCGGCGGGAGCAGCGCCCGCAGAGCCCCCGGCAGCGGAGCTGCTGCTGCGGGACTTGTGCAAGTGACGGCCAAAGGCTGCTCCGGGGAGTTGCTGKAACCTCCCGGCTCCTCTTTAACCTAAAAAAAACAGGGTGAGCAGAGCGATGGCACCTCTCGAGGGGCATCGAATGCGCTCCGGCTGTTGCTGAGATGTGCCCAGCCTTTCGGGCTCAGATGGCTTCTCCTTGCCGCTTCAGATCCTGGCGAGGGAATCACACAGCAAACACATTTGCGTTCTCCCCGCTTCATCATGCGACCTGATGCAAGCCCAGCTTGGAGCTCACTTGATGATTTTGGGGCTCATTTAGTGATTTTGGCTGAACCCCCGCTGTGTTTCTAATACAGATCTCTGTGTTCGAGCCCGGGGGATTGATCCTGGAGGACACGGGTTTGTTTTGTGGCAAGTGCCACCTTGGTGTGTGGTTTTGAGAGCTTGGTGCCCGTGGCAGTCGGTGCAGCCGTCGTGGTGTTAAGCTTTGGGATGTGGGGTAGGTGGGGGGCGTTCCAGAAATGTGTTTGGTTGCTTTGGTAGGTGGTTGGTCCTGACACAGCTGCATTAATGTTCAACAGCTTCCCTAAAATGGAGCCACCTCCGTGTTTGCGCTGGTCCTCAGCTCCTGGAGCTCAGCTCTGCCTGCCCAGGCTGGGGCTTTYCCTGGGCATCGTCCCCATGGCACAAGGATGGGCTAAACGAGTCTCAGATAAGCCCAAATTCACCGAGTAAACAAAATATCTGCTAATGTTCTGGCTGATTTTGARCCAGTGACAGCCAGAAATTGCTTTGTATCCAGTAAAAATCTGGTTTATTAAACTTTCTCCTTCCCTTTCCTCTCTCCCAATCTGTGCCTGAGGCAGTGGCCAAGTCCTGGGCATGGAGCTGGATCCTAGCCCTGGGCACTCTGCATGCCTGGATGAGGCTTTGGCGGTGCTTAATGGGGAAAAGCCGCTATTGAGGGGCACCTATTCCAAAAGGATGCCTGGAAAATAAAAAAAAATAAATTAATGACACTAAAATTACTTTCCCCCYGCCCTTCCCTTGACTTCACACCGATGCTCCTGTGGGCACTGACTGCCCTCACCCCGCTGTGCCAGGGCACCGGTGCTCCTGTGGAACACCAGGTGGGGCTCAGCTGGGCTGTGGGGCACCGTGGGCAGATCCTGCCCTCCTCGGCAGTGCCCTCCGGCCCCACAACGAGCTGCCCCTGCGGCCGGGGCTGCTGCTGCCTCTCAGGGCTGAGCTGCAGGGTGTTGGTGGCATTTGCCACTTGTGCCGGCTCCTGGGAGGGCTCGCTGTGACCCAGGGCAGTCCCTGCCGTAAAACCGTTTAAATCCTGTCACGGGCTAATGGTTGGCGGCAGGCTCCCAGCGCCTTGGGAGACAGGGAACTGCCACGGCAGGTGGGGAAGGAGCTGGCACAGCCCGCTCCGCGGTCCCGGATCTCTGACTGTCACCGTGCCGACGGGAGCGGGGTCAGTGCTCCGGGGACGGGAGGGCTGTGGGTTCGGACAGAGGTTTTGGGGAGCTGCCTTTGGGAGCAGCCTGAGCTCTGCCGTGGCTGTTTTGTGGCAACTGGAGCTGCTTGCCCTGTCTCTGCCCAGGGCAGGGAAACTGAGGCAGATGGCACCGGGAGCTGCTCCCTTGGCTCCTGTGGAGGTCTGGGGGTCYCATTGAAGGCGAGGACAGAGTGCACCCCCGGAGCTGGTGCTGGGCTGGGGACCCCCTGAAGTCTCCCCAGGGGCAGTGTCACCTCCCAGAAAGCCCCACACTTGGTGGGCTGGGGACTGTGGGCAGTTTTTGTCACCCAGATGGCACCTCTTGGTTTCCAGGGGGTGTTTGTGCCCCCATGGAGGACCTGTAAAGCGCCTGTCAGGGGAAGGTGTCTGCAGTTTGGTGACATGGTGCCGGGTGGGGGGCAATAATSCCTCTGTGGGTCCTTGTACTCCCTTTTCTCCCCATCCTTTAGTAAATCTGAGTCCATTGCTCTTGGATGTGCTTTTTCCCCTCAAGCAACTGGGATCTGCTGCCCACCCCAGTGATGGAATAGGGTAATGCCTGCAATGGGGCTTCCTTCCCCAAACCTGCAGCCTGACACCCTCCCTCCCTCCCTCCCTCCCTCCCTGGCAGGTGATGCTGGTGGGCGACTCGGGGGTCGGCAAGACCTGCTTGCTGGTGCGCTTCAAGGACGGCGCCTTCCTTGCCGGCAGCTTCATCTCCACGGTGGGAATCGACTTCAGGGTAAGTGCCTGGGGGGACTCCTCGGGCCCTCTCCAGGTCTGGCAGGTGAGTGATGGATTTTGCAGAGGAGTCACTAAACATTGCTCCGAGGGCTCGGAGCTCGTCAGCCGGGGCGCTCAGGATCTGGCGGCAGCAGCAGCACATCTTTGTTACGGCTTTGCTCAGGGACAGAGGAGTGTGTCCTCTGCTCCGGATCCCGGGGATAATCTGTAACAACCGGGACCTGAGATCTGCCCGTCAAAATATTTCCCTAAGGCGGTTTCAGTGTTTTTAAGAGTTGTTCTTTTCTTGAAACAGCAAACAACAAAACCAAAACGGATTTAAACCAGAATGCCCTGGAGGAACCTCCTGAGCACAGCTTTGGGGTGCTGATGGGGGGCTGTGGCGCTATGAGTCCCCACTCCCTGTGGCCTGGGGGGCTGTGCTGAGGGGTTTCTAAGGGTTCAGGGTTTTTTTGAGTATCCCGGTGCTGGGAGAGTTGTGAGGGCAGCGGTTGGAGCTGCACAACTCCGGTGAGGACAGTGGGAGCCTGCTCCACGCAGGGAATAATACCTGGATTGAGGGGAAGAAAGGGGAGCACGTCATGCCCTGCAGTGCCCCGGTGTGCCCAGAGCATCCTTTGCCAGGCAGGAACATCTGAGTGCCAGCCCTGGAACCTTTCCTTGGCAGTCCCRTGCTGGGGGCACTGCCTGGGTACASTGTGGCTCAGGCAGGCTCTGGTGAAGGGATCTGCGGTGCTGCCATCCCTGGGGTGTGACAGCAGAGTGCAGGAACAAGGACTTTACAGAGGTGGCATCGAAAAGCCTTTCAGCAGCTGCACAGGGCACATGAGGCAGCTTTTGCCACCAAAGCAGCAGCTGGCAGCGTGCCTGGCTTGGCTGTCTGGTCCCAGGATCAGCTGCTCCCTGTCCCTCACGAGTCCCCCAACCATCTGGGTCCCCAAAGTGTGAGCCTGTCACCTCCCAAGATGTCTGGGCAGTGCTGCTCTCCCTGCTCCAGGGCTGTGCCGTCTCCATGTGATGGATTTGGCTCCATTTGGGTGCTCTGGCGGGTGCTGTGAAGAGCTGGTGGTGATGCCACATACCAGTGTTGCGTCTTCCCAGCCGCCTTTTCCCAGCAGGATCTCAGATCTTCGCTTCTCTTGGAGGATTTCTGGGMGATGAGTGTCTCTTGTAACCTTCTCCTTGGCTGGGGTGTGAGTAATAACACGCTGGTGCAGTGACATTGGGAAGGGATGAAGGACAGCTCAGAAGGAAGGAAGGAAGGATGTTCTGTGCCCAGCCAGGCTGGGGGTTGCAGCAGGTGGAATGGGTGAATTGGAGGCTGTAATTTTATACAAAGGTAATTACACAGTGTTTCAGGTGTTTTTCAAATGAAAAGCATTTTATTACTGATTGCAGTGATTGATACCGAGGGCAGCCATAAAACCCTGTGACTTATTGATTAGCGCGCTGAAATGACTGTTACTGAGAAGCAATCAAATTAGGGTTAATTTACTTCTCTAATAGAGCTGCTAGAGCTGCATGGCTCTGAAATGGGCAGATTATACAGTGGGGGAGATTATGTGTATGCCCTAGAAGTCATTATTATCATCCTTATAAGGCATTCATAATTTTGGGGAACATGGAAATAGTTTTTTGATGTGCATCTCCGTTCCCTTTRGGATAATCCTGTTTGCTGGGTAATTGTCCCTCTCTCCGTGGGTGCCACCATGCAGATGACGCTCTGGGGTGGCAACACTGGAGGCTGCTGCTGGTTTTAATTTGTGTCTTTTTAATCACRAAACTGGCGTATCACAGCTCYTTCCTCCCCTCTGCAGTCCYRGAGTCTGGCAGGGGGTTTKYTGGCTGAAGCAGGCGAGGCTGCGTGCAAGATGGCAGCGGTGGGAAGGTGTCACTGGGGTTTGCTGCGTTCTCTTGGCCTGCTGTGAGAGGTGCTGAACGAGCACAGAGAGGTTATTTTGGGGTTTTGTGGGGTTTTAGCAGGGTTTGTGCCAGTCTTTGAGCTTTGCTGGCACCRGAGGCTGCAGGGAGCTCCCCAAGGCCAGCGCGTGTGGCAGCTGCGCTCCTGTGCACGCACGACCTTGTTCGGGATCTGCKGGYTCCCTGGGGCCCATCCCAGCTCAGRAAACTGTGGGGAYRGAGCTGCTCAGCTCCTGACRTTGTTCTGGGGACAATCTGCCCCCTTCCTGATGCCATCTGGTCCCTGCAAGAGCTCTGAATGGGATGGGGCTGTGTAGGGGGCAGCCCCCATGCCCCCCAAGCCATTCTCCTCCTCTCCCAGTCCATTCACTGGTCCCAGTGGGCTCCAGGATCCCTTGCTCCTTTTCAAGGATGTCAAACCATTAGATACACCCAAAGCTATGGTTAATGGATTACATAGGCCAGAGCGAATGTAAATGAATAGAAATCCATTTAAAATTAATCTGGCATTACAATTTCTAATGGCCCCTGAGGTTTGTTCCCTCCTACTGTTTTATGTGAGGGAGAACCTCCCACATCGTGTTTGTTTATCATCATCTCTTAAACAAAGAAGGATGTTGATCTGAATGTGTTTGGAAAACAAGCCACTGATGCTGGGGAAATAAAGATGATTGTAGTATTACAAAAGGCGTCAAAATGGCACCTGTTGGCTTTGAGCTTGGAGGCACTGAGTCCTCAGCATTCCTTCCGGGGAAAATTTGGGTTGCTGGGGGAGCATCTGTAGCTCCTAGGGATGATTCCAGGCATGATTCCAGTTCAGCTGGGACGGTGCCAGGGTTGGCAGAGGGTGCAGTGCTGGGTGAGCCCCACATTGTGGGTGCCATCGAGGCAGAGCCCTGGGTGAGGGGTCCTGCTCCCAGCACAGCTTTGGCTGAGCAGAAACATCCGAGTTCCTGAGCTGCCTCCCTGCCAGGGGAGAACCTCTGGGTGTGGGACAAACCCCTCTCTGCTTTCCACATCTGGGTCACAGGTGTGAAACCTTCAGGGTTTCATTACTAGATAATGAGGGGTTTAATTGTTTCCCTCCACGAGCCGTGCTGAGCCATGGTGTGAGGTGTTCTTCCCCTGGCAGGTGCCTCTGTTTCGGGGGGTCTCTCCCCACAGATCCCACAGGGGAGGGCAGAGCAGCTCTCTGAGCACATCGTGTGCACTTTCCTGACTCCATGTGCTCGGCTTCCAGGGAGAAGGGRCTGCTGGAAAAGAGCAGGTTTGGTGCTCAGGGGTGTGAATCGCGATTTTCTCAGTGCCACGGAAGGAGCTGCCTCTTGCTGTAATTTTGGCAACGCTGCAGAAACCTCGACAGAAATTCAAGCTGCGCAGCCAGCGGGGCTTGTGTCCTGTCGTGACAGCTGAGTGACRGGAGGGAGGTCTTGCCAAAGCAGGGAAGCCAAAAGGCCACGTGAGCCCTCTGTGTCCCTGTCCCCGCTGACACCCGGGCTCYGTGCGACTGCCCAGCCCGCTCCTCACAACCCCGAGCTTTGCAGGGTTGGGCAAGTGAAGATTTTTGTACTAATCGGACCTGAAAGGAGAAGAACATAAAAGAAAAAAAAAAATTAAGGACGAGCGTTTTCTCCCTGGGAAGAAGTGCTAATGAGCTTCTTTGCATTAGCAGGGGTGACGGTTCCTGTGTTAATCAGGGCGATGAAACCGCTGGGAAGCGCTTTGTGCTGGAGTTCAGAGCAGGGTGGCTCCTCCTCGTGTTCTCCCAGGTGTGCAGGGGTGTCACTCCTGTCTTGTTGCCCCGAGGACAGGGAGCAAACCAGCTCCAAACGAGCTCCGGTGCTGCTGCAAGAGGAGGGGCAGGGGAAGGCAGCCCTGGCGCTTTGGCACAGCTCCAGGAGCCCTGGGCAGGCAGTGGGCACAGGAAATGTTTC
>NW_026623375.1:1109940-1167980 GCF_030028575.1 Malurus melanocephalus | reverse complement strand
CTGATTACACTCAGCCCTGCGCTGTGCAGGGGTGGAATCAGCGCTGTGTAATGTGGCCTTTTTTCACATGGCAGATTGGTTGCACCTCTGCTGATTCTCTGTTGTGTTTGTGCCCCTTTCCAGGGGCTGCTCAGCAAGCTGGGCTTTGCAGCAGGAGGGGAACTTTTGCTCCAGCCAGGCAGGGTGTGCAGAGTCACCATGGCCATGGTTTGGATTCCCCAGCACTGGCCCTTGGTGTCTGTGTGCTGGGCAAGGGGTGTGGGTGCTCTGAGCATCTGTTGGTCCTCAGTGGGCACCCACRCCCCTGCTCCTGGGATGATGCTCTGGTCCCCAGAAGGTTCCCACACCAGCTTTGCCTGGTGCCTCCCTTTGAAGGGCTGGAGCAACCTGGAGTCTCCTGAAAGCCAAGGGCTGGCTTTTATCTCAGCGGTTGGCACGGAGCATTAGCCGGGCTCGTTTTCTGATGGATCAGTCTGGAAAAAGTGGGAGGGGAGCTGCTTAGGCCAGAAGAAAGAAATGGAAATAAATTAATTTCAGCATCTTTCTGTGCAAAATTAGCTCTGGATGTTGGAGGAAAGTAACTTGGGCACTGGGCAGAGTGTTCAGTCTCTGCCTTGTTCTGTAGGGTCAGGATGGGGGTTTGCTGCAGGGGGGTGGGTTCGGGTTGGTCTAAAGGCTGGAGCATTGGAGGGAAGTAGCCTTTCCTTGGGCGAAGCATCTTGATGCTGCTGCATTGCTTGGACCAATTTCCCCTCCATGGGGCTGCCGTGCCAGTGGTGACACAGGTGCCACCAAGGTGGGGAAGGAGTGGGCAGGGGGTGCCTGAGCTCCCACCTTGGGTATGCCCATGGCAAAGGCTTGGAACTGGATGACCTCTAAGGTCCCTTCCAAMYCAAACCATTCYGTRTTTCTGTGCGTTTCCAGCAGCTCTTTGTCTGAAAATCAGTTGGTTCTGCAGCTCCAATTGCTGGATGAATTTTAATAGCAGCCAGTAGCTGATTTCATGTTTTTGCATTTCTCACTGTACAGAGAGCTAGGCTCAATTTGCCCAGAGCAGATTTCCATCCCTGCAAGTGTCCGAGGCAAGGCTGGATGGGATTTGGAGCAACCTGGTCTAGTGGGAAGTGTCCCTGCCCTTGKCAKKGGGTTGSAACTGGATGGTTTTTAGGGTCYCTTCCAACCCAAACCATTCCAGGAGTCTCTGGTGATTCCTGTGATGCTCCCACCCCTTYTGGTTCCAGGGGATGGAGACAAGGCTGTCACTGGTGCTGTGGGGACCAGCTGTGCCCAGGTCCTGGCAGGTGGAGCCAGGTCCTGGCAGCCTTGCCCAGGGAAGGCAGCATTTGTCACACGCCAGGGTTTCACCCTTTGTGCCCTGGGGACATTGCTGCCCCACAGCTGCTGCTGGTGCCTGTTCCCTGCTCCCAGAACGGGCTCTCAGGGGGGCAAATATCCATTTTCCTTGGGAAGCCAGGCCCTGATTTTCCTCCCGTGGCTGCTCCCTCCCTTGCAGAGGGACACTCAGAGCTTTGCAGTCTGTGCCTGTCATTTGCATGCAGGGGCTCAGTTGCCAAGAGATGCTGCGAGCGGTGCCCGTGGCGGCTCCTCGCAGCTCCCGCGCTTTTATTCATCTTCCTCTGCCTCTTGCTTTTGAGAAAGGATAACCCCCAGTCCTGCAGCACCCCAGGAAGATTCAAATCTCCATGTGCAAGCAGGGATCCCAGCGGACAAGGGACTCCATTCCTGCCCTGGGGGAGGCAGAGGAGGAAGATGAATGTCATCAAAGCAAAGAAGTGCTTGAGCAGCTGGAGTGGCAGCAAGCCCCAAAACCTGGTTAAGACAACTCTTAACCAGCTTCATCCTCTTTGCAGGGTGGTGGGAAGGTGCCTTCTCCACCTCCTTGGTGTCAGAAATACCACCCAGAATAGTTTGGATGTGGAATTTTGCATCCATTTCAGCTGCTGTGACAGCGCTGGGGAGGTGGGGTTTGGGAGAAGCTTCTGGAAGGGCACCTGGGTCTCCCAGGCTCCTGCAGCCCTGCTGGTGCTTGGTGGCTTCCTGGTGCACGTTGGTAGCTGTTGTCCCTGCAGGTCTGTCTGTTCTGTTGGAATAATGGATTTATGTAGCTCAGGGTGAGAGCAGAAGGCCTGGGAAGCTCAGGAGTTGCCAGAAGGAAGGAAAACACAAACGGGAGGTGCTGGTGGAGGGAGGGAGGTTGTAAATGTGCTCAGCATGATCTGCTTTGGTATCCTYCTGGTCAGAGCAGTGTGGGAGCCAAAACCCCAACAGAGGATGGGGACTATGGGAAACTCAGCTGGAAATGCAATTCCCACCCATCCATGGTGTGTGTGGGGCTGTGGGTCAGACCCCTGCTCCTGCCCTGCTCCACCGTGAAGGAGCAGGGTGAGCAGGAGCTCGGGCTGAGGAAGGCTGTGGGCACACGGCTGTGCTGTCTTGGCTCCTCTCTGGCTGCTGCCAGCTGGGAAATTGGCCCTGGAGAGGCCAATTTGGGCACTGGAGCATCCACTGCCATGGATCTGAGCCGGGCTGGATCTGCTCCCRCTGCCAGGACCTGTGAGGGAGCATTTCATAGTCAGTAAAACATTTAAATGGGGCCAGAGTAAGTCTAAATGGTTTGAATATTTAATGGAATACATTTGGCTTAATTTCACTTTCATCTTTTATTTGTGACAAAATATTGAATTCAGCTGTGCAGAACTGGGTTGTTCTTTGAAAGCAGAGGGAAGGTGGCCAGAAAATGGGGGACAGGTGGGTTTTAGGGTGTCCCTAACCCCGCTACTGCCCCCAGGATGGGCATTTAGGGCATCCCTGCCCCATTGCTCTGCCTCGCTCAGCTCCTGTGATCCCCTGAGCCCTTGCTGCCTCTCTGCTGAGCCACTGCCTCRTTTTGTTAATTAATGATTGCTCCCAGCAGGCTTTGGGTTATTCCTGGGGCAGATGTTGATGATCTCTGTGGGGAAGGATGTGGTGCCAGCCCCGGGTTTGGCAGTGCTGGGATKGCTGCAGGGGCAGGAGCTGACTCCAGCTGAGCTCGCTGGGTGTTGTTCTTCCCTGAAAAATGCCTTTCCCTTTTCCCCCTTCCCCAAAGAGCTGCTTCCCTGAGCCCTGAGCCATGGGGTCRGTGCCATCCATGGGGCTCTGCTGGCCCCTGTGATCACCATGGCCAGGGGTAGGGCAGCAAWCGACTGAGCCAAAGCCTGGAACAGTGAGTGCTGGCAGGTCATTGTCCTTGGGAAAAAATAGGAAAAACCAGCCCCATCTGGGCAGGGCAGAGCTGTGTTTATGGGGAAGGAGCCGTGGTGGGTGTGTGCCTCAGCAGCTGTCCCTGTCCTTGGATGGGGATGGGCACACACCGTTCCTGTGGCAGTGGGGGATTTAGGGATTCAGGGATTCACCGGCAGARCCTTGGGAAGCAAAACACTGTGCTGCTGTCACCATGGGGCCATCCCTGCCCTGGAGAATGGATGGTCTGCACTGTGCCACCATGTGCCACCGTGTGTCACTGCCGGGCACAGCTGGACACTGCCCCTGCGGCCCCTGGTTCCATCCCAGAGGGACAGAACTCCCCAGCTTGGGATCCCAGAGGAGCCCTGGAGCTCACACAGCTTTGTTTGTCTACCAGGGACATACAGAATTTTTAATCCTGGCTCAGCACCGAGTCATTGCCCTGAGGCATTGGTGAATCTCTGGGAAACAACAGCAAATAATTCATCTTTATGCCTCCACTGGGAAAAAACCTGTTTCTCCCTGATCGTAACTAACAGGAGCTGGGAGCTCGTGTGCTTCAGCTTTAAAGGGTGATGTCCATTGCCCTGGGCCGTGGCTGTCCCAGGGTGAGGAGGAGTTCAGGGTGCTCTGGGGGTCTCAGTGATGCTGCCAAGCCCGAGGAAGGCGTTGGTGTGATGGGGTTGGGTCAGTTCTACCTGTGGGAGGTCAGCAGGCAGGAAGGGTCATCTTCCAGGGGCCATAAAACCATCAGCCTGTCTCTGAGAATGTGCCTGGTCCTGGTGTGAACACCTGGACAGGTTTTCTTCAATTTCGTGTGGGATTTTTCTATTTAATGAATTGAAAGGAGAGGAGTGGTGAGAGCCATGCCTGGGTCAGATGCCACAAAGCCATCGCGCCCACCTGGCCAGCCCCTGTGCCATCTGCCCGTGTCTGGGGACACTTTCCTCCTGCCTGCCAAGCCCCGATGTTCCCGGGCTCAGCGAYGCGCTGGGGAAATGGAGGCTTTGGCTTTTCCAGCTTTGCCTGCGCAGCATCACCACGGCAACGATCCCGCCGGCGAGGGCTCCTCGCTCGGGTCTGTGGCATTAACGCCGCTCCTGGGGACAAGCCCCGAGCTCTGGGGGTGAGGGGGAGCCGGGGGTCCTCTCCTCACCGGGACCGAGCCTGGACCGTCCCTGGTGCGTGGCACCGACCCTGCCGAGCCCCGTTCCCAGCCTTGCACCGACTCCCTGTTCATGATCTTCTTTCCCCCCAAAGCCAAGTGCAGGAGGCACCTGGGGAGCTCCAGCCTGTCTGGGGAGTGCAAACCCCACGGGCGAGGATCCTGCCCTGCGCTGGATGCTGAATTGGGTAGAAATTGCTGGATTTGCGTCCCGTGCCATTCGCCAGCAGCCGGTCCCACCGGTGCCTCCGTGCCTCGCTGCTTCCTCGGAGCTGATGATTAAGAAAAACACAGCTGCATGTGTGGATGAATAATTCAGCCCGGCCTCGCTGCCGGGGGGTTGTGGTGAAGCCCGGGGAGCTCCCTGTCAGAGGGGAGCCATGCCTGGATGAGTGTCCATCCGCAGTGCGGGGTCAATCCCGACCCTTTCTCGGGAGCACGGGGAGCCCTTCCTGCCGCTCCTGCAGCCAGATGGCCGAGCTTTCGTTGGTTTATCTTTTTTCCCTGGTGTTGAGCACACTYGGCTCCGGGAGCTGTTGGGGAGCTKCGACCCCCGGGCTCCGCATCGCCCCGTTCTCCTCTCCCCGAGGATGAGCCGGGGGATTGCTGCTACTCCCGGTGCCGGTTTTTAGGGCTGAGCCCGGATTTGGCAGCAGCACTGGGCAGTCCCACAGCCCCGGTGAAGGGCTGGCATCTTTGTGTGGCTCTGTGGCTCAGCCCGAACTTCCTCCAACCCATTAATGAGCTGCACTTATAAATGTGCATGAATTAACGGCAGAAGCGCTCGACAATGCCAAAAATAACTTTGTTCCCAAGCAAGCGYTAACGCCTGGCAGATGTGGTTTTCCCTCCTGAATAATGCACACGTGAGGGCCGATAGCTCCCGACAGCTGGGGACAGCTCTGGCAGGGCGGGTTCTACAGGGATCAGCCCCACAGCTCAGTGTCCGGGTGGAAATCCTCTCCTGAGCACCCAGCTGCTCCAGCTGCAGCTCTTGGCTGAGGCTGGGCTTCCCAAGTGTGCCACAGAAAAATCGAGGTGTCTGCRTGTGGGTTTTGGTTCAGTTTTATCTGTAAAAGGGCACCTTTTGGCAAAGCCTTGGAATGGCTTTCTKGGAGCATGGTCTGTGCTGCTGCCCAGCCCTCCAGCACCCACAGTGAAGGATTTGGGGTGTTTTGCCTCCCTGGGGTGATTTCCTAGCACAATCCTGGCTTGCAGCTCTGCTCCAGAGCCCCACGCCAGGAGAACAAATGTTGGAGTTGGATTAGCCAAACTGGTTTGACTGTCTGGAGTGGTTTTGGTATGGAAGCACCAGTGATGTGCTGAGCGTGCTGCAATTCCTCAGCACCTCTGCATCTCCCGGGGCTCTCAGTGGTGCCCAAACCTTGGGAAGAGCCTGCTCTAGTAGAGCAGAAAATGGGAGAGCTGGGAGTGCTGCCAGGGAGAAGGAAAAGCTTTGCAAAGATCAAAGCTTTGTCTCCGTGGTGCCTGCGCTGGCAGAGCCCCGTRCTGGGAGCATCAGGAATGCTCCTGTGCTGTGGCTTCTGCCTTGGGCCACCTGTGGGTGGGACTGAGAGGCCACCCCGGCCCTGGCAGAGGGATGATGAGCAGGGACTCTGCCCACTCAGCCCTGTGCCCCCAGCTCTGTCCTAGGGGCATTTCCTGCACAAGGGGCAGATGGCCAGGCAGGAGCGTGGTGGCATTGCCACTATGGCCAAGTGGAACTGCTGTGGTTAGTGAGGAGCGGGAGAAACCTCAGAATGCTCACCTAGACTTTGGGGAGTGGCCACAGGATTGAGGTGGGTCCTGCCCTCAGAGAAAGGGCCAGGACTCGCTGTGTTTGAGCCCTGGCCATCCCTGCTGCCACTGCACCCTGCAGAGAGGGGCTGTGGTAGCCGGGAGCACTGGGTGCCAGTCCCAGGGGCTGGCTGGACTTGTACAGCCATCAGAAAATCTCATCAGAGTTGTTCCGCCGCTCTCTTTTCCTTGAATCCTCCAAAGGATCTGGCTCAGGTTTGCTGCACAGCAAAAATGCAGCTTTTGGGAGCTGTCTGCCTTGGCTGTGGGTGAAGGATGGGAGTGTTTGGGATAAAAAGCTACAGATTCCTTTGTCAGGTCTTTGGGGATTTCATTTTCTTYAGGGATGAGAAGTGCTCTTTAATAATGCTGTTTGCAGTGCTGTCTGCAGACGCTGCTGCGTTACTGCTGGGTGCTGACAGAGTGTTTGCTGCTGGATGTTCAGCCCTGATTTTTTCTTAATTGGATTGTAAAGTCTTCCCAGAAACTTCAGTCAAGTTTTCAGCCCAGGGCTGGCTGCAGTCACTGAGGCAAATCCTAGAATCRTTTAGGTTGGAAAAGACCTAAAGGGGTCAGAAAAGTGCTGCAAGGCTTTATTTCTCCCCAAATAAACGATTCCCTGTCTAACAGGACCTGATGAGCCATATTTCATCTCTGTGGCACTGACAGGGCCGTGTTTGCTTCAGATGAGAAATGATAGAGCAATAAATGTTCCGTGGAGATCCCTGCTCAGCTCTGCCGCGTGGCATGTCCTTGATGAGGAAAATGAAGATAAATATGTTGGGCGCTACATTACTTATTGCCAGTATTGGCACGGATCTGCATGAGCCATCTCTGCCCCCTTTGTTTCCAAGGCTTCCTGGTTTAGAAGCAAGCAGGGATATTTACAAAAATATCCCTTCTTTTATAAAGTAGAGGGAAAAGAGATGGAAGGGGTGAGTAATGCAGTGCAGGGCAATGGGGGAGCTGTGCAGAGCATCTCCGAGTGGGGAGCATCCCATCCCATGGATCCCATCCCATGGATCCCATCCCATGGATCCCATCCCATGGATCCCATCCCATCCCATCACAGGAACTGGCCGTGTGCTGGAGTTTCAGGGGTGGGCTGCAGCCTTCCTGCTGGCCGTTCCTTTTTGGCAGCTCTGTTTTCCAGGGTGGCTGTAGCAGATCCTGAGGATTCTGAGGGATTTTGGTGGTGGGTTTCTTTGCCTGCCTGTGGGATTGGGGCACAGCTCACTCCAAGGTGATGGGGACATGTCAGAACCTCGTACAGTCCCATCTCCCTCCTGCTGGGGTGAGCCTGAGCAGCCCCATGGGGCTTGGAAGCCTCAAGTCTCACCGGCCTGTGCCTCCCTCAAGGAACCACACTTCAGATCATGCCAGGACCTTACAGGTTGCACGGAGCAGCCAGGCTGGGGGGGAACATGGCCCCCACCCGGGACTGTGGGCGATGCCAAGAAGCAGAGCAGGGCTGAATTTGAAATGCATGATCCTAAGCAGATCCTCTTACCTCTAATCTGTCCCTAAGACAGGATTCTCTYCTTGCCAGAAAACCCTTTTATTTGYAGACTGATGTGACTAGGAGATGATAAGTCACTAATTCTTCAGTGTGTCTGCTCGAACAAGAGCCTGGACTCTTATCTGYGCAGGGCTGGCAGTCAGGGAGATGTTAATTGGGATTTAATGTAGTGAACACAGCTCTGGACAAAGGCTGGTGCTGCTGCCATCCCTGGGGCTCTTGCTGGGTGCTGCGGGGAAGGGGCTGTGCCCACCTGGAGACCGGGAGTGGGGGGCATTTCTGTAGGGACAGGCTGGTGGCTTCTCCTGGCTGGATATGGCAGGGTGGACACAGTGGGGTGACCCCTCCAGGGGGCTGTGGGGTGGCTTTGGGACAGCTCTGGCAGCAGGGCAGGCTGGAAGCGCTGTGTGCCGTGAAGGGCTGGTGTTAATGTGCATTTCCTGGGATGTGCCGAGGAGCTGAGCAGGAGCTGAGCAGGAGCTGAGCAGGAGCTGAGCAGGAGCTGAGCAGCCAGCCCCAGCACACTGTGGGTTCTGAAAGGATCTTGGCAGCGGCGCTGGCGCGGCTGCGGGCAGGAGTGTGCGAGGCCTGGGGAGGAAAACATCCCAAGGCAGGAGTCTCTATTTTTAGCTGCAGAGTGCAAAAGCACAGAGCTGCTGAGGAATTAATCGGCTGGCCTGGGAGATGGATGGTTGGGATTTTTCTCTGACGGAAAGATGTTTGGGAAGAGGCAGAGGGAACCGTGTCGGGGTGTTTTGGCCACCCGGGTCTCCATGCAATGCTGGGGCTGCACGGGGATGTCTCTGGTGGTGGCACAGATGAGGAGGAGGAGGAGGAAGATCCCTGAATGTGACTCCCAGTGCCTGGGACAGCACGTCCAGCACACCATGGCCCAGCCCTGCCTCCAGCCAACGTCCCTCCCCACTCTCCCCATTGCAGAGTTTTCTGCTGGTTCCAGCACAGCATCAGGCCATTCCCTCCCCTCTCCTGCAGGGAATGTGCTCCTGGAAGGGTTTTGCCCAGGCTGGAGCAGTGGGCTGGCTGTGTTCTCTGTAGAGGTGCCGATGGCCAGGCTATGCTGCACCTGCTGCCCCAGGCTGTTTGGAGCAGGAGCTGCTTGGATTTTGAAGGTTTTTGGAGCACTGAGGGGGCAGAGTGGGGCTKCTCCTGGTTCCCTGGCCTTGGCAATGGGCTGGGATGTCCCCGAGACGGGTGCTGTGCCTGGAGAGATGCTGAACACCGGGAGCTGCTCCCTGGCTGCGCATGTGTGGGAAAACATCAGGGTTTTAACGAGCAAATTTAATGCAGTGTCCTGCTGTTTTGGGCAGATTTCCATATCGATCCTTGATCTATTTTTGCAGCCGCCGTCGGAGGTGGTGGCTATTTGTGTGTCTGCTATATCACAACTCATCCCATTTCCTCCTGGAGTGTTTGTGCTCGCAGGAGCTCCCTGGGCTTTGCGGGGTGGGGATTTGGATCCCGGGCTGGCCTTGGCACAGAGCTGGGCTGCTCCCACGTCCCTTCAGCCAGTTCTCCTCTGCTGGSTTTCTCCTGGCTTCCTGAAATGCAGGATAACCCAATCCATCCCCCGCTCCTGGGTGGCCTGGCCCGGTGACACCACAACCTAATGACATTTCTGKGTGGCTGCACTGTCAATCCCACAGCTCATTACTGGCACTAATTAACTCTGTGCTGCCCCAGCGCCTGCACCTGCTTTGATCTACAGTCACTAAGGCCATTTATCCCCATTGTGACAGGAACTTGCCCCCCCCTCAGGCCCAGGAGATGCCTCCAAGGRTCAATAATGACATTTGGGGGTTTCTTTTCCATGGTTAAAGGGGAGCCTTGCTCAAGGGATGCTCAGGTGGGTGCTCCTGGGCAGAACCACTGGAGCCAGCACCCATCACAGCTCCGGGGAGCGGGGGTGGGTGTTCCTGCCTGGAGCCTGAGAGGTGTCAGYGAGCAGCTTCCCATTTGTCCAGTCGATTGTGAAGCAAATTGATCCATGTATCCAATTTAACTTAAAAGGCTTTAATTAATGAGTTMATGCGTGTAAGAGCTGGGAGAGGCCGGGCTGTCAGTGCTGATGCTGGGTCGTGCTGCAGCTCCAGTGGCACTCGGGCACTTGGGGATGTGCCAGTTGCTCCCAGTGGGGTTCGCTGGCACGGTGGGGACCCTGTGACCCGAGGGAATGGCATTTGGTGGGGTGGCAGCACCGTGTTGGTGTGGGAGCAGYGTCTGTGCACGTTCCAGGAGCAGCACGGTCTCGCTCCATCACCTTCCCCTCCCTCCCTCCTGCTCCYGGGCCGTGGGATGGTGCCAGGGCTGCAGCCAGCGGGGCCTGGCTGTGTGATAATGYTGCTCCTAATTGACGACCATCTGCACTTGGTAATTTAATTTCTCCTGCATCTGCAAGGTTCCAACTTTGTTTATCTGATGTCCTGAAGATTATTTAACTTCGGAGCATCGTGTTTGTCCGCCCCAGGCACCACAGACATTCCAGTGCGGTCCCTTCTAGACAAGATTTTAATAACGCTTGTACCGCCCCAGGAAAAAGGACACATAAAAACTAAAATTGGGAAGGGTGACAGCAGAGCCGAGGTGCAGGGATGGTTTTCCTGCCCGAATTGTGGCAGGAGGCTGCTGGGAGCATTACCTCTGTTCTGAMAAACGGGGTGAGATGAGGAAGGAGCCCTGAGCAGCACAGCCCCTCCCTCTCCAGCAGAGCTGGCAGCACATTTCACGTCTCAGTGCATTGACACACGGCGTCTTTTGTCTTTGGATGCTTATTACGATCGCAGCCCCCAGCTGTGCCTTGGAAGGGCTGACAGGAGGGAATTGAGGCAGCTCCTTAAAGAAAATAATAATAATAATTGGAAGCTGGAAAGTCACTTAGCCACGGTACGGGGGGAGACCTGGGCATCTGGTTCATCTGAGCCCCGCTGGTGTGTGCTGCTGGCAGCAGCCTCTGCTCTTTCCCAGCCCAGCTCTTGCCTTTCCCACCCTGTCCTTCCCACCTTCTGCTTGGCTTCTTCACCCGTGTTCCGCAGAGGAGCCACCCGTGCTACAGAGCATGCAGGGATCACGGAATCCTGGAGTGGTTTGGGTGGGAAGGGACCTGAATCCATCCCCTGCCATGGCAGGGACACCTTCCACCATCCCAGAGTGCTCCAAGCCCAGTCCAACCTGGCCTTGGGCGCTTCCAGAGATCCAGGGGCAGCCACAGCTTCTCTGGGTGCTCTTCTTTGGGGTGCAGGCAGGGATGCAGGCAGGAGGGATGCTCTGGGTGGCTCTGGAACTTTGCTCTGTCCCACACCCGGACCCCAGGAAATCCATTTCTTTATCTAACCTAGTCCAGCAGCAGCTGAATCAATGYGCAGGCTTTAATTGGGTCTAAGCATTTACCTCCCTAAAATATAGGTCAGCCGTAATTAGTGTGACTCCTGTTGCTGCCGGCTCCGTGTTAATTAACTCCTGAAGTGGAGGTCAGTGCATGTGGGGCACCTTTGGAGCTTCAGCTTTTGTGGCTGCTCACCAGATGCTTCAAGGCGGCTTTGGCCTCGATGATCCATGCTCAGGGCTGGGGCCGTGTTCTCCATGATGGTCTGTCAGCCTTGGAGCACGGCCACTTTGGGGACATGGCCACGTCCCTGGGCACAGCCACGTACTCTGAACTGGAGGTGTTTGTGTGGCCATGGGGAGGGGGTGCTGGTTTTAACGTGATGCTTCTGGTGTCCTTGTCCCTTGTCCCATCCATCACACCAAGTGTCTCATCCTCTTGTGCTGAGATTTGGGGCCGATGGCRAAACACAGCGCCTTTCCTTCCTCTGCAGTGCCTGGCATGGCATCCCTGACACAGTCCCTGACAGGTGGTGCTGGAAACTGGAAATGGTGTTTGGAATGGCACTGTGCCAGGGCAGAGCCTGCGGGATGTGCCAGTGGGATCGTGCCAGGACAGAGCCTGCGGGATGTGCCTGCGGGGTGGATCTCCTGCAGAACATGCATCTGCTGTGTCTCACCTGTGGCCCAGGTGCTGGGCAGGGCTGTTCTCCATCCTCTGGGGATGATGTGAAGGTGCAGCTCAGTGCCATTTGCTGTGGCAGTGGTCCCATCCTGGGGACAGCTCTGTCCCTCCTCACCTGGAGGCCCCAGATCCAGGAGCACTTTGTGGCAGTAGTGATCCTGGGTTTTAGGCTCTTCAAGCCTTCAGCAGCGCTGCTGTCACATCCTGGGAAAGGCTCAGCTCCACGYGCAGRGAGCCCTAAATGCYTGTCCAGCTCCCTGARCCCYRGCTTCTCCCCRAGTGCTTCCCAGCTCCCCCACCCCRCTCCCTGGCWGCCTATTTTTACAGCTCCGGGGCTGTGAATCACTTCTCTCCCCCATCTCAGTCGCTGCCTTTGAAGGTATTTATAAACCTCGGCCGTCTCCCTGTGCCTGCCTGAGCAGACGGAGGATTCAGTGCTCTGGCTCGCTCCTGCCCTCTCCTCCTGGCCAGATCCTTGCGGAGATGTGCAGGAGGTGAAGTGCTTCCTCTGCTCTCGTTAAAACCATCAGTGGAGAGCCTCGCCAGCACATGAAGGGGTGCTGAACAGTGTGGGATGTGCAGGGCTGGATCTTGGCAAAGGTTTGGTGGCACTGGAGTGGCTGGTGGTGTGTCCAGTGCTGGGAGTGGATGAGCCAGGGCTGAGTTGGAGCCCAGCTGGGGTCAGGGCAGCCTTGGCCATGCCATGGCCATGTGACGAGGGAGATGGGGGCACCCCAAACCAGCTCCGGAGCAAATGGAGGAAATGGGATTTAAATTATCACTGGAGCAGCCACCAGCTGCCTCATCCCACTGCTGTGCTGTTTCCTGGCCGTGTTTTCAGCACGTCCCAGTGATTACTGTGCTAATTCCTATGGATCTGGYGAGCAAATTAATCTCTTCTCTGCTCCTTCCCCTGGGACCGCTGCTCTGTAGGCTTGCATTCCTTGACTGTTTGGAGAGGCTGGTGTGGATTGCTGGGGTGGTGGCTGCTCTGGGACACACCCAGGATCTGTCTCGAGCCACCCTGAGGGGCACTGATGGGCTCCCACATGAGCTCCCAGCTCTGCCAGGACATCCACAGAAAGTGACTTTGGGGAAAACCCCATGTGGAGGGACACTGCCCCCTCTCCTCCTCTGTTCCGCCTTTCCTAAAACCAAGCAAAACAGTGGGGAAAAAAGTCCTGAGAGATAAACCGGGAGGAAAACAAGTCCAAGAGTCAGGAGCAGGAGTTATTTTTCATTTGCTGGCTGGATGTGGTGTGTCTGGCTCTGTCTTTTGAAGGCYGTTAAGGTGGGATGCTGGTGCTCATTATTTTGGCCGGAGGTCTCCAGCCTGAGCTGGGCTTGGCACTGCCAGGGTTTTGGTACCCAAAGAGATGCAACTTGTGCTGATACAGGGAGAGATCCTCTGGCTGGGCCATGGTGCAAATGGCTCTGCAGGTGCTGGGACTGACAGATGAGAGTTTAAAAAGCAGGAGAGGGGATCAGCCTAAGGGTTTGGGGCAAACACTGACTGGGGTGGGGGCAGGCTATGTCACCCTGGGTATCCTGCAGTCACGCTCACCCCTCACCCCTGTTTCCATTCTCTTTCAGAACAAGGTGCTGACGGTGGATGGGGTGAAGGTGAAGCTGCAGGTACGTCCCCATGGCTCTGGGAGCATCTCCCTTGCTGCTCTGGGTGTTCAGAGCTGGGTGAAGTCCCTTGGCAGAGGGCCATCCCCAAAATGGGGCCCCATCTCTGCCCCCTGTGGTTGTGTCTGCTGCCCTGGGACAGCCTTACAGATCCTTCTGGTTGCTCTGTCACCTTGGCAGAGTCCTACTCAGGTCTGGGGGCTGTTCTGGCCACAGTGATGCCCATCCCAGCCCTTCTGCCTCCCTGCTGCTCTGCAGCCAGAGCTGCTCCAGCCCCTGAGACCCAAAGGTTCCTCGGAGCCCTTTGCCCAGAGCTCGGTAACACCATTAGCACAGATCCTCCAGGCAGCAGCATGCACTCTGCAAACCTCCTGCTGCATTAAGGACTGATAAATCACATTAGAGGGTCCCCATGCATCCATCTGCTCCATGGATTTTCTGATTAAGGGCCGTGTTGGGAGCCCTTGGCCACATCGCRTCCCCACGCTGAGGAGCGGGAAGATGCTGCTTCCATATTTATTCCTCTGGTCATTTTTCCTATTAATGTCCCTGGCAGCAAAAGCTGGAGAAGTTTCCTGGGGCTGCACCGTGCCMGCTGGGCTGGTTTTGGTGTTGGTTTTGGTGGGTTGTGGTCAGGTCTGATCCCTCTGCTCCCCTCTGTCTTCCAGATCTGGGACACGGCCGGGCAGGAGCGCTTCCGCAGCGTCACCCACGCCTACTACCGGGATGCCCACGGTAAGAAAAGCCACCTCAGCTCTCGGGGAGCTCTGAGCTGCCACTCCAGCCCAGGTGAGTCAGGAATCACTGGAGTGGTTTTCCACGGGAAGCAGCTGCCGTGGATGGAGGAGGCTCTGCAAATACCGGCAGTGTGAGGGGTTGCTGGATTTTAGTGYGTTGTTCTGTATCTCACAGCAGGGACCTCATGTCCGCAGCTGTGACCTCCCACAGGCAGCTTGCAGAGTGTTTTAAGCCATGGACTTAGCTTGGCACTGGCACTAATGCCCTGTCCCTCTCTCCACAGCCCTGCTCCTGCTCTACGATGTCACCAACAAAGCGTCCTTCGACAATATCCAGGTACAGCAGCACCCCCGGGCCCTCCTGCTGTTAGTCCCTCATGTGTGATTGGCTGGGTTCATACAGGAGGAAATGTGTGTTGGAGGTGGAAGCTGTGGTCCCTGGCAGAAGGGCAGTGGTTACTGTTGAGCACCTGCAAAGAGGGGAGGGGACAGGCAGAGAAGGTTTTCCCTTTCGCAGCAAATAAAACGGTGATGGATTCACGGCTCCGGCCAATTAACGCTGTGTAATTACAGCACTGGCAGAGAACTTGCTGCGGAAGCTGGGCACGGTAGCTGAGCATGGGAGCTTTCCCCAGCGAGCTGCTCCCTCATCCCTCTCTGCTCCTTCAGGGCACAGTGATTTGGGGCTGGGCACGTCACTGTCCCCCCACCTCAGTCCAAACCTGGCAGGGAGAGGGTCACATCACCTCCCAGCCCACTGCCCTTCCTGCCAGCTTTGGAGGGGTGTTGGTGCYCGAGTTTGCCTCCTCCCCTGGGTCCTTCAGGGCTGCTGGGGACCAGTGCTGGGGCAGAGGGCTCTCCAAGCTGGCAGAGGGGGACTCAGGACACRCGGGCACTCAGTGTCCCCTCCCTTCACCCCACTGGCCCCATGTGGCTGCTGGGGGCCACCTGTGCCAGCCCTGGCAGGGCACGTCCCGACCCRGGGAGCAATTACCCCTGACTGGACTGGATGTAATTGCTCATGTCCCAGCCATGAGAACACTGCGTGCATCTGTGGGGAGCAGCTGTGCCTGCACCAACACCCTGTGTCATGGTGCCACCAACACCCCACCGCTGTCATGTGTCACACCAGCTCCTGGGCTCCCACAGCCCCTGATCCCCTGGGCCTGGAGCTCTCCTGCTCCTGAGCATCCTTCCCTTGGCAGGGAGCAGGGATCAGCAGGGATCACTAGAGACCACTGGGGATCACTGTGAGCCCAGCCACAGCACTGGAGACAGCAAGCAGCTGCTCACACCACGGGAGTTTACAGGGTTTACAGGGAATTAGGGCAGGTTTGATTAGATTAGGCTGGATTAGAGCGCAGGCAAGTCACCCCATGGCTCTGGAGGCCGGTTCAGGTGCCTGCCAGGATCAGTGTGCTTGGCATGGGGGCAGCACATGCAGGRCATGGGTACAGGGCACATCCTGGAGCCACTGCTCTGCCTTGTCCTCCAAAAGGAGGTGCAGTCTGAATGTCCCAGCCRAGGGGGAATGGGGGTCAAAGCCCTGCAAGCGCCTGTGGGCATACAGAACAGACAGTGGGGGCAGAAGGCTGCTGTTACCCTGGGAAATGGGGATCTGGCAGCGGCCAAAGTGGGTCCCCCAGGGCTTGGGGATACCTCCTTGTTGACAGGGATCATCCCTGGAACATCACATCCCTGGCATGGCTTGGGATGGCAACATTGCCTACAAAGGGTATCCATGCCCCCATCACTCCTGTTYTCCTCCTCCTCCTGGAGCTGTTGCCAACCTGTCTCTTTGGCTGTGTCCCTCCAGGCCTGGCTGACAGAGATCCATGAATATGCACAGCAGGATGTGGTCCTCATGTTGCTGGGAAACAAGGTGAGCCTGGCCCCACGGCTTTGCCAGAGCCTCCTCTTCCTCCCACACTGGAGCCATGGGCAGGGGAGCCTGGCAGGGCATATGGGGACAGGGAGGTACCTACTGGTGACCTACCAGATGACCACAAACTGCTCTTTCTCATTTCTGTTGCAGGTGGATTCAGCCCAGGACAGAGTGGTGAAAAGGGAAGATGGAGAGAAACTTGCTAAGGTAGGAGAGATACCTGAGGATATGGCTACCTGGAGACCAGTGTGACTCTAAACACACCTGGGAGCACTTGGCTGCTTTTCCCTTGTGCTCTCCCTTTCCTCCTCATCTGTTCTTCTTCCACTAAGTTTCCACTAACACTACTTCTTTGTCCTCAAAAATTACTCCCTGGGAGCCCTTGGGAACATGCTTGGTGACATTCCTGACACCACTGTGTCTCATCCCACAGGAGTACGGAGTGCCCTTCATGGAGACCAGTGCCAAAAGTGGCCTCAATGTGGAATTAGCGTTCACAGCCATCGCAAAGTAAGTGACCAGAGCACTGGCCATGCCATTGGGGGAACATTAGCAGTGTCCAGGCCATGCTRAGTTCAACTGAGCTGGGCAAGGCAGCTTGGAATCACAGAATCCTGGAATGGTTTGGGTTGGATGGGATCTTAAAGCCCATCCAGTTCCATCCCCTGCGATGGGAAGGGACACCTTAAACTATCCCAGGATGCTCCAAGCCCCAACCAATCTGGCTTTGGACAATTCCAGGGATCCATGGACAGCCACAGCTTCTCTGGGCACCCTGTGCCATGGCTTCAGCACTCYCACAGGGAAGAATTCCTTCCCAATAATCCCATTTTACCCTGCCCTGTCWGTGTGAAGCCATTCCCCTTTGCCCTGTCCCTCCATGCTCTTGTCCWAACTCCCTCTCCAGCTTCTTCCAGAMAAAATTCTCTCCCTGCCAGAAGCAGCAGCATGAGAATAACACCTTTCCCCTTTCCCAGGGAGCTGAAGCACAGGTCCATGAAGCTGCCCAACGAGCCCAAATTCAAGCTCCATGACTACGTGAAGAAGGAAGTGCGAGGCTCAGGCTGCTGCAGGTCCTAACAGGTGTTTGTACAGAGACTCAGGCCCGTGGGCAGTGTGTGCATGTCTGTCTGTCGTGTCTGTGTCTGCCCCGAAGGCCAGCTGAGACCAGGGCAAAGGAGCAGCAGGAAAAGTTCTCTTGGATTCTGCAGCCCCGTCTCACCCATCAGCTCCAGCTCCCCTCGCTGGCATTCCCACCTGGCTCGCAGGTGGGAGGTGGGTGTTTGGGAAGGGGCTGGGGTCTCCTTCTGTGCCTGCTCTGTGAGGCTGCTGTAACCTTCCTGAGAGCCAGGGTGTGATGCAGGGGAACCAACACCTTCTCCCGGCCCAGGAGGAAAAAAGTCCTGAATTCTTTCTGGGTAGGAGAAAGTCCTGAATTCCCTTTTCTTTCCTTGTGTACCTGGAATTCAGTTGTGAGAGTCCTGGCCTGGGGTGTGCAGGAAGGGTGTTTTAAGGCAGCCAATTTTGTAGTTGTTTCTCCTGTCTGTCCATCCCTGTGAGGTGGGATACACTTCCACAATGAGGGATTCTGCTGTTCCTGCAAAGACAGAGCTTGGCTGTCTGTCCGAGTGAGCTCCTGCACACCTGGCTGTGTACAGAGATTTCTCAATGTTCATCTCTTCAGGAAAGGCTCTGGTTCTCCCCCTTCTGCTGTTTCTAGTACTTTGAGAAGAAACCTAATGTATTGCAGCTTATTCTAAATACCTTCCTGTAAGTGTGATGGTGTTTTCAGACTGCAACAATGCTTTGATATCTTCAAAGTTCTCCTGGGCAGCTTTCTTTTCACCGCAGAGAGCTGGGGGGAAGCTGCAGGCAGTGATTTTACAGGCTGCAGACTCCTGCCAGCTCTCTTCAAGGGCCTCCTCACCCCTTTGGTCTGTGTCAGGCTTTTGGCTGTTTTTTTGTCAAGCTGCACTTCTAAGTACAAATTTGAATCTCGATGAAGTGTTTGGCCTTTGGCAATTTTTCCCTTTGAAAACTCCACGCACACATCAGCAGGTGCCTGCCGCACTGAGCCTTGGTGGCCTCTTCAAATGAAATAAARTAACCCATCCTTTGCCCTCCAGCCAGTGCCAGCCCCCTCAGCAGCTGACTCAGATGCCCCCACCCCTCATTTTGGCTCAAGCACCACCTTCCTGACCGGCATAAGGAGCCTTTGCAGCTCCTGTGTGCTCTGAGCTTCACTCCTTAGGGAGCTACAGCTTCACAGTGTGAAAAAAGGATCTTAAAATGGACCAATTTTTTTCCCTAAATAGTATTTTAGGGAGAGAAAAGTATTAAACTTGTCTGATTTAAATTTTAAAATCACTTGTGGAAAACCCATTCCTGCAAGAGCATTTGCATTCCTGGCAAACCCTGCTGCCAGTCCCTTAGGAGCAGCCAGKTGAGCTCTGTGATGGGGGGGCTGTCAGGGGCTCCCTCATCCCAGTAATTTGGTTTTGTGTGGGGTAGGATCAGCCTGGCAGAGGCCAGGAACARCTCTGCCCTTGGAGCAGCAACAGCCCCATCCCAAGGTGACAAGAAATGTCCCTAAAAGCAAAACTTAGGATTCGTAATGGGTTAGGATTCCTAATTCCAGGTTGCTGCCTTCCCTCTCCCTCACAGACTGGCATCTGTCTGGGAGACAAAGCTGACAACCGGTCCCTTCCTACTCAGTGTGGGTCCAAAACCAGCTAAAACTTTAAATGAGGAAGATGTAAATGTTTCCCTTTGGAGCACAACTCTGCTACAGCAGAGACCTCACAGCCATGTTTGTGGTTTAGACCCAAACTGAGCAGGCTCAGCCCCTCTCCCCCACGCACCAGTTCCCAATGTGGAACTGTTTTCCCAGTGCCTGCAGTGGCCTGGCCCCAAAGCCCCTCCTCATGGTCATTTGGGATTTTTCCATGGGCCTTTGCTGCCACCACGTGGAATTGCTCAGTGCAGCGTTAATTATTCGAGTTAATTGYTCAGTGCATCCAGCCATGTGCAAGGACTCGGCCTCACCTGCAACATCCCATTTCCGCTGGCTCTTGTTTACAGCTTTTGGTTCATTCCTGTTAATAAAATTTTTTAATAATCTCYCTGGCTACAGTGGTGTTTCGATTGTCTAAATACACAGCACTGCCACTCAAATAGTTCAGCACAGCCTTGAACCCACCTGGATCCACACGGCAGAACTGGGGAATGACCCAGTTAAGATTGGATATTGGGGGAATTTCTCCCCAAAAAGGGCTGTCCAGCCCTGGCACGGCTACCCAGGGCAATGTTAGAATCCCTATCCCCAAAGGGATGTAACAGCCATGTGGATGTGGCACAGCTGTTGGACTTGGGTCTTAAAGATCTTTTCCAACATAAGTGACTCCAAAATTCCAATGTAGGGAGTGGGGCTGTGCAAAGTGCAGCACATTTCAACACACTCCAGTTCCACTGGGTACCCACATAAAATTTCCACTCAGTCTGTGGATGGAAACTGTTAAAGATAGAAGCAAACCCCAAACTTTTCAAAACTTTATTCACCTGTAAGATACAAAATTGGCTTTATATAGAAGCCAAAGCAATACAGCAATAAAGCATTTAAAAATAAGGCTAGACTTGAGACCGGGAAAATATTATAGGAGTAACTTGTAATCTTCCACAGAGCTAAACAGAAAAAAAAGATTCTCTATCTACACACTGTAGCCGTAGAGTTCAGAGTGTAAATCTTCACTTACCACACTACTGAACCTACTGTCTGGACAGGACATTCACCTCGAACTAACCCATGAGGAAAACTCGGCGAATTCCTTCCTCCAGTCCATTCTGCAGCTGCTTCTTTGTGCTTTAAGAGCCATCTCGTTGCAGAGCTGGAGCAGCAGCGTTTCCCCGCGGGTCTCAGCCCCACTTACCGCCAACACCGGAACAGGCGACACCGTTTTACCGGCCCAGAACCCCGGGGCCTGCCGCGRATCGGGCACGGCGGCTCCGGGACGCCGCCACCGTCGGCTCTCACGTCGCGATCGGTTCCCGCCGAGCCCTGAGGGGAGAAGGCAGCGCGTGAGGGAGAGGAGTCGCACCGCCCGCCCAGCCGGGCCGCGGAACTCGCGGACCTCAGTCGTGGCTGCTCAGCAGGGGCTGCGGCCGCCCGCCGCCCTCAGACGAGGTGTCAGAAAGGTAAATGTGGATCATCACCGGCCCGCCTTCGGTAATATCCCCGTTACCGGCCCCGCTCCCGCCCAACCCGTCCAACCCCGCACCTCAAGCTGGAAAGACCGCACGTGGTCCGCGCTACASATTTTATAGSCTCTGCGACGCCGCTATTGGTCAGRCTGCTGTGGGCACAGCCAATCGTCAGCGGTTCGCGTGACCGCCGCCCCACCTCTCCCAGCGCTGATTGGCCGCCGCTCTCTCCCGTGCCAATGGCGACGCGCGGCGCAGCGTGGCCCGAGGCGGCTGTTGCCGCCGTCTGATTGGTCGCTGCAGGAGGCCGGGCCGAGCCAGTAGCAACAGTGGTTGTAGTATGGAGTGACTGTCCGCGGGGGCTGTTGGGAGTTGTAGTCCAAGCGGTGCGGCGGCACGGGCAGGAAGCGGCGCARGAGACTACAAGTCCCGAGGAGCGCCGGGCACAGCTCTTCCGGGCCGGGCGGCAGCGGGGAGCAGGCCCGGGCGCGATGTGCCGGGACCGGGCACCGGCGCTGCGGCCGCCGCCGCCGCTGGGAGGTACGGACGGGCCGGGGAGAGCCGGGCGGGCCGCGCCGGGCGGCTCCGTGACGGGAAGGGCCGGGTCGGGTCGGGCTGGGCCGGGGGCGCTGGGCCGCGGTTCGGGGAGGTGCCGGTGAAGGATCCCGGGGCTGGCCCGTGTCCGCCGGGTGTGTCTGGGGGTGCCAATGGATCTGTCGGGGCGCTCGGAGGAGCTCGAGCATTATCTGTGCTATTTCGTCCTCGGTGAATCCCGCCCGGGTCTCGCTCACCGTCCCCACTGCCCTCCCGGTGTGTTCGCTGGGTCTCAGCGCAGGCTTTGCTGAGCTTTGTCTTTTTCTGCTTAGTTTTGTCGTTTTCTGCTCTATTCCTTGTYCGACCGCGGCACGTGTTGCTGCTGGTTCTCTCTTGCCCTCCCAGTAACCTCGTTTCCCTGGGCTTTGGTCCCAYAATATACAGAATATGCGATATCTGGGGGTAGATCTCCGCAGCTATCCCAGAACATTTGCAGATCTGGATCAGGCAGCGGATTTTGAATTGTGCCCTCTTCTCATTTCAAACGAGCTCTTGGGGCTCTGTCCCCTCCCGCTGTGGCCCCTGTCCTGGTGACAGACGCTGTCAAACGCTTTGCTCCAGTCTGATCCGTGAGCTGATGTGCTGGGAAGGGCAGTAGGGAGGATTTTCTTTGGATTCAGCTTCCTTTTGAGCACTGTTGGGGTCAAACACAGCGACTCTGTGCTACTGGGGGCTGGTGAGCGTTAMAAGAGCTGCGTTTTGTGTGTCCAAAACCCACCAGGTCCAGGCTGCTGTCCATGCCAGGGTGTAGCTGGGTTAAGAACTGTGACCTAGCAGTTGTTTTTTCCACTTTGGCAACGTTGCTTTGCCTTTGTTTCAATTCCAGCACTCTAATTTTGCCTCCCTGTGCATTTTCCCCGCAGGGATGTGTTTTCAGCCTGTGCTGAGCAGTTGGGTTCCTCTTAAACAGCTGCTGCATTTTGGCCTGGAGTGTTTGTCAGTGGTTTCAGCTTCCAGCCACAGCGAGGATGGTGGGGCTGCAGGAGAGGGCTTGGGGGTGAAGGATGGTTCCAGAAATGACTTGATGAGTAAAAGTAGTATAAGATCACAAAATCCCAGAATTGTTTAGGTTGGAAAACACCTCCAAGATCATCGAGTCCACSCAGTGTCCGTCTGATCCCCATCTTGTCACCAGCCCAGGGCACTGAGTGCCACATCCACTTCCAGGGATGGGCACTCCCTGGGCAGCCCCTTCCAATGTTGAACAACCCCTTGCATGRAAAAAATCCTYCTGATGTCCAACCAGAGCCTTCCCTGGCAAGGAAAATTCCTAAAATCACGCAGGAAGCTGCGGGAGCAGGGATTGTCTGCAGTCTGCTGGATTCCCTCCAGGCCCTGGGGTCCCCTGTCTGGAGCAGAGAAGGTTCAGGGTGAATCCACACAAAAAGCTCTGGTGTTGGGGTTTGGTTTGTGTGCAGGTGACCCTGCCCTGAGGGAGGGAATGCTTTATYCTGTGGAAGTGGGAAAGCTGAGCCAAAGTGGTGTTTCCAGTCAGGGGACGCTGGTACCTTCACTGCTAACACTCAAACGGGGATTTTTGTGATATTGCTTGGACTCAAGGAAGCTAAAAATCCCCAATCCATAGTTTTCAGGCGGTTTGGTTCCCTGATCCAGGGGATCCCAGGGTGGCCTCTCACCAGACCATTCCATCATAGCTTCTGATGGACTAAAGCCTCATGTGAGGCATCACAGGGCAGTTTTTGTGTCCCCTGGCTGAAGTCAGCCCTTCCCTTCCCAGGGCTCCACAATCCCAAGGTGCTGCTGGAGCCTCGGGCAGCCCTGCAGGCTCTGGGATATCGCTGAGCACCTTGTGCTGGTGCTGGTGCCAGCTCTGCCCTGTGCCTGGGGATGGTCCTGGGCACTGCTGAACACTTTGCAGCCTCAGTAGGGTTCAGCCATGAGTTGTCTCGAGGGCTGAGCATTCAGCTGTTCCCAGGGWCCTTCCAAGCCCTGCTGGCCCTGACTGTGGGATTTCCTGGAGTGTGACTGTACCTTTCTCAYCGCTTATCTCAGCCAAGCCCAGGTGTGCCAGGAGGAGTGCACAGGAGAGAAAATCCTTCCTGGATTCAAATACTTGAATTGTGTGGCCATATGTTCAGGCTGTTGGAACTCTTCCCTCCTGCTTTTTTTTCCCTTTGCTGTCCCTTCCCTGCCTGTGCCCCTTTGCCATGGGAATGGTGAGGCACACACCAGCACATCCCTGTGCCCGTGGTTGGATCTGGGGGTGTAGTGGGCAGCTACAGGAAGGAGGCAGCTGGCTGCTCACAGGGGTGTGTGTCACCCTTCTTAGAGATCAGCAAGTCCTCCTGGAGCCCAGGGCAGCAGCACCCCAAATTACCCATTCAGGCTGCTCGTGCTCTGCCTTCAGCACAGCTCCAGCTGGGAGCTTCACCAGAGTCACCTTCCTGCTTTTAATGTTCAGRGGGCTGGAGTGGGGCAGTGCCTGCTCCTGGGAGAGCCTCAGCTGTGGGAGGGGGTGTCCTGGCAGTAGAAATCCCCCACCATCAGTGTCTGTATTTCAGGCAAGTCCTGCTCCCCACCTCTTCCTTTTTGTGGCAGTTCTTAGCTAACTGGCTTTCCCTGGATTGTCCCTCCAAGCAAAGACCRYGTTGCTGTTTGTTRTTCAGAAWTCTGAATAGTTTGAAACYATAAAGAGAGTGAGAAACTCAAACTCCCCTTAAAGCAAGCRAAGGACTTTTCTGTCTCTGGAACTTGGTCCAATCAGGGCAATAAATCCATGTGTGCTAAGAGAGGGTTGTTTTTCCTGCACTAAACTGAACCCGGAGCAGCCGGGGCAAAGCTGGGAGGCAGCMTGGAGATTGGCTGAGCTGTGGGATTTTCCAGCTGGATTTACATATCGCCCACTGCTCCGCATGCCTTTGTGTTTACATCACTGGGGAGCGATCCACACACGCACACACATAGCGGAAGAGGCACTTTGGCCGAGGGAAAGCCTGTCCACAGCTCAGCAACTGGGCATGGTGGTGGCATCTTGCCGGGCTCCRCTGCTCCGGGATGGCCGAGGGTGAGTTTCCTCCAAGGAACAGCGTTTGCTCCGGGTGCTGGGTGTCAGGCTGCCGGCAGCATTCCAGGGAAGCTGCTCTGCTTCAGCAGTGAGGCAGGAACAGTTTTTTTTTTTATTCCAGGAGATACCTGGAAGCCAGCACCACTTTGGAAGTGGGTGCCTGTGGCCTGTCCAACAGCTGGAGCTCTGTTATGCTCATTTTATGATCCTTCAGAGTGACCTTTGTGAGGACGTGGAATGCTTGATTGCAGCAACCCAGTGAGTGTGTTCTGAGGTTGTTCTGCTGGTTTCAGAGGTGGGAAATCCTCGATAYTCCTTAGGCAGAGTTGTGAGCACAGAAGCTGAGTTTATGAGGAGAGGTGGTGTCCCGCTGCCTCCCCTGGAATTCTGAGTCACCCTCGGGAGAGAGTTCAATCCGTGGTGTTTGGGGGTTGTGGGATGCTGAATGGTACTTCTGTCTCAAAGCTGTCAGTAGATTTGCCATGGTGGAAGTGTCCACATCCACTGATTTCTTTTGGAATCAAGGATTTGGTGCCTGCWTCTCCCAGGATCACTAGTTTGATCRATGAGTTTTGGTACMTATGTGGTGCCTCCTGCTTGTTCTCAGTGGCATAGTTCAAGGAAATTGTACTAAAAAAGWGCAGGTGACTGGAATTCACTGGGGTTTTTTTTATGAAGAAGATGATGCATTTCAGCTGTTTTTTTGAAGTGTTCTAGTTGCATCCAGAGGGCAGAGAAGAGTATGTGTCATGAGGTGTCAAAGCTTTGGAGGATGTTGGGGGGAACAGGGGGTGGAAGTGATACTTTGCGCTTTTTGAGTCATGCCTATGGGCTCAGGTTTCCTATGACTTTAATCTGGAAGAATCCCATAGTGTGGTGGGGTGGTTACAGCTTTCCAGAGGATGCAGTGCAGCCAGCCATAAGGCAGAGCAGCAGGAAAAGGCTTCAGCTGTGGCACAGGAATTGAGGRATGAGGGAGAAAGAGGCTTTGATTGCTTTGTGTCCAGCAGGACTCCAGGAGAGCAGAACCCAGGTGAGACAAACATCCCTCTGGCTTCCTTGGGAGAACACAAACCAAACTTTCCATCCCCCAGGCTTTGCTGCTTGTCTTCCAAGGGTTTTCAGTTGAGTTGCAAGCCCCTCTACTTACCATATTTGCAGCAGGGAGACCAAGAGCAGAGTTGAGCCAGTCCGCAGGACCCTGTGGGGCCTTGGCAGCCACAGGTTCTCTCTGTCAAACAAGTCTGAGGAGCACSAGTTGTGGTGTGAGTGGCGTGGGTGACTGTTCTCAGCTTCTGGAGTGTGATACCTTCCATCAACATCTGCCTTGCACMGAGTTGGCCATTCCCTCCTGAGGAACTGAAGCAGGGCTGAGATTTTTGCCTTGCAGGGAGAAGATGTTGTTGGTTTCAGGGCTTGGTTATTCTTTTTCCTTCACCCAATCCACCATTTAATAATGTGATGGTCTCAGAAGGGATCTGCTCTTTGAGGGAGAATGTGGAAGAGCACAAGCTGTGAGAGGCACAGCACGCAGCTCTGCAGTGGCAGAGCCAACTTTTAAAGCACCTTTTGATTAAGGTCCTTGTGTGGCAGAACTGTGAATGTTCCTGTTCCTGCCCAGCAGTGACTGAGGAGGTGCTAAGCTCACACAGGACCATTTTGGTTGCAGGGTCAGAACTGTTGAGCCCTGGGCTGCATAACAAAAATGGTCTTGTAGRTGGATCCTTCCAGGTTACCTGAAATGGAAATAAAGCTTCAAATGTAGCTTTTGTGTCATGGAACAGCACTGAATATTGGCCTCTGTTCTAACTTCTAATTTCATTTTTTCTGGGAAAATTGAGATGCTTCGTTTCAGTAGAGCAATCACTTTTGATCCAGCTATGGAGACATTTGAAAGTTAYAGCTTCACGTTTTAACATGAAGTATTGCAAAAATTCCTCTGTCCCAAGGCTTCATTATCCTTTGGGAAAAGCACCATATGAAATGCTTTTTCTTTCTGAACTCCATTTGTTCAAAGGTATGGCAGTGTTCAAACAGCTGTTGAATGTGCTCTCACAGCCCTGCAGTCAGTGGAAGCACTGGTAAAAGTAGCAGCAATTAAAAATATCCCTTTTATTTTTATTGATGAYGGCTCAGTACAATTATGGTCTCACTGTAAGACGCTCAGAAAAGCTGGTGTGACATATAAGAAAAACTTATAAACAGTAAAGAGACTGTTCCACAGATTCATCAGATGGAGATGCCATGTTCTGCCAGAAAGGCTGAACTTCTGTTCATGTTTTATGTCTTCCTGTACTGACTGACATCTAAAGAGTGTAAGAAATGTTGTGCTGGGTCAGATCTTTTAGATTTTAGCTCATCCACAACCTCTTTGTCTCCTTAGTTTTGTGGGGTTTTTCTTAAGTTCTTCACCACCAGTGTGGTATTGACTGCTCGGAGGAGCCAAATGTCAGCTCAAAGGTGGTGATTTCAATGCTGGCTTTTTCTGGGCATCTTCAGCTGGGAGCTGGAACAACTGACTCAGCAGTGCTGCTTGGCCTGGTGTTCCTGAGCTGAGGAGTGACCGAGGGCTCCAATGTCTGCTTCCTGTCCTGTGATAGACTCGAGAGGTGTCTGCTTCAGGGATCTGCTGCAGCTCTGCATTCTTACAACCTGTGCCGTGCAGGTCAGACCAGATGCCAATAGTCCCCGTCACCCTGAGGTGCTGATGGTCACAGAATGGTTAATTAGCCCACAAAGTCACCCTGCACCCTTGGCACCTGCGTGCCTTGCCCTTGTTCCATGAAGCTGTCGGAGCTTTTGTCAGAGTATTTCCCTGGGGGTGTGCCAACACTCTCAAGGATGTGTAACCCTSCTTGTTTTGCGTGCAGTGTTGTAAGAGGAACAGAAGCTCGTGTCTTATGCCATAAATACCCGGGCTGTGAGATAAGGAAGTTCAACGTCAGCCAGAGGCTGCTCCAGCCAGGGCAGGGTAACCCACGACTGCATTTCCCACAGCAAACACTCCTGCTGCGGGACAATTTGCCAGCCCAGCAGTTTTCCTGGGGGTGAATAACCTTGGAGAGAGCTTAAGTGGGCAGAGAGAGGGGAAAGGAAGAACCAGCAGGTGTAGGACCGGTGACTGAGCCCCTCAGAGTGGCTGTTGTGTGAGGTGGAGGTGTTGCTGGTGTGCTCTTGGCAAGGTGACTCTGTGCCATGTGGGACTGCCAGCCACTCCCTGCTGTGTCACATCTCCCTGCATGCCCATGGCTCTCCCAAAGTGCAGCCAGAGCACAACCCCAGCAATGCCAAAGTGTCAGTCCTGCCCTGGGAACCAGCTCCTGATTGGGATGTTTGTGAGGAATGGGCTACTCCATCCCTTCTCCTCTGCCATGTCCTCTCTCAAGTCTTGGCTTTGGGGTTGGTCAGGATTTTCAGCAGGGTTTTGGGAATAGCCAAGGGGGTGTATGCACGCTCTGGGGCAGAGGGGAGGGAGGGCAGACCCSTGAGGGGTCCCACCAGACCCCAGGACTCTAGAATTAGCCAGGCCACTGGTCCTGATTCTTCTGCCATCTTTGGGGTACAGTCTCGGGGTGATCCGTGGCTGATCCTCTTGGATCTCCCCTCAGCAGTGGGGAKGAAGAGCACTGCTTGCTCCTGCAGCTGCCACTGCAGCTGCTGGTGGTTGGGTTTTTCCTTGCCTGGATTACTACAGTAGGATTTTGAGGCTTTTCTTCTCACTGAGTCTCAAAAGCCTCGAGTTGATCCCTGTGATGTGCAAATTCTGAAACCTATCCCTGCCCCCCCTCACATCTGGTTATGATCAGCTGTGGGAATTACTGAATATTGGGTCCCCACARCTTCCTTTTCCCAGGGGAGATTTCCCCCCACTCTTTGTTTACTGTAAAAAAAAAACACTGATGTTGCATGTTAAAAAATGAAAAAAAAAAAAAGTAAATCCAGGCAAGGAGAATTTGGATCGCAGGCTGGCTTCCCAACACTAACCACCCGTGAGGGACACTCATCCTCCAGGCCTGGGAGCACAGGACAGTGCAGCTGGCGGGGTTCAGATGCCAAGCAAAGGTGCAGAGATCTGGTACAGATTTTTGCAAATGCTGTAGGAAGCTGGCATTAATGTTGACAACATCAGCTCTTTTCTGCCTCCTTTTAAATTCTTTGATATCAGTTGGAAAAGGTTCTCAGATGGAAAGTAAGGTGTGAGGAGCTGTCAGACAATRCTCTGGAGAGGTGTCTGCTCTGCTKAAATGCTCCTGTCTGTGGTGGGTGCAGAGATTTGGGCTGAAATCAGATATTGCTGTGACAGCTGGGGTTTTGCAGCCAGCCTGATATTCTGCTCAACATTTTTTCCATGGCTCGCATTCCTCTGGTCTCTGCTCAGAGCAGACAYGAGCAGGCTCCCTGCTGCTGCTGCAGGTACCTTGTTCAGCCAAGCTGCAAGCACAGGTCATGCTTATAAACAGTGAGTGGAAAATCCCTGTATTCCACATTTCCTTCCTCCCTTTGGATTTAGTGAGGGTTCCCAGGCGGGGATTGAAGGGTCATTGCAGTGGCTGCAGTCACAGTTTGTGGCACATCTGATCCGATGTTTAAGGATATCACAGAACTCCTCACGCTGTCAGTTATCCCCATTTTTGTTTTTCCCTGTCTCTGAGTGTTTCCCGCTGCTTGAGTSTCCATCTGTTACATCTGAAGGTGATACATACCCTGCAGATGAGGAGGGAATGAAGCTCTGCCTGAGTCTCCAGACAGCCCACGATCCTCCATCAGGATGGGCTTCCTCTCTTTCAGAGGAAATGACTGTTTGCCCTAAAACCCAARAGGAATATTTGATATGCAGGGTTCCCCTAACACTGACATGGCTGATGAAGTGGGAGCATATCCCTGCTCCTGCCTTTGAGGAGTGCAGGATAAAGGGTGTGTGGGTAGGTGTTGCTGAGGTTCTCTGAAAAAGGAATCATGGATTTGTATCCCTGGAAAATGGAACATTTTTCTTATTTCCACCCAACAATGGGAGGATGACAGTGCTGAATCCCTTTCCCAGAGGAGAGTGGTGAGCCCAGCTGTACTGCTAGATGTAGGGAACCTGTGGAGAGGSGAATTTTAGGGATACACATGTTAGTGGACATGAGATGATGCAGCCTTGAGATGGGGAATCCCAGGAGATGTGGCAGTTTGTGCCATCACTTCTGGAAGTACTTGCTTTGCTTAATTTATGAGCACTGCATCATCTGGAGACCCCAGCAGGAGACCTCTCATCTTCAGGTTTTGTAGCTGAAGAGAGGAATCTTCCCCTTGTGCAGAAGGGGGAACTTTGCCGGGAGGAAGCCGAGGGCTCCAGTGGCTCATCCAAGGCTACCAGAGGGTCAGTGGGGTTCAGATCCCATGGGGCCATGGCCAGTGTCCCAAAACCTTTGTCTGCCCTTTTCTACCTCACACCCTCCCGGTTTACCCCGCTCTCTGTGCCCTCAGGAGCACAGACAGGAATTAAAGGATCCAATGGCCAAAGCCAAACTTCTGGCTTGCTGGAGCTCAGCTTTAAACTCTGCAGGTCTCCCTGATGCAGCAGCACAGCTCTGCTTCATTCCTGCTGCTTTTGACTCAGCTCCAGACTCTGTGCTCAGCATCTCCTCAGGGATCTGGCATTTGCAAGCAGCCAGGACTGTGCTGTCACGTGTGTGGAAAACATTATCCAGATTGCTGTTTTCAGATGGTTTTGGGTTTGGTTTCAGGGTTTCTGTTTGSTTGGTTTTTCTTTGGAATTTTGTTTTTTATGATTTTTGATTTTAGTGAGAGAGTTTAATTCTCTTCTCAGGATTCTGCTGCTGCTGCTCCTGGCTGCCTGACAGCTGTTGGATGCAGAGCTGCAGGGAGCACCAGGAAGTGCTGTGTCAGGCCCTGAGCAGAGCCTTGGTTGAGGACAGCTCCAGCATCACCTTTGCAGTGTTTAAAATGCCTGTGCAGGATGTCCCCAGCCCTGTGTGCTAGGGCTCTCCAGGGAAATGGGAATCCCGGGATAAATCCCAGGTCACAGCTGTGGGGTGGGATCCTGTCTCTCTTTGAGCCTCACTTACCCTTTCTGTAAAGTGGAGAAATCACAGTGGTGTTTTTCTAAAGAGCTTGGWGGTTTAGGACTTGTCACCCTCAGATTAGAGAAAACCAAACTCAGTGCTGGAAACACCTGAGACACTTCACCTCCCCGTTTTTCTCTGAGGGAAACTCCTGCCTGAGCCACGAGCATCCCTGTGATGGCAGAGGAGCTGCAGCTCCTTCCTGAGGGTGTCCTGGCTCTGAAGGAGATTGAGAGCATCTTGTCAGATCTGCTGGGACAGCAGCATAATTGTGCCCTGAAGCAGCATCAAGTTTCAGCAGAGGTCAAAGAAAGCAAACTCCATGTGTTTCTGCAGATTATTGTGAAATTCTTGGCTTTGCAAACTTGAGCCTAGTGAAACAGCAGAGGGAGAGAAATGAGGCTTTTATTAAAAGATAATCATGTATTWAAAAAATGCTGAACACTCATCCAGGAATGATTTGAAGGAATCTGACTTTGTCSTCGCCTCTTGCTTCTGAAAATCCAGGTTTATGTGAGTACAGGTAAACACCTGGGCTTAATGCTGCAGGAGACTGTTCTCTGAGCCCAGGAAAATACACCCAGTGAGCCTCACTCCCTTTGTGTCCTTCTTCCACAGAGCAAGCTTCCCATGATTAACAGATGCTGGCCTAGATTATGAGCTCAAACAAGAACGCTCGCTACAATCGTTTCTCCAGTGGCACAACAAACATCACTACTTCTGAAAACACTAACGGGGTAAGGCCACTGCTGGTGGCACGGGGAGGGGACAGGGCTGCTTGCTGTGTTCTCATCCTTTCTTTTGAAATATRGTGTTTTCTTGCCACTTGAAATCTCACTATTCACAGATAAAAGTTGGGAATGTATGCAGTATTTCACCAGCTAAGACAATGTCTGGAGGCTTTAAATGCCCTGACATTCATTTTTTTCAATATTTCAGACAAGAATGGAAACAACTTTTGGACCAGCCTTCTCCGCTGTGACCACCATCACAAAGCGTGAGTATTTCATGTGTACAGTGTCTCCCCAAAGCACTGTGTGTGATCCCAGGGTGGTGGATGTTGTTTTACAGATCATAAAGCTGTTGGGAGAATCCCTGTGGTCATTAACCAGGTGCTGAGGGGCTGGGTTTGGTGTTATGCAGCCCAAGTGTCCTGACATGATGGAAATGAGCAGGCACAGGAATTTCCTCCCTCAGGCAGACTGAGCAGTACCACTGTGAAGCCCTTGCTGAAARCAGAGTAGTTCAGCAGGGTTTGAGACTGAGCTCAGCACCAAATCTTATTGATCCCTGTGACAATCATCACCATTGCTGAACATTTTCATCTTCCCTCTGTGCCTGACTGTGAGTCACTCTGGAGCTTTGGTAAAACCCCRTGGCCATTTTTTGCTCAGACAGGAGGGGATGCAAATGTCCCTGCTCATTTAGAATTCCTGTGCCTTGTTCCTCAAAGCTCAGCAGGTGAGGGGAGCCTGAGCCCTGGCACGTGGGGTGAATGTAGGAAGAGGCCTGATTTCATTCTGGAATACAAATATCCTTCCTTTAATAGAGACAAAAAGGCTTGACACTGATTTGGATAAGGAAGTGAACATCTGCCCGAGAAAAATATTTGGATTACATTTGTACTGGTCTCTGGATGGTTTTGGACTCCTGAATATTTACATTCAGACTTTTATACGAGTYAGTAACATGATCTCTATACAAATATCTCATATTTAATTTAGCATGCCTCCCCTGTGCCTCAAGAATATCCAGACCTCCCTGGATYCAGGCCATTTTTATTGATGACTGAGATTCATGAGAGTATAAAGTTTCCTTTTAATAGTATTTTTAACCTGTGGACCTGACAGAATATTACCTGTGTTCTTTTCTGGGCAATCTCTCAGAGATCAGGGTTGTTCTGCCTGTGCTGATATATCCATTCAGGAGCCAGCATTGTAGAACCCTTAATCTTTTTCAAGCTACAGAGGCTAACCTATAGCTWGGAAATGTTTCTGAGGAGCCTAAATGCTTGTTTTTCTCTTTTAACTCCCTTTAAAGCTGAGGGGACCAATACTTTCAAGCAGCACCGTCGGACCCCGTCCTCCTCCAGCACGCTCACCTACTCCCCACGGGATGAGGACGATGGCATGGTAGGTGTTGCCAGGACCCTTCTGACTGGCTTAGCTGATTAGATATGGAATGAGAGGTGTCTGGAGCTCCTCTGGACTCCTCTGTCTCCCTCATCATTCCTGTTCTCTGTGTTACATGTGCCCCAGAGGCAGGACCAGCCTCAGCATTGCTGGCTGCTCTCATGGTTGGTGCCGTGGGGAAGCAGCTCACTCTGTCCTGGGCTTTAGCTGGAGCTGCTGGTGCTGCTTTTCATGCTGCTTGAAATCGTTACGTGGCTCCAAAGGCCGGGAACTCCAAATCCCACAAGCTCCTTGTGAGAGCAGAGAGCTTGGAAGGAAACAGCCCCTGCCAGGGATGTCTGGGCTGTGGCTGGGGCCAGGCTCTCTCCGGGTTGGATGGATCCCAGCTGGCTCTGCAGTTATTGCCATGGAATCCATTCCTATTTTCACCTCCAGATGGGGCTTCTGACCACAGGGAGTGGGTTTGGAACCTGCAGAGGGGGATGTTGGACTCTACGGGTTGTGCTGGGCTTCCCACATTCACCATTMCATGTCTCCCAGTATCCTGGTGGAAAACCAGTTTTCAGTTTTGTGTCCAGCTTTCTCATTCACTTCTGAGCCAGTTCTTTTTGAGRAACTTAGTGATTCAACAGGCTTCAGGGTTAGCTGCTTGGAGAGAAATTAAACCAGTTAGATCAATTAAATCAAGAACAGCAATAGCAAAGCAAATTTTGGTAAAAGGTTGGACAGCTCCGAGGCTGGACCTTCTCCTGTCCCTGGTGCTCCAGCCACATCTCACAACCACAAGCTCTGTTTAGTCAGGTTACAAGACCCAATTTCTGAGCCAGGCATAAATGGATCACTGCTGCTGGAGTCAGGCACTGGAARACTGGGGTCAGCAACAGTATGGAGCTGCAGCACTTCTTAAAATAAATTTGACACCAGATTGCAAAGAATTTTATTGTCAGCATCCTATAAAGTTCCTTCTGTTGCTCAGAGRTCTTGCTGTGTTTTATGTGAGCCCGTGGGGGTTTTGTTTGTTGTTGGTCTTTTTTCTAACGAGTCCTTTGAAAGTTTGCCTGGTGTCCTTGGCAARTGCAGCTCTCCAGCCCACCACTGACCCCATGAGCTGAGTGTTCAGGCCACCCCTGGCTGTCAGCACTGACCCGTGGGCTGAGTGCTGAGCTCACAGTGCCGTTTTCATGAGCTGGGCAGTTCTCACCAGGCTGAGGGGAGGATTTTTCCAGAGGAGGAGATTCTGTGGATGTTTCATTTAGCCAGATCTGATGAAGAAAATCCCTGGTTCCTTTGAAAATGCCGCTGTCACAAGCTGGGGTGTACAGCCAAGAATGGGGGAGATCTCTGCTGGGAGCCAACTTCAATCCTCTTGGGCAGTGTCAGCCCACTTTCCCTGGAGTGTTAAATATTCTTTAACAAAAACAGTGAGAAGATTAATGAGTGATTCAGGAAGCAGTGTGAGGTGCTGACAGACCAGAACCGCCCCTGCCCTGCTCTGCGTGCTGCTCCAGACAGACTCACTAAMCCTCTTAGGAAGCTTCATTTGCTTTGTCAAGAAATAATCTGGGATTTCCCTTCCTCATCACTGAGTTTTCCCTCCTCCAGAAGCTGCCAAAGACTTCTCAGGCATCAGAGAGACAGYTGGAGACGAGTCAGAGCCCTCCTGTGACCTCCACCACCCCTTTTTCTTTCCTTCTAAAGCTGCTGTTAATAAAATAAAAGCAGAGCAGCATGTTCTGTGTGCAAGGCAGGGATTACTGAGTGGCTGCTGTCATCCTTCCTGAATGCAGTGCCACAGGTTCCCACCTTGCTGTGCTGACATGGAGCAGGAACCAGGGCTGGGCTGGAGCCTTCAYCTGGAGGCTGCTTCTCTAGCTGGGGTGATGGGAGCTGCAGCTAAAGATTGCAGCTGAATGTTGGAACAAATGGGTGCTATGGGTAGAGGCTGCCTGGCTGTTGTTTACGGGGAGCTTCACCTCTGAACCAGAGGCTGGATTGAATTACCTGCAAAAAAATCTCYATCTTCCATCAGATGTGTGAGTGTTCCATCCTCAGGCTGTGTGAAGGTGTGCCTGATGTTTAGTGCAGAARTAAGGTCTCTTGAGTTTTATCCTTGTTTGCTTGGCAGAATGAAGGCTGCAGATAGCTGGAGGGTCTGGAAATGCCAGCAAACCCTGTGCCATTCCCTGTTGTCCCCACAGCAAAGGGGGAGTGAGGAATCCTTTTCAGCACACCCCCTTCTCTCCTGTGCAGTTAACACCAGCATTTCCCAAACCAGGACACAGGGAGCTGAGCCCACAGTTTTACACAAACCTTCTGTGTCTGTCTCACACCCCTGCCTCCTGGAAATGCTGCAATCCCCCCTCTCTGTTGGTGATCCTCACTGATGTTGCTGGTGACAAACCTGCCTCCCTGCAGAGCCTGCCTTTGCTGTCCTCACCCCCCGTCACCTCCACAGTGGGAACTATGCACAGTCATTCTCCTTATTTTAATAACTTCGGTTGCTGGTGGAGGAAAATAATAAAATGAATGRATGCACATAAAATAACCTCATTATAACCATTCCTCCTTAAGGTTTACATATTTAGTCAATAAATAGGCTGTCTTTAAGGGAAAGAGAATTGTGCTTTGGCTTCTAAGCAGATGCAGCATTTCTGAGTTCCTGGGAGCCCAGGGTCATAAAAATGAAGCAGTAGAGCAGTGTGAGGGACYAGCAGGATCCTGGTCTGCTCCTCTTCTGCAGCCCAGCCAGGCTGCACTGGGACTGCAGCACACTTTGTCTGTGGGGAAGGCAGCAGCCTTTGAACCTCATCTTGCAGCTTTCATTGCTGAATTTCCTGCCAGCCCCACGGCCCTCCTGCATTGCCTTTGTCTGTCCTTGGGTCTGATGTCACCCACTTTCACCCAGGGCAGGCACACAGAATGCAGCTCACAAGGCTCAGATGGAGCACGAGGAGCACGTTTTGCACACTGAGTGCGGGACAGGAGCTCAGCAGAGTCTGGTCCGTGCACTTTCCCTGTTCCCACTGGGCAGTGCCTGGCCTGGGCCATGGCCAGGGACAGTCCCTGTTCCAGTGAGCAGCCAGGGATCTCCAGAGCTCCTTCCAGCCAGCACTCCTTGGAGTTGGAGACTCACATCAGCTACAGCCAAGCTTTGGAGAGGTGTGACAGGCTCAGATGCCCATCCATCATCCCTTTTCTGAAGCTTCTGGCTTCATTCTCCAATTTCTTTGTTAAAGCACCCCTTCTGCTCATTGAAGACCTTTATTCCTCCTCTCTGCACCTTACCCAGTCCAGCAGCAGCATCTCTTCCAGAGTAACCCCACAGTGGCTGCACTCCCTGGTGTGCTGAATCCCCAGATCCAATCACCCCATGGTCTGCAGTCTCCAGTTGTGCTTTGGCACCAAACAGCACCTTGGCTACTGGTTGATATTCCACCCTTGGAGAATATTCCTGGTTAATATTCCAGCAGCAGCATTGCCCCAAAGCCAATCCCAAGGCCGCTGGAGCCAGAGGGATTTCTGTGGATTGGTGCATTGATTGTCCGCTCTGCTCTCCCCTCCCGAGCAGGAAGCAGCAGAGCCGGGCTCACAGAGAATTCAATAGAAGGAAGTCTCCACACTTACGCAAAGAAATTTGGCAGAAGTTAGATAGCGAGTGCAACAACAAGTGCTGCTGCAGAGATTAGAGACATGGCAGGAGCTGGAGCAGTCTCTGGGGGAGATTTACGGAGCTTTCCATGAAGGATTAATTCTTCCAGACCGTTGCTTTGCGGGTGTGCACGGTAAGTGTGCAGGGAATGCACCTGGGAGAAAGTGATGTGCTTGGAATTTCTACATCAACCTGGTTTAGGGAGTTAAACCTGAGTGATTCCCATGTCTGGGCACGGTGCAGGGAAGGGCACACAGCAGCAGGGCCATTCAGTGCAGCTGGGAATGGAGCAGCTCAGTGTTGTGGAGGGGGAAAACTGAATTTGAAGGCTTTGCATGGAGTTTGGGAATTATTTGCACTGACCAGAGCTGCTCTGTGTCCGCAGCCTCCGATCAGCACCCCGCGCCGCTCCGACTCCGCTATCTCCGTCCGCTCCTTGCACTCCGAGTCCAACATGTCCTTGCGCTCCACGTTCTCACTCCATGAGGAAGAGGAGGAGCCAGTAGGTATTTGGGATTGTCTGAAGGAGCAGGATTAGGAAGTTCAGTGTCAAAAGAGTGACTTGGAGCACTGTTGTGAGTACACAGAGCTCTCAGGGACAGTTTTTGTTCAGTGCTTGGCTCAGACTGCTGCTTTTAACTTTGTTTCCACCACTGACTTTGCTTCCTTATGTACCATTTCCCTCCCTGGAAAGCGAGGATAATGGTGAGGCTTTTCTGCTTCCCAGAAAAACTGTAAGTCTTTGCAAAGTCCTGTGTGATTGCCTGGCCTTGCAGCAGAGCAGGGCAGGTTGCAAGGGTTGCAGGCTGGTGGTCTGGCCCCAGGCAGAAAGAGAAATACAATTGCCCATGAATTTGGAGACCCATCCCCATTCAGGGYTAAGTGGCACCCCACTGACTTGATTGTAAGTCCCAGGAGGGTGCAAGGAATTGCCTGCATGTTGGGGGAGGATGCTTTTAAACAGAGCTTAGCTTGTGACCCAGTAACTAACCCAAAAGTCGATGAATAAAAGGTCAGGTRGCGTTCTGCCACTGATCTGGGATAAGTGTTTTTCATATTTAGGAACCCAGGGGGCTGTGTTTGCATTTCTGAGAGCAGCACAGGATGAAAAGATAGAGCAAAGTACAGAGATTGATTGGAAATGCTCTGAAATGTGAGCATGGAGAGCTGTGGTGCTCCGGGAGGACATGCTTGGAGCCCTGGAGAGCTGTGGTGCTGCAGGATGATGTGCTTGGGGCCCTGTGCTGGCAGTCCTGGTTGGTAAACAAAACTGGAGAGATGGGCCCACTGCAGTAGAGACAACGTTGTTTCTGTTTCCTATGGGAATGAAGGAGCCCTTCCTTGAAAAAATTTCAAAAACACAAGAGYGCAGGCTGCTTTAAAACTGCTTTTAAACTCAGGCTTAATATATTTTTGACAACTCTTTGTTCAGTCTGACCAAGCACAAAGTCCCCGCCAGTGCAGCTCATGCAGTTGTGGTGACTTGAATCATTGCAAAGAATTTGGTCTGTGCAGTTTGCTGTCAGGTCCTGGCAGACACTGGTGATCCCCAGTTGGTGATGAGCTGAGGGTCTCCAGCCATTCTCAAGTTCATTCTTCCCCTACTGGAACTCAGCAGATCCAGACCGAATTTTCTGTTGACATAATGAAATCCTCAGTTTGCCCCAGGCTCCCTGAGGCTCACCATGGAGGGGTTTTGTTATTCCTTCTGCAGCACTGGAGGCTCTTGGTTTGGACTAACCCATGCTGTCTGTGTCCCTTTGTGTGCCCTGCAGGAGCCCCTGGTGTTYGCAGAGCAGCCGTCCGTGAAGCTGTGCTGCCAGCTGTGCTGCAGYGTGTTTAAGGATCCCGTCATCACAACCTGTGGGGTAAGGCAGAGCCCTCCCAAATATCCTGTGTGAGACAGAGCCAAGCCTGGACTGTCCCCACTGCCTCTCTCTGGGGACTGTCAAACCTAGGGCTTGTTTAAAATGGGGTGGCATTTCCCAGGAGAGCTGTACTGTCTGCCACGCTGTCTCCTTGCTGTGGCTTCCATGGGGTCTAAAACTCCTTCTGAAGGGCTCTGCAGGAGCTCTTGGGCACCCCAGGAATGGCTGTGCTTCAGTTGTGAAGGAAGTGTTGCTTATAAAAAAAGAAGGGCTTGAAGCTTCATTTAGTTAATGCTTGTAAAGGGATTTGAGATCCTCAAATGAAAGGCATGGRGTATTATGAATATTCTTCTGGATTCCATTTTACTGGGATTTAATAGAAGCTGTATATTATTCCTGCTTCTGTGCTGCTTGTGAAGAARGATGGCTTTGAGATGGCTCTAATGCTTGTGACGTGCTTCTGATCACCAGGATGGGGCTGTAGCAACAGCAGCAGAGCTCAGGATTGTTTATTGCAGTGAGGGTGCTTTTCCCCAAAAGTGCTGGAAGCTCGTGCAGTTTGGCTGCGCCATTCCTGTAAGCAGCTCTGCACAGASACACTGAGATTTACTGGTTAATGTGGAAAAAGAACCTCTGCAGGAAGCAGCCTGGCTTCATCTGCAGTCCTGGTCTGGCAGCTCTGGAGGGAGCTCGGTGCAGCTGTGCCGGGCAGGAAAAGGCCATGGGAGCAGGGCAGCAGATAACAGCTCCAGAGAGAGAATCACAGCCCCTGCCAAGAGCTGGCCCTSTGCAGGGGGAATGTGGCTGAGGAGGCTCCAGGGAGTGTAGGGGGCAAGATCAGGAGCGGTGAAATGCTGCAGCCTTTATATTCATTAGTGTGTTAGATTGTGTTTGCTACTTTATCAAGTTAAACTGTCAGAACAGAGAGGGGAGCTATTTAAAGTGCTCAAATTTACAGAGCATTTAATGGGCTTACAAAGCAGCTGTTCCATCTGCCTGCCAGCAGGACAGGGCAGCTTCTGCTRCCTCAGGAGGGCTCCAGAGGGGTGGATGTGCTGAGCTGACTGGGCAAGGACAGGGAGAGGCCAGGCTTCCCCTTGCTCCTTCCCTTGAGGGCTTCTCAGGGGATTGAGGGGGATGACATGGGCTAAAGTGGAGGGTGAAGCAGAGAAACCCTGTGCAGATGTGGAGGGCAKGAAGGACTTGGATGTGTTCAAGRGCAGGSTGGATGGAGCTCTGAGCAGCCTGGTCTAGTGGAAAGTGTCCCTACCCATGGCAGGGGATTGRAACTTGATGATCWYYAGGATCCSTTCCAACCCAAGCCATCCCAGGATTCTGTGATCCCATGAATATCAGAGTGTGGCAGAACACGCCCCTGGCTTTGGCTTGCACCACGATGATGGTCTGATCCTGAATGGGCAGAACATCAAAGCTCCAAAATGTGTGTTCAATACTYTTGGGAGCAGGACCTGCGCTGCACCCTGAGCTGCCTGAGCAAGCAGCTGGGGTTTGCCCTGTGGTGCTGAGCTAAAACAGGCAGAGCAGCTGCTSAGGCCCCCGAGCCACAGACTTTGCTATCTCCCACCTTTCCCATTGTTAGCCACAGGGAATAATTTGCCCGCTCTCATTTTACGCTGACGCTGCTGTTCCTCTCTGTCTCCACAGCACACGTTTTGCAGGAGATGTGCCTTAACATCTGGTGAGTACRGAACTGCTCTTGTGTGATGCAGCCAAAACACTGTTATTTTCTGGTTTATTTGCTTTCACCTAAAGAGAAACCTGCAGAAAAATGTCCAAAGGGCTTAAAACAAGCTGTCAGTCAGATGTGGCACTGCAGCAATGAGGGCCTGGGGGCTGATGGTGCACACTGGAGCATGGGCACTGCAGAGAGAGCTGGGCCCTGCTCCTGGGCACAGGATGTTCTCAGATCCTGGAATATGCAATGGATAATCCCAGGATAATACATGTCTCGCCCAGAGCTGACCCACTCATTTCAGACTGAAAGCTTTCTGTGGCTGCCTGGATAAAGAACCAGGGGCCACATTCGGCATCCACCCCATCAAGCCCTTCTCTCCTGTCTCCTCAGTGCCAGGGCTCTGGCCCCTGACTGAGCCCCACTGAGCTGCTTTAGCTTACCCAGARCCCTGGGAGAGCCCAAGCCCCTGGCTGCTGGCCTAGGCTAACCAGCTCCCACTTGGGTTGGGCTCTGGCTGCAAAAAAAAAAAGACATTTCTTGGCACAAGCCTGCTCCCCTCTTGGCAARCTGTTGTTCAGCACAAAGCCAAGCCATTGGCATTACCAGAGCAGTGGGCCCTGAGGAGGCTCCCTGGGGAGTCCTGCAAAGCAGCAGCTCTTTCTGCCTTAGGATTTTTGTGTTCCATATGCAAGAGGTCCATCTGCTTTGCATGTTAATCCCCTCACCATGCTCTGCTGTACCAACCCCAGCCCACAGATCCGTAGCAAAAGGTTTTGCAGTTTTAATCCCCATCCCTGAAGTGTTCAGTAAACAACTGGATGTGGCAGTGCTCACTTGATAAGGTGGTGATGAGTCCAGCGTTTGGACTCAATGATCTTGGAGGTCTTCTCCAACCTAAAGTGTTTCTATGGTTGCTGGCAGCAGGAGCTGGCCCAGGCTGGGGTGAGGGAGCAGGTTATGGCTGGGGCATTGGGTGATTTGTGCTCACTGCCTGGGAACACACTTGAGCCAGCACAAGGCAGTCTAAAGCAGTGTGGGCTTTTTTCATTGGCAGCTCCCTCAAGTCATTGTGGATTAATATAAACTGTCATTTTTCCAAGCCCCAAGACAAAGCAAAGATAGTGGTTTGTTCTATGGCCACTCACCTTGACCAGGGAAGGAATAAAATTTCCACACAGGGGCTCTTGGAAACGCTCCTGCCTGTCTCAGCCCTCGCTGACCATGTYATCCTTCCCTCCCTGGCAGAGAAGTGCCCCGTGGACAATGCCAAGCTGACGGTGGTGGTGAACAACATCGCGGTGGCCGAGCAGATYGGGGAGCTGTTCATCCACTGCAAGTACGGCTGCCGGCCCACGGCCAGCAGCAAGCCCACTGCCTTCGAGGTGGACCCCCGTGGCTGCCCCTTCACCATCAAGCTGAGTGCCAGGAAGTGAGTCTTGTTGCAGCCTGGATCCTGTCCAGGGAAAGGGCCCTGCCAGCCTGGCCTGCCTGAGCTGTCCTGCGACTCTGGGGCCGTGCAGCCCCTGGGTGTGCCATGGGGGTGGGCAGGGTGGCTGCAGGGGACACTTCAGATGGAGGCAGATGGGCTGGTGGCAGGGGAGGGACGCTGTTTTCTGCTCCCATCTTACCTGAGTGCCAGCACTGTGAGAGCAGGCACCTCACACCCAGGATGAAACTGTGGCCATGGTCAAGAACTTGRGATTCTTTTTGTAAGAGGAATTATTAGTTATATCCTATGAATTTGAAGTCTATCTCCCTCCCCATCCTAAATGCATTCCCTGTTTTCCCTGTCCATTGCCTATTGTTGATGGTTGCATGAAGACTCAGCCCATCAGCTGCAGAAGTAGATGTGCCCTGTGGAAATGTGGCCTATTATTACCCTCAATTTTCTGGCCAAATGAGAATTTAAAGCTGGAATTGCAGTCTCAGAGCAGGAGGCTTTGGATCACCTGACAGCCTCTCAGGGCTGATGTGCTCCTTTCCTGTGTTGTTCCCATTAATTTCTGCTTGTTGCTGATTTTCTCTGTCTTTGTTTCTCTCCTTGGGCAGGGATCATGAGAGCAGCTGTGATTACAGGCCCGTGCGCTGCCCCAACAACCCCAGCTGCCCTCCCCTCCTCAAAATGAACCTGGAGGCTCACCTGAAAGAGTGCGAGCACATCAAGTGTCCCCACTCCAAATACGGGTAAGGAGCTGATGCTTATGGGTGGGGAAGATGCACTGAGCTCAGYACTGAGCCTTGGGGTGGCCTCGAGGCCTCTGAGCAGCTCTCCCCAGTGCTGGGCATTGCCCTRAGGCTGAGCTCAGGGTTACAGGAATTGCAGGAGACAGCCCCAGAGCCTCTGTGAGGGAACAGGCAGGTCTCAGGGAGGAGGAAGGTGAGTGCACAAGCAGAAGAACAGCTGGAGGAGAGTCAGAGCATGGAGAGAGGGGGATGTATACAAGAGTAATTTGAGCACCATGGCARTGTCTTGCCAACCAGTCCTTGTCCTGGGGCAAGGGAAGTGCTGATCTGCCTCAGAGGGTTCCCTGTCACCCGAGCCCCAGGGCAGCCCCTACCTGTGTTTCCTGTTTCAGGCAGAGGGTTCACAGAAAGTTCTTTCAACACTGGCCCAGGGCAGTGGTGGAGTCSCCATCCCTCAGGGATTTAAATGCCATGTAGATGTGGCACTTGGGGACATGGGCTAGTGGTGGCYTTAGGGGAATGAGTGGACTCGATGGTCTTAGARGGCTTTTCCAACCTCAGCAATTCTSATTCCCTGATCCTGAGACATGTCTTGGCAGAGGCAGAGCAAGSCACATCCTGGCAGAGCAGCCCTGACTCTGTGCCACACTGCAGGCCCAAGTCAGCATCTGCTGAGGGCAGCTGCAGTTTTTTCCACTGGTTTTGATGGCTCCTGAGCACAACAAACTGAACCACACTCTGTCTCCTGCCCAAGATCTGCTTTTGCTTGCAGACAGTCCAGTTTGTGGCCAGTGCCCTGACTGGAAGARTGGGAGTTGCTTGGCCTCTCTTGTCCTGCAGTTGCCTGTCCCAGCAGGATCATGGAATCATTAAAATTGGAAAAGACCTCCAAGATCGCCAAGTCCACCCTTTGAAGGATCGTGAACCACAGTATCCCTGCTCCTGGTAGGAGGAGCAGGACAGCTGGGGATCCACACAAGCCTTGGAGCCCCACTGAGGAGCCAGCTGAGCAAGGAATCTCCACGTGAGCCCTGCTCCAGCCAGCATCTGCCTTCCCCTCAGGTGCACGTTCATAGGAAACCAGGACACGTATGAAACACACCTGGAGACGTGCAAGTTCGAGGGRCTGAAGGAGTTCCTGCAGCAGACAGACGATCGCTTCCATGAGATGCAGGTGGCCATGGCCCAGAAGGACCAGGAGATCGCTTTCCTGCGCTCCATGCTGGGGAAACTCTCGGAGAAAATCGACCAGCTGGAGAAGAACCTGGAGCTGAAGTTTGGTGAGTCTGCATCAAATGGGCTCYGTGGTCAGAGCTGCAGGGACAGAGCAGCTCTGTGGGTGGTGCATCACAGGGCTGCTCTCCCTGCTGATGGCAGCAGTGTGTTYTGAGGCTGGGTGGCAGTGGGTGCTCTCTGCCTGTTCCCTGGGGTGCCATCAGTGGCTCTGCATGACTCTGGGCCTGTCCTTTTCTCACAGATGTGCTGGATGAGAACCAGAGCAAGCTGAGCGAGGACCTGATGGAATTCCGCAGGGACGCCTCCATGCTGAACGTGAGGAGGGGCCCTGGGATGATGTTAGCTGGCTCTGCCCCTAGCTAGGCTTCTKCTGCAGATGGGGAAAGCTTTGGGGAGACCCTTCTGCTCCAAAACCTGGGCTTTTTACAGGGGCATTGTGCCTTCCTCCCTGCCTACAGAAAGCAGGGAGACAGGCAGATCCATGCAGTCTGATGACTGGCAGAGTGAGGACAGTATATTCTGAAAAGTATTTCTGGGCCTGTCTGAATACTCAAGAGATTCCTGCAGCTCTGAGGTGCTGGCAGAGCCCTGCAGTCTCTGGAGGGAGGTGACAGAGAGATGTGGCAGTCACAAAGTCACAGAGGAGAGGTCTGTGGTCAGAGGATGAGTCGGCTGCTGAGGAAGGGTGCTCTGGCAGTCAAGCAGAAAGGGGGGTTGCAGCAGTGCTAAACCCTGCCCAGGACAGGCTGCCCTGTGTGGCTCTGCAGCTCTCACAGCTTGTGGTGTTTTTCAGGATGAGCTCTCCCACATCAACGCTCGACTCAACATGGGCATCCTTGGATGTGAGTATCCCCGTGGCCTGGGGGTGGGGGGTGCCCAGGGAGCCCTCCTGGGTGCTGTCACAGGGGTGCAGAGCAGCAGCACTGCTCTCCCTCCCTCACCTGGCTCTCCTTTCTGCAGCCTATGATCCTCAGCAGATCTTCAAGTGCAAGGGGACCTTYGTGGGCCACCAGGGCCCTGTGTGGTGTTTGTGTGTGTACTCCATAGGAGACTTGCTCTTCAGTGGCTCCTCAGACAAAACCATTAAGGTAAGAGCTCCCCTCTTCCCTGCACCTTCTGCATTTGCAATGGAACAGAAGCTGAGCTCATTTGTGGGGTGGGGGGATGTCACTTCCTAAAATTTCCTCCAGGGAATCAAATGATTATTTTTGATTATAGTTGGACAAAATTCTCTGCAAGGAAACATTATGTGATAGTGAAATTGAGAGACAGAGATCTTTRCAAAGCCCTGATTAGAATCTCATTCCTGCTGCTGTTGGTTTTGTTTTATATGGTGTTTGGGGTACTCAGGACTATTTCAGCTTCTGRTTTTATTTTCCTTTGTTACAAAAAGTCATCTTAGAACAAAGCATTTGTCCCTGATCCAATGTGTCCATTCCCCATTTTATGGCATGTTTGTTTTTCTTTGTCCCGTTTTCAGTAACTCAAACTGACAGCACGGCCCCGGTGCAGCCTCAACAGCCCTTCCCTGTGTCACTGTGGTGGCTGCTGGTGGCTCCTGGCCAGGCTGGGGCCCCCCATGGGCTGACACAACCAACCCTGCCAGGAGCAGAGCTTTGGTTTAGTTTCCTTGGTTTTAGAGCCACATGGAAGGAAATGGATGTTGCTGTACTTYAGGGAAGGAAAGCAGATTTGTCCCCTGTCCTGGCTGCTCTGGGCACCACTTCCCCTGTTYCTCTCGAGAGAGCAGTGTGTGCTCAGGGGGAAAGCCTTTGCAGGGCCAGAGGAAGCTGTGCTGTGTCACTGGAGCTCTGGGACGGGGTAGGAATTGCAAAAGCAGAAGCCTGAGAGCTGCTCCCTTGTCTCAGTGTGTTGTTTTGGCCTGGGCTGAGGAAGGCAGAGCTGGAACAGCTGATTCCTGCTGCTGTCCTGTGTCTCCAGCGTCAGCCTGACCCTSTGCAGTGCATTCCCTGTGCAGCCAAGCCTCCCAGCCCCGGGGCCCAGCAGGCAGTGCCCAGGTGTCAGCCAGCCTGTTTCCTGCTCAGGCTGCTGCCATCCTGCCCGGGGCTCCAGCTGCCTTGTGTTTCCTCTCAGGTGTGGGATACCTGTACCACWTACAAGTGCCAAAAGACCCTGGAGGGCCATGATGGAATTGTACTGGCTCTCTGCATCCAGGGGTGAGTGGACAGGGACACTTGCCCYTAGGGACAATGGGGACAGCCCTGGGGCTCCTAAGCATGCCCTGACAATTCCCATCCTCTGTCCGGCATGTGCCAAATTATGCATGAGAGGCACATCTGAAAATGGACAAAGAGCATGTCTCTCTGGTCTTCCCCGTGTCCTGGCTTTCTCCCCTGGTCACCAGCGGGGTGCTTGGCTCCCTGCTCCAAGGGCCAGTCCAGCCTGGCCTCCCAGGGAGCTGGGCCTGCTCTGGGGTGGCTGTGTGCAGCTCCTGTSCCCCTCAGTGCCTGGGGACGAGCTGGGAGCCTGCACATGGCACTGTCCCTGTGTGACCCCACTTTGTGTGCTGGTGTCGTTGCAGGAACAAACTGTACAGTGGCTCTGCTGACTGCACCATCATCGTGAGTACGGCGCGTCCCCAGCCCGCTGTGTGGGGGACTGACAGCCCTCGTGGGCTGTGTCCGCTGCCTGAGCTCCTGGGTTGGGTTTGGGGCTCTCCTGAGGGCTGGATTTCCCTCTTCCAGCACCTCCGTGGTGCTCTGAGCTCAGGCAGGGTGGTTGGTCCTGATCAGCTGGGACAGGGGCTCAGACAAGTGACCTGTCCCACCCGTGGGTCATTCCCTCCCTCCGAGGYAGAGGAAGGGGCCTGCCCCTCATGGGTGCTTTGCTTTGGTGACCTTGACAGTGCTGGACTTGGTCTTAGAGGGCTTTTTCCACCTAAGAAACCATCCAAGATTYTGTAATTCTTCTTTGCAGGTGTGGGATATTCAAAACCTGCAGAAGGTGAACACGATCCGAGCACACGACAATCCTGTTTGCACTTTGGTCTCCTCACACAATATGCTCTTCAGTGGCTCCCTCAAAGCCATCAAGGTACAGCTCAGGGGCTCCTCTGGGGCTGCTTGGGGACCAGGAGTGCAAACTCTCAGGCWGAAGTGTCCAAAGAGGAAGAAGGTGGCATTTTGACCTGTCGGTGACCTTGTTGCTAAGCTCTCCTGAGGGACAGAGCAGCCAGCACTGCAGAGGTTTAGCTCATGCTCTGTGCTCAAGGCAAAGCTGTTCTCTGGCTGCAAAAACACTGTATTTCTTCCAACTCTGTAAATCCGAGGCTGTAGCTGGAGTATCCAGGAGTTTCTGAGTGTGTGTGTCCTTAGACCCCAAAGGACCTGCCCAGACCATTGGGAGTTGTGTCTGGGCTCCAGAACTGGCTGGAGATTCAGGCTGCCTGTTTTGAAACTGCCTCCCAAGGATCTTGAGTCTGCATTCCCTACCTAAAACATGCAGAAATCAGGGAACAGCTTTGCAGGCTGCCCTTTCAAGCCTTGGCTGRATTCCCATGGTTCTGCTTCCAGCTCCTGGTGAGACAGCTTATGGGCCCGTCCATCTGTAAGAGGACTCTGCTCTTTTCTTTATCTGGGGCCTGGAGTGGCTCAGCTCTGGAGAGAGCTCCGGGCTGGAGCAGCCACACAGCTGAAGGAGARTTGGGGACCTTTTGGGTTTGTCATCCCTGGCCACTTCCTGCCAGTGAGCTGAGCAGGCTTGGAGTGTGGGGAGTGAGATCTRCTGCTCCGTGTGTGCCAGGGGGTGGGAGAGGAGCTTTGTGGGAGTGGAAGTGCAGGGCAGTTCCGTGCTGCAGCTGTGGTTTAAACTTTGCAGCCCATGGCTCTGCTCGGGAAGGGTCTCTGCCAGCAATAGTGCAGCTCCAGGCTGGCTCCCTCCRGAATGTGCTTACCCTGCAGTTCCTGGGTTTTACTGGCAAGGCAGTGGGGTCAGGCAATTCCCATCAGGCAGGAGAGCCAACAGAAGGATCCCCACAGGAGCTCTGAGGGCCTTGGAGAGGTGGGCAGCGATGGGCACTGCTGGCTGTGTCCTGCCCAGCCCCACTGAGATTCCTCTGTATGTGTGTATCCCTGCTTTCCACAGGTCTGGGATATTGTGGGGACTGAGCTCAAGCTGAAGAAGGAGCTGACAGGTCTCAATCACTGGGTGCGAGCGCTGGTGGCTTCCCAGAACTATCTCTACAGTGGATCTTACCAGACCATCAAGGTGGGACCCTGGCACTGGTGACACCCTGGCACTGGTGACACCCTGAGCAAGCTCTCTCTGTGCCAATCTGTGCTCTGCATTGGGACAGCAGCACCAGAGGCAGCTGCTGGGATGTGAGAGCGCTGCTGACACGCAGGATTTTCCTGTGCTGATTCCATCTCTGCAGGCAGGCCTGCTGGGGAGGCTCCCTGGGATGAACTGGGGCCTCAGCCATGGCGCCTCGTGGCTGCTGCAGCCTTATCTGCACTGACCCTCCTGCTGATAACGGGGGAAGGTCACTGTCTGCCTGCAGGGTTACCATCAATCCCTGTGGGGGCTCCCAGTGCCCCCTTCCTCTGTGCTGGCTCAGGTTTTGATGAATAGCTCCCCTCTCAGCATCTGGGGGACACAGGAGAATTGGAAGTTGCCCTTCTCAGTGTTAATGAATCCCTGTTAATTTGGCTCCATTGGGTTTTAGTGCCATCAAGGACTGGGCTATGTGTGCACATGTGTGTACAGTCACACAAAGGGTGTGAAGTCTCCACAACGTTTCCAACCTGGATATTCAAAGCTGGGTAGATAAATAAGATAGCAGCGATTTGCTCTTCTGTGCTGAACATTCACATCTGGAGAGATTTGTCCCTAAAGGTGTGATCTGGGCACACAGGGAGCCAGGCTGACTGTGTGCATGGCAGAATGGCTGCAAGGGCTCTCCCCTCTGGAGAAGGGTCTCATCCTGCCTTTGCTGTGTCTCTCAGATCTGGGACATCCGGAACCTGGAGTGCGTGCACGTGCTGCAAACATCAGGAGGGAGCGTGTACTCCATCGCCGTGACCAACCACCACATCGTGTGTGGCACCTACGAGAACCTCATCCACGTAAGGATCCACTGGCATGGGCTCCTCGGGAATGGGGGACAGGGYGTGGGGCTGGGCACGTGGCTCTGCCTGTCCCTGTGGCACAGCGCCCACGCTGGAGGTGGAAACTCCTCCTGGAGGGGAGCTCGGGGGCCTCAGCCCAGCGCAGCCTCCAAGGCCGGCTGTGTCCACAGGTCTGGGATATCGAGACAAAGGAGCAGGTCCGCACGCTGACCGGGCACGTGGGGACAGTCTAYGCCCTCGCCGTCATCTCCACACCCGATCAAACCAAAGTCTTCAGCGCGTCCTACGACCGCTCGCTCAGGGTACGTGTGAGCCACGGGGGAAGGGTGGATGGGGATCCCCAGCCCTGCGTGTCACAGGACTGCCGTGTGTCACCCGTGTCACCCCTGACAGCAGCCCCTCCCGGGGCTCCAGGCTGTGCTCGGCTCACGTTTCCCGTGTCCCTACAGGTGTGGAGCATGGACAACATGATCTGCACCCAGACACTGCTGCGCCACCAGGGCAGTGTCACCGCCCTCGCCGTGTCCCGTGGCCGCCTCTTCTCCGGCGCCGTGGACAGCACTGTAAAGGTGGGTTTGCTCAGGCTTCTCCTGGATGGCTTGGGTTCGTCCAGTGCTGGAATTAGGGCATTAAATGAGTTAGGAGCCATCTTCAAGCTGACAGGAGGGTGCAGCCAGGTGGGGGTCAGGCTCTGCTCTCAGGGAACAAGACGCAAGGCAAGAGGACATAATCTCAAATTGTACCAGGGGAGGTTCAGGTTGGAYATGAGRAAGAATTTCTTCATGGAAAGGGTTGCTAARTCCRGGGAGATGGTGGRGTCCTCATCCCTGGAGGTATCCAGTGAATAACTCAATGTGACACTCAGTAACAAGGTGGGCATTGGTCGCAGGTTGGRCTYGATGATCTTGGAGGTCTTTTCCACCCTTAACAATTCTGAGATTCTATGGAACAAGGGGATGGTTCTCTGTGGTGGGAGGTTTCCCTCCTGACAGTGTGGGTGCTGGCAACCCCAAGGGAAGCTCCATCTCCATTGGGGGATGAAGAGGAGCCCCCAGGGCTGCTCAGGAGTCACTGCCTGCGGTGCCGTTGTCTCTCTGCAGGTCTGGACGTGCTAATGAGAGCATCACATGAGTCCTGCACACTGAAAGACCAAAAACTCTCCCCTCCATCGGCCTGTGGGTGACCACACCACTGAAACGACTGCTGCAGCTCCTCCTGCACCGACCACTGCCTGCTGCTGCTGCCCCTCGGCCGGCTATCCCCAGACCCCGGCTGGCAGCTCTCCAGATGGCTCTGCCCCATGGACACTCCAGGTGTTCCCTCAGATCTGCCCCAGATGATTGGAAGCAGGAAGCTGTTCCAATGCCAATGCCCTCCTCTGCCTGTGTCCCCYCAGCTGGGGACACCCCCAGGCTGGGGCTGGGGTGACACTGGGCCTCGGGGCCGGGTGAGCACAGCCCTCAGCCAGCACTGGGACCAGACAGATCTGCGTGTCCCAGCGGTGACACCGGGAGGCTGCTCCCCTGTCCGTGGCAGGACTGAGCTTTGGGCCATACCCTGGGTGGGCACCCGCCCCCTTTCTGTCTCTAGTATTTAATTTTACTGCCAAGGCGCCGGGCCAATCCATCTGGGAAGAGGTGTTTTCCTTGAGTAGCCAGGTACGATTTTTATGCCACAGCTAGTTCTCAAATCAAGTTCCACAAGCCCATTGTTCACCACCCTGTAATAATGGTCTCCACATTAAAGACAAAAAGCCTCCGTTGCATTTTTACTCACATTTTCTACTGTTTTTAAGATTGTAATATAGATTTGATTATTTCTTCATTGACAATAAAAGCAGAAAGAGTTGTTCCTGCCCAGTGTGAGTTATTGCAGGGAGCCAGCAGCCAGCACTGGCCCCATGGGGTGAAAATTGGGGTGTGGGGCTCAGGCACCTCAGTGGGGACAGGTCCCAGCCAGGCCCCAGCATCCCACAGAGGCATCCAGGGGTTCCCTCGGACCATGCAGCACAAACACCTGGCATGACACTGAACACCCAGCACGCCACGAGGACTYGGGGACACAAACAGTGGTGGCAGCCCGGCAGGGGTTTTATTTTTTTTATTTTTGTTTAAATATTTGTTGCCAGACTTGGTATAGGAGCAAACGTCTTCACAGCACCACGAGCCATCTACAATTCAGAATAGGAAGAATAAAGACGAGTAGAGGTGAAATCTAAGCACAGAAGAGCAGGGAGCAGCACCAAGATGCAGAGCTGGACAGATGGGATACGATACAGAGTCCATAACTTAATCATAAAAAATATATATATGTATATATCCATCATGTAGAACTTTATGGATTTTTTTTTTAGATACATATTTTTTTTCTTTTCAACAGATATTTTCAGGCGGGTGATTTATTTATTTTTTTAATTATTTTTAAAGTCTTTTTTTGTGTGTTTTGTTGGTTTTTTTTTTAAAAGAAATTTCAAAGTTGTGCCAAACACATTTGGATCAGCGACCACAATGGGAGAGATGGGGGAGAGAGGGAGTGGGGGAGAGGGAAGGAGGGAGAGAGACCACTCTACGTCTTGAGAAAAGAAAGGAACAGCAACACTTGTTTGGAAACCACAAGCAAAAAATGCATTCATCAGGACTCAAGCGACTGAACCAGACTCCAACTCCAGTTTATACAGGAATATACAGCGGTGCATCCCGCAGGACACACGCGAGCACACGCACCCCGCGTGCACACCCACGCACACCCACACGCACCCAGACAGAGACCGACAACAAAAGTCATAAAAAGAAACGAAACCAAACCCTGAAGACACTCCAAAAGAAATGAAACACCTCCAGTGTAAGAATTAACAAAAACCTCCATAAAACAAGGCACATCCTTTGAGTTYGTAACGGTGGAAAAAGAAAGACGTGACACTGAATCCCAACGGAAAACCCGACCAGAACCGCTCGCACGTACCTTCCACCCAGAGAAAAGGTAAATATTGTGCTACTCTTAGAATGAGTTTGCCACAAGACACACAGCTTAGTATAATCTAATAGTTTTTCTCAAGCTAAAATCCAGTTTTCTCTTGATTTCTTTTAAACTGCTTTATATATAATTGCTAATATTTTTAAATCTTTTAAATATATATTTGTTAAAGTTTATTTCTTTTTTATTATTTTGGGGGTGGGGGAAATCTGCTTTATATCTTTTTTTTATCTTTTTTTTTTCCCCTCCAATAAATTAATACTTCTTTTTTATAGCTTATCACCGTCCTGTCCCCAGGCAGGGAGGGGCCAGGCAGGGGCACGTCCCGCTGCCCCCGGGGCCACCGCCGGCCCAGCCCGCCCYCGCCAACGCCGACCGAGAAAGAAAACAAAGTTTAAAAATCAAAATTAAAAACGGAGCAAAGAAACCCAAGTGCATTTGCCTGCCCYACCCCGCCACCAGCAAACGCCATCGGTGACACGCGGCTGGCGGAGCCACCGCGCCGGGCAGGGCTTGTGCTACATTCGGGTCGCGGTGACCCGCGGCGCCGGGGCTGGCAGGGTGTGGGTGGCCACCGGACAGGTCATCGGGAGCCCCCCGGAGCCCCGGCAGCGCTTCGGTCCGGAGCGTGTTGCTTTGTTTCTTCTGTTGGGTTTTATTTCTGTGGTTTTTGTTTTTTTTTGTTTTTTTGCTTCTGCAAAAGGGAGTCCTGCCGGAGCCGGCGCCGAGTCCGTGAGCACAATCCTGAGGTATCTTCTTCTTTGTGCAAACCCCGAGGGACGGGATGTCCGGGAGGGGACGGCTGTACAAAGGGGACGGGGGGAGGGCGGCGGGGCCGGGGGGTCGTGGATCGTTGTGCCCTTGTGCCCACGTAAGCCCTGAGGTTCGCGGGGCCCTGGCGCCCCTCACTCCAGCATGGCATCCAGCTGGTCCGCCAGGTCGTCGAACATGCTGCCGATGTCGTCCAGGATGCTCACGGTGCTCTTCGACTCCACGGCCGAGCTGGGGAGTGACAGAGACGGGTCAGGACATGGCACAGCCCCCTCGGCCCCACAGCACGACCCTCCTGCCTCTCTGTGCTGTGGTGTCCAGTGCCATGACCCAGTGCTCCATGTCCCCAGTGTCCCCTCTCCAAGACAGGCCCCAGTGCACCCACATGCCTAAGTCCCCCTGCCCATGCTGCTTCAGCATCACCCCTCAATGCGGTTMCAGCCAGGGTCCCCTGATCTCSTCCGGTGTCCCCCAGCATCACCCCRCTCCCACCGTGGTGTCACAAGCCCGACCCCTGTGCACGGTCCTTGTGGCCTCCCGTGCTCAGCGTCACAGAGTGGCCTCACACCCTCCGCGGGGACCACCACCCACGCCTGCCCCCCCTTACTCTGCCGCCTGACTGTCCTCCTGCTTGATCTTCTCCTCCACAGCYTGCAGCGCGGCGGCCAGGGACGCGCTCGTCTCCTCCAGCTTCTGCTGCGCCAGCTCGGGGCCGGTGCTRTCGACGGACGGGCTGGCGATGGTGGAGCGCGGCGGCTTCACCGGCACCTGCTGGGGCTGCGCGCCGGGCGACAGGGGCTTGGCGGGGCTGGAGCAGAGCGAGGGCGGGGTGCTGGAGGGCTTGGACGCGGGGCTCAGCTGCCGGGCGGGCGACGGGGACGGCGTGGAGCTGGCACTCGCCGACTGGATGACGGCGTGGGGCTTGGGGGGCTTGGGCGCCGTGGGGGGCGGCGTGGGCTTGGGGGACACCGGGGGCGGCGTGCCATGGATCCGCTTCACCTCTGCGGAGAGAAGGGAGAGGGGCAGGAGGGCGGCGGGGCGGCTGGGACCGGCGGCGTCCGCTCCGGGGAGCGGCTGTCTCAGGGGGCTGGCGGGGCACCTACCTGGGCTGCCGGGGCTTGGGATGGGCACCTTTTTGGGGACGGGCACAGGCGGCCCAGGCACCTTCTGAGGCGGCTGCGTCAGCACAGGCTTGGGGGATACCGGCGGCTTGAAGGGTTTCTTGGGCTCGGCGGGCGGCGGGATGTACTCGGGGCCGTCGGGGCGGGCTGCGGGTGGCGGGGTGGGCGGCGGCTCAGCCCCGCTCAGCTCTGAGGCCGGCCGCCGCTTCACGGTGCCGGTGCCGTTCTGGTACACGGCGAGCGTGGCCGGCTCCAGCGCCGGTTCCTTGTCCTTGGCTTTGGGCCGGCGCTTGACGGTGTCGGACTCGGTGAGGACGAAGCGGACGCCGTCCTGCTGGCTCTGCCTGGCCCGGATCCGCCGCTTAAGCGTGGCGCTGGCCTCCACCTTGGCCAGGTCCCCGTGGCGGTGGGCCGGGGACAGCCCCTCGCCCATCTCCCCCCGGGCCGGCCCCAGGGGCCGCGGCCGCTGTTTGATGGTGAGGGTGCCGTCCTCGGCGAACGGGATGCCGTCGGGGGAGCCGCCGCGCTCCACCCGCAGCCTGTCGCCGGGGCCGTCGGCGGCCGCCTCCGACCGCACGCTATCAGCGCGCTCGCGGCGGGCGGCTGCCACCAGCCCGGTGACGGGGCCGCTGATGGTCCGGCGCCGGTTCACCACCTCCCCGTCCAGCCCGATAGCCTCCTTATGCTTGACGGTGGCCAGGACGGTGGCCACTCGGGCGCGGTCGGGGCTGCCCGGCGGGGGCCCCGGCTGCAGGTAGTAGCCCTCAGGCGCCTTGGCCGGCGCCGTTCCCGGGCCGGCTGCCACATGCGGCTTCTGCAGCGCCAGCCCGCGGGCCCCGCCGCCGATGGAGGACATCTCGAGCATGGCTGCGATGCTGCGCACGCTGCCGGCGCTGCCCGTGTCCACGCTGCCGCCCAGGTCGCTGGCCCGCCGCTGCTCCCKGCGGCTCTCGCCCTCGGCGCTCAGGGTTCCGACGGCCGCCTCGCCCTCACCCTCCTTGGGGAAGTCCTCGGCCATGCCGGCGCTGGAGATGGCAGAGCTGGAGCGCTTGGGAGGGGGTGGCGGGGGTCCCTTCTTCTTGGGGCGGACGGCGAAGGACTGGCTGCGGTTCACGTTCTTGTCGCCGCCGGCGGGTGCCCGCACCGAGTGRCTGCGGCCCACGCGGCGCTGGACGGTGGCGTAGGGCCCCGCGTCCGGCACCAGCAGCTCGTCCCGCTCCTGCTCGCTGTCGGAGGCGGCGTAGCGGTTCAGGCTGTGCGCCCGCTTCTTCGGCCGGCCCGGCTCCTCCTCGCCCTCGCCCGCCGGCGGCAGGCACAGCACGGGCACCGAGACGGGCAGGACGGGCACCCCCGGCGGCCCCGCCTCGGCCTCGGCGGGCTGCGGCAGGACATAGGCGAAGCCGCGGTGCGTGGGCGACTGGGGCAGGGAGCGGGGCGATGCYGGGCGCTCGCCGGGCGGCAGCAGCTGCGGGGTGGGCTTCACTTTGGCGGTGGCRTGAGGGGCCGCCGGGCCTTGTGGGGACGAGGGTCGTGCCTTGCCGGGGGTCTGCGGCGGCGTCAGCTGCCCGGCGGAGGCTGGGAAAGGCTGCCGGGGCTTGCCGGGCACCGGGGGCACGCTGGCGCGCTTCACGGGGTGGCCGTGCCGGGGCTGGCGGCTCTCCTTGGGCGGTGCAGGGGGGCTCTCCCCGGCCCCCTCGGCCAGGTACTCCTGGCTTTTGGAGATGGCGGCGGCGGGAGGGCCCCGCGGGCCATCGCCCAGCAGCTCCTGCGAGCTGCTCATCTGCCGGGCGCGGCCGCCCAGCCCCGGCGGTGAGCGGTAACCGGGGGCCGCGGGGTTCGCCGCCTTCTCGGGGGTCTCCTCGGGGCCTTCGCCCGTTATGGCCACCTGCAGCTCGCTGCTGAGCTCGCTGTCCTGGAATGTGGTCATCTTGGGTGACTGGCACTCRGCTGGCTCTGGCGGGGGGGACTCGATGGCCAGCACCTCTGGGCATGGYCCTGACGCCTTCCTCTTGAGTGTGCCCGGCTCGTACTTGCCCAGCTCGGCACGCTGCAGCTCCGCCAGCTTCTTCACCGCCAGCATCAACTTCTTCTGGTGGCCTGGGGGTGGCACATGCCATCAGTGTCACCGCCATGGCCACCACAGCCGGCGCCGCGCACGGAGCCTTACCCAGCTTGGTGATGCCGATCTCCTGCAGATCCTCCCAGGTGATGTCGGTGATGAAGTCGATGTTCTCGTAGCCATTCTCCACCAGCACCTTGTAGTACTGGGACAGGCCGATCATGGAGAGCCACAGCGCCAGGTTGGCCTGGGGTGGTGTGCAGGGCACGGCTCAGCACCGGCTGGCAGCAGGATCCAGCCCTGGCACCCCCCAGCATCACAGCACCCATGGCATGCAGGAGATCCCCCAGAACAATGGAGATCCCCCCCAGCACAGCAGGAGATCCCCCCAGCATAGTCCCAGGGAATTTGCCTTATCCCTGTCCCCTACAATCATCCTGGGCCATTCCCAGCCCYATTCCYATGGGAAACCTYTCACTGTGCCCAGACAYTGGGGCAGGAAAGGTGTCAGGGGACACAGTGTCACATCCACGTGATGCCAGCTTGCACCAGCTTGATGGTCCCTGGGAAGCTGTCAGGAGGGRACATGGGCAGCTCTGCGACCATGGRGCCAGCTYCCRCCCTCGTCCAGTGYCACCCCTCCCTGAAGKGACCAGAAGGAGGGGACTYGTTGCCACCTTGGATGTGGTTTCAGTCCCCCTGGCCCCGCACAGCCCTCACCGGTTTGTACTCGGGCAGCCACTCGGGAATGTTGAGGTTGTTGATCTCGGAGGCGATCTTCTTCCTGTGCCCCGGCTTGGTGACACCGATGGCCGTGAGGTCCTGGGGCAGAGAGAGGGGTCAGTGGTGCCCTGATCCGGCCATGCCCCGCCTCCCACCGCTSCCGGCCTCACCTCCGGTGTCATCCGGCTGATGGTGGTGATGTCGTAGCCGGCGTTGATGAAGTTGGGCGCRTAGAGCTGCAGCTGGAACTTGCAGAGCCACTGGTACACGGCCTCCGAGCTCTGGGGCGAGAGGGACAGATGGATCGGGGAAGCTCCAGGAATGGAGACCTGGCACTCGTGCCCATGTCCCCCACACTGTCCCCACCACATGCTCCCCGCGGCACCCAGCGCCCTCCACTCACCTTCCCCTCCGACGGTGGCTCCATTTTCTTCAGCTGCGGCTCAGTGGAAGGCTGGGGGGCATAGGGGGAGCTGGCCACACTCTGCGACCGCGACGAACCTGCCGGAGGGGCAGTGGTCAACAGGGCCAGGGCTGCCCAGCCCCAGGCTCCGGCCACGTGGAAGGGAGAGCGGAGTCCAGTCCTGAGTGGGATGCCACAGCCACAGCCCCAGGTTGTCAGGGCCAAGACAGGCACGGGAGAGCGACACCCACCGCAGCGCAGCAGCCGGGAGCGCCCCGCGCTGCCCTGGACAGCGGCTGCTCCTCGGGGAGGGGCAGGCGAGCTGCTCCACCCAGCACGGCCCCGAGCAGGGGACCGGCCCGACCTTTCCTCCAGAGCGAGTGTCCCTGGTGCCCGGCAGCAGCCAGAGGGGTTCCTCTGCCCAAAACCCTCTGTTCCCCGTACTCTGGCTTTGGCACCAACCAGGCAGGCTGGCACGAACTGTTCATCCCTTGGGCCCCCCGCCAGGCATCCCTCGGTGCCCACCCTCCAGGGTGAGGAGGGCTGCCCTGAAATTTTTGCCTCATATTTCTGATCAGGATGAGCAAGARAAGCCCCTTCCCCGCCGCCAGCAACTGCATTTCCCGTGTGTGTGCGTGTGTGCGTGTGCATCCTCCTTGTGTGTGCATCCTTCGGGCATCTGCCTCCCACTCGCGTGGGCATCCTCCTCACATGTGCATGCCTCTGCCGTGTGCATCTCCCTCACGGCTGCATCCCACTTGCGTCTGCATCGCTCCAGCCTGTTTTCCCCTCTCCCTGGCAACGTCTGCACCCCCCTCCACGCGTGTGGACCCCGCTCCGTGTGCGCAGCCCCCTCCCCTGTGCGCACCCCCCTCCCCGGCTTTCTCTGCCCGCAGTCTCCTCCCTCCCCACAGCCCGGGCCGCTCTGGGCATCCCCCCACGCCCACCCCCACGTGTGCATCTCCCGTCTGTCCCCCCGTTTCCCAGGCACGGGCCACCCCCGTGGCGTGGGCACCCCCGCAGCGTGGCCATGCTCCCCGCAGCCCCCCAGACGGCGGTGGCGGGGGGGGACCCCGGCTCGGGCTCCAGCAGGGCTGGCGGGGGGCCAGGGAAGGGAAGGGGCTGGGGAGCAGCGGTGCCCCCCCTGCCCGCCCCATGCCGCCCCCCGCCCCCCACGGGCCCCCACTAACCGAGGCAGGAGAAGGCCTGGCAGCAGCCGAAAGGCGAGAGAGTCATTTTTTACCCACACGTTTTTCTTCTGGCGACGGGTGCCGTGGCAATAAAAAAAAAGACAAATCCCTGGATCCACGGCACGGCCAGGGCTCCTCCTGCTCCGGCAGCCGGGCGGCCGCAGCACGCACCTGCGGGGATGTCCTGCGCCTTGGCCGGCCCATCGCCCACGGCAGACTCTTGCGCAGAAGCCTTCTGGGAAAGGACCGTTGCCAGCAGCTGAAAAACACCCCGGGAAGGGGGGAGAGCAGGCAGGAGTGAGGCGGGCGGAGGGGGTCGGCGGGCCGGAGGGTGCGTGTCGCAGGTGCCGCGGGTGTCGAGCGTGTCTCAAATGCCGTGGACGCTGCGGGTGCTGCTGGTGCTGCGGGTGCCGCCAGCTCGGGCGAGGGTGGGCAGGGAGGGTTGCAGCAGATTTCGGCTGCAGCGGGGAGAGCGGGAGCCGCGGGAGCAGCAGATGGTGCTTTGCCGGCAGCAGGAGCCCACGGCACCGCCGCACCCCAAACCCAGCCTGGCACATGCCCAGCCCGGGCTGCCGGCACGGGATGGGGGTCCCTGTGCCCACAAGACAAAACCCCCCTGGCTGGCACCATGGTGCGGCTCAGGGGCACGTGGGCACGGCAGGCAGGGTGCCAGGGGGTGTGGGCTGAGGGTGCTGGGGTCGGTGGTGGGCTGGCGGGTGCCGTCGCCAGGGAATGGGACAGCCAAGGGGCAGCGCACACAGGGCATGGGGCTGTGTGCCAGCGGCTGTGTGCCAGGGCTGTCAGGGCAGCGTGCGGTGCAGTGAGCGGTGCTGGTGGCAGTGTGTCGTGCTGGTGGCAGCAGTGCATGGTGGCAGTGTGCTGTTCCAGTGGCAGCAGTGCATGGTGGCAGCAGTACATGGTGGCAGTGTGCCATTCCTGTGACAGCAGTGCATGGTGGCAGTAGTGCATGGTGCTGGAGGCATGTGCCGTTCCGGTGGCAGCAGTGCATGGTGGCAGTGTGCCATTCCGGTGACAGTAGTGCATTGGTGGCAGTGTGCC
>NW_026623375.1:1088623-1109790 GCF_030028575.1 Malurus melanocephalus | reverse complement strand
TGGTGGCAGTGTGCCGTGCCGGTGGCAGCCGCGTGTGCAGGGCAGCGCCGTGCAGGGGCCCCTGCGAGCGGCAGCAGACACGGCACAGTAGCCCCGGATAGACCTGTGGGATGTGGCGGGGGCTGAGCCCAGGCCCGAGCAGCACTCAGGGGCCAGGAGGGGACACACTCGTGGCCACAGTCGGTGACAGCACACTGGTGGCACACTGGCTRTCGCTAGGACTGCACAGCCCCGCTCAAGCGTCAATCCCGGCTGAGGGCAGGGCAGGCACAAACGCGGCAGGAGCGRAGCCAAGCGGCACGGCAGCTGGCAGCTCGCCTTACCTTGACGCCCTCGGAGCCGGCGTGCAGGGCGTGTGCCCCGCTGCCCGCGCTCTGCCCGCTCCCCGAGCTGCGCGCAGAGGCCACGCTGCCCGTGCTGCCCAGGCTGCTGCGGTCACCACCTGCGCAGAGAGAGGAGAGGTTGTCAGGGCGCTGGGCTCCGCCGTCAGGGCACGCCGTGGAGTGGCCGTGCCCCACCGGAGCCACCGCCGTCTCCTGGCGCGGGGTCCTGGCCCCGGCCGGTCCCGGCCGCGCGTTCGCCGTACCTGCGAAGGGTTTCCGCAGCACCCAGATCTCCTCGGCGGGGGCTGGCGAGGCCGATCCGCCCTGCGACGGCGACAGGTGGGACGGGCTCATGTCGGCCCCGCGGGACCCTTGGTGGCAGAGCAGAGAGAGCGGCCGTCAGGGGCTCGGGCTCGCACGGGTGTGGCACAGGGCTGGTGACCCACGGCCCCGGGACCGGCGCTGCTGCACGCAGGGACAACCCCGCAGGGAAAGTGTGGGGACCGCGGCTGTGTCCGTGCCCAGGGATGCCAGAGCTGTCCTAGGGCCCTGTCCCACCCCTAGCTGGCGCAGGTGACACTGACCAGCCTGGGGCCCCCGTCGTGTCGAGAATCCCCTTCCCACTGCCAGCCGGGGACAGACCCTCGTGGGGTGTTCCAGCGCCCTGGATGAGCCAGGACAAGGGACCCGGACCGTGTCATCCCTCCACAGAACAGGAGGGGGAGATGACCCAGTGCAGGGAGYAAAGGGAGCCGGGCAAACTCAAATAGTGGAGACGAGGGTTTCTGCCCCACTGTCCCCTATGCCAGGCAGTGCTGGCCGTGTCCCTGCAGCTGCCTGCACCCGTCTGGGGAGACACGGGGGCCATGTGGGACCAGACACTGCATCCTTAAACCTTGGTGACACAAAGGGGGCACAGCAGTGGATGAGAGGACCTGTCCCATGTCTGGGACACAGTTTGAATGTCACCCCTGGGCATGGCTCCTCAGCCATGGCTCCTCACCGTGCTGGTCACCTCCGCCACGTCCCACTTGCACCAGGGACACCTGGCTCTGAGGCCAGGGGGTAAAACAGCGTCGGATGAGATGGACAAAAGCCCCACCACAGCTCAGCCAGTGCCCTGCCAACAGGGCGCTGCCACCCCACCCCCAGCTGTGAGACATTGTCACCCCACTGCCAGCCAGGCCGCTTCTGTTCATGGAGCTGCTCACCCTGTCAGCACGGACGACCCTTGTCCCCAGTGGCASCATGGCCACCTGGTGCTCCCCAACACAACCTCCTTAGACACTGCCGCTGTGCAAAGACCCCTGGCCCCAGCCATCAAGGACTGCCCCCGTGCCACCCCCTGCTCCCGGGAGCTCGACGCACAGACCTGCAGCATCCGTCACCTGCCTGTGTCACGGGGATTGTCCCCAGGGTTCAGCTGGGCTCTGACAGCCCCAAGAGCATCCCCTGAGAGAGCCCCCAGCCCCTTYCAGCTCTGCGTGCGCAGCCCCGACCCGGTCAGAGCTGGGCGCTGCGGGGAGGCTGTGGCCGGTGGAGGGTCCCCGTGCCCGTGGCACAGAGCTGTGGCACCGCGCTGCCAGCCCTGCCCCTGCATAGGGCCATGAGCGTTTTATGAGTCCCCACGCACCTGGACAGGAGCGCAGGGGCCACGGGCAGAGCGCGGGGGCAGCGGGGCGGGGATGTGCCGTGGGCACACGGTGTGACAGCGGCGCTGGAGCGGGTGTGGAGGGGGGACCGATGGCACCCGTGTGCCACCCGCTGCCCCGCTGCACGCATGCAGGCGCATGCACACGCTGCATGCACACACACTGCAACCCCCCGGCGAGGGGGAGAGGCCGAGCAGAGAGAAGAGACTCGACACACGCTTTAAAGGAAAAAGAAAGGAAAATCCATGGAGAGCACGAAGCGAGCGGTGAACTACCTTGTCCRTAACGCGGCTCGTCGGCACTGCTAGGGGAGAGCCTGTGATAGCCAAAGGAACTGAAAAGAGTCTGATGGGAATGTGGTGGTGGAGGTGGAGGTGGAGGCAGGGAATGGAACGGATGGGACGAGGCGTCACCGTTTAGCACAGCAGCCCCGTAAGCCGGGAGCGGGATCTTTTGGAAGTGTTGGGGGATTGTTACAGTCTCCCATGAACCTGATAATAAAACATAACAAGAGACAAAATGAAAAGAATCAAAATAATAGAGGTACGCTCAGCGCCGAGAAAAAAAAAAAAATAAAAAAAAAAAAAAAAAAAAAAAGAAAAAAAAAAAAAAAAAAAAAAGGGGGGGGGGAAAAAGCAGCAAATCAAAAAAAGCAACCAAAGGGGACGTGGAGAAGGCAGAACTGAGCCCCAACCGATGCCGAGCCGAGGAGCAGCAGCGGGAGCTCAGCGCACGCACAGCCCGGCGCAGGGTACGGACACATCCCACAGATCCGACACGGACACKGGGACAGCCCCACGTGTCAGCTCATGGGGTCTCACAGACAGGCGGCCGGGGGTCCTGCACCCCCAGAGCCATCCCAGGGGAGAGGGGATGCAGGCACGGCCAGGCTGAGGGCTGCAGTGCCAACACCACCGTGTCCGGCTAGCCGAGCCCTGACACGGTGCCTGCGCCCCACGCTGCTGCCCCACGGCAGCCCACGGAGAGGCTACAGGACCCCAAAGCCTGGCTAACGCTGCTGCCAGGAGCCACACGCCAGCCCAGGAGGCACGGATGGCATCTGGGCTACTGGCACATGAGCCATGCCTGGAGGATGGCTCTGCCCCTGCCTATCCAGCACCCGGCGCCTCCGAGCCGCTGTGGATTGCCCGGCAGCCACTCGTGCTGCCACTCCCTTGAGGTATTGGTCAAGTGCCACCATTCGCTGCTTGTGTCCCCGCTCTGTGGCTGCCCCAAGGTCCACWCCCTGGGGTGGGGTGGGTTGGTTGGTGTGGGGTTTTCCAGCGCTGCCTGCAGAGGTACCAGCCCCTTTGGGACACTTGTGGCAGCGGGCACAGCCAGGGGACATCCCGAGGGGCTGCACCACCAGGAGCCTAAGGGGATGATGATGGAAATGGGGATGGGAAYAGGCAGCCACAGGACAGGGGAGCAGGGGCCGATCCCTGGGATGGCCCCTGGCTGGGATGACGGTCTCCATGTGGCAGCATCAGCTCCGTGGCACTGGTGCCCAGCTCCCTGTACAAACCCTGAACACCAGCTCCTGCAGCCCCACTGCTGCACCCGTTGCCCCAAACCGCAGTGACACCCCTGGCTGTCCTCATGCACCAACCTCCCAGCACCTCWGATGCTTCCCCCAGCCCAAGGGCAGCCAGGACTGACCCTCAAACACCCCAGGGCTACCAACACCGGCCCTCAAGGCACCACATGGGCAGACACAACAAGAACACGGACCCTGCACACTCCAYGGGAACACCGGCCCCACAGGCACAATGGGGACGCCGACCCCACACACTCGAAGGCGCCGCCCCATGCACACGGCAGGGACACCGAYCCCACATGCATGAGGGGCATCACCCTGCTTTGTCTTCACCGCTGCACTCCCCGACACGCCGGCCCCGCCAGACCGGCACGGGGCTCCCCGGGGCTGGGGGTGTGGGGGATTTATTTGCCTGTTCGTTTGCTTATGGCCTCGACGAGGCTGGAGGGGAAATAGCCCACGCGGTCGTTGCCGGTGCGGTTGTCGTGGATGCAGCCCTTCCAGCGCCCGTCCGCATGCTGCTCCAGCACCTGCGGGAGGGGCTGGGTCAGGGGCCGGGCCGGGGGCCAGCACCGACACCGGGGTGTCCCCGGCCCCCCCGGCCGCACTCACGGTGATCACGTCCCCGGCTTTCACGTTGAGGCTGGTCAGGTCGTAGTTGTTGCAATAGTCCTTGACGGCCCGGACCTGCAGAGCCGCGGAGGCGTCTGCGRGACACAACGGGAGCGTCACCGGCCGCTCGCCCCGCGGGGCTTGGCACCCCCAGCCCGGCATCCCCCGTGCCAGCACGGCCGCTCTGTGCCCTCCAACCCCCTACCCCGCAGCATCTGCTTGATCTCCTTGCTGGCCTGGCTGGTGGTGAACTGGTTGACGATGTCCAGAGCCGTCTGGTTGTAGGTGTTCCTGACGTGGGCGTTGATCCCGCTCTGCAATGGCACCGAGAGGGATTGGGAGGAGGCTGGGCCCCATCCTGCCAGCCCTGGGACACCCGAGGCCACCAGGACACCAGCAGCTGGTGGGCACAGCGCTCAGCCCTTGGTGTGTACCCCCCTTGTGACCCTCAGTGCCTTGCTGTGTCCCCCCCAGGACCCTCAGTTCTGCTCCCTGGGAGAGCTGCACAAGCTTCTCTGAACCCCRTGCTGTGGGGTCACCCCCTTTCCACAGCCCCTGGCTGGGTTGGGGGTGCCTGGGGACATCTGGGGGTGCCGAGGGGGGCCCTTACATCCAGCAGCAGCCGCACCACATCCGTTTTGCCGCAGAGAGCGGCCTCGTGCAGCGCCGTGCCCGCCTTGGTCTGCCGGTTGATGTCGATGCCAGCCTGCAGCAGGAGCCTGYGGGGGGACAGCRGGGTCAGCGGGGCACGGGARGGGCAGCGGCGCTGCCGGCCCTGCCCACGGCACCCACCGGATGATGTCGATGTGGCCGTTCTTGGCGGCGAGGTGCAGGGGGCTGGTGCCGTTGGGGTCGGTGGTGTCGCCCGGTTTGGGCTCCAGCAGTGCCGCGCACATGTTGCTGTTCAGGAGCAGTTGCACCACCTGGCTCAGCAAACACAGACGGAGCAGGGCTGCAAGGGCGGCTCGGCCGCCTCCGGGGCTGCTGCTCCCCGGCCCCCACCTCCCCTCCCGACCGCTGCCAGACATCCCCTGCGCTGGTGGCACCGCACGTCCCCACCACTGACCATCCCGGGGGTTCCCTGTGCCCCTTCAGCTGCTCCCAGGGACCTCGCGGTGTCCCTGTCCCCTCCCAGTCCTCCTCTGGCCATGCAGAAACTTACCCCAACCCGGCCAAACTCGCACGCCAGGTCCAGGGGTGTCTTCCCCGAGTTGTCCATGATGCAGGGGTTGGACTGGTGCTGCAGGAGCATCTCCGACTGCCGAGGAGCGAGACCCCAAGCTGGTGAGGGCGGGGGCGGGGGGTGGCACCGTTCCCCACCACCACCCCTGTGCCCCTCCATACCACGTCATAGTGGCCGTGCTGTGCCGCCAGGTGCAGGGGGATCTGCCCCTCGTCCGATGGGATGTTCACGGAGGAGCCCGCCTTCAGCACCATTTTCATGGGCTCCTTCTTGCCCTGCCAGGCCGCGTAGTGCAGGGGCCGCATGCCTGCGGGGGCACAGTGGGCACACTGTGAGCTCTCCGAGTGCCAACACACCGGGGTCAGCCTGCGGGGTGGGCACGGGGCCACCGCCAGGAGCCGGGAACTCGCCTTTGTTGTCCTTGATGTCCACGGCAGCTTGCGCCTCCAGCAGCAGCGAGATGAGCTCCGTGTTGCCGTTGAGCGCCGCATGGTGCAGAGCCGAGAACCTGGGGACCGGGGTGGTGTCAGGGGTCCTGTCCCCTCCCCAGCCCTGCCAAACTCGGGCWGGCATCATGGCCTCAAACCTGCACCCCTGCAGCATCCCGGGGCACCCGCTCTGCCCTCTACGTGCACATGTCCCCAGGAAAGCCACCCCCACATCCCTCCRTGGGTTTTTGGAGCAGGAGCTGCCGCAGGCCTGGCAGTGCTGAGACCCTCCCCGGGTTGGAGGCGGTGGCAAGGCAGGCACAGGGGTGTCCCACTGAGGATGGGGGTGCCGGGGAGCCCCCTCCCCGCTGACCCAMTTCCCCCAGCCTGGCCCCAGCAGCGCGGCAATGAGCACAGATGGCAGCGCTGCCCTTGCCCGGTGCCGGGCGTGGCCATGGGGTGGGGGAAGCCCCCGGCCCCGCACCCGCTCTGCTCTCCGGAGGCTCCCGCCTGGGAAGCGGGCCAGGAGCTGACCTACTTGTGCTCCCGGCGGTGGCATCCTCCGTGCGGCTGCGCTGGCACCCACCGCGCCGCTGCGCCGGGCCCTGGCCACGCACAGCGTCCCCGTCCCGTCCCCGGGGCCACCCAGGTGTCACCGGMGCATGGGAACGGGCTGCGGAGCCCCCAGGGCACGCCGGCCTTTGCGGCTGCCCGCTGCCCGGGGGGCGGGTGTGGGGTAACMATCCCTCCGCCCCTCTCCCCCGGCCCCCGGCGGAGGGGGGACACGTCCCCGTGGGCAGCACGCTCCAGCCACCACGATCCCCGCGGAGCTGCCGCCTGCGATCCCCGCGGGGAGCGGCGATGTGAGCAGACAGCTTGCACAGGAGGCCGATCCCCAACGTCTGCCTGGGAAATGTCAACATTTTCCGCTCCAGCGCCCTGCTCAAATCCGCTCAAGATGGTGCAAATCGCAGCCCTCCCCGGGGCTGCCTCGGGGGCTTCCCTGGGGCACCTCCCGGCCCAGCCGGCCACCYCGGCCACGAGCAGGGCACCGTCCCCGGGGCGATGCTGGCCCACGGCACGCCGAGCCGGGAACGAGCCAGTGCTGCAGGGGTGGGGAAACTGAGGCACGGGGCTGGCTGAGCTCACACGGAGCGGAGCACACTCAGGCAGCAGCCTGGGGCTGCCTTCCCGGGGTTCCTTTCCAGGAGCAGGACTCTGCTGTGATGCTCAGCCCGCCCGTGACCTGCCGGCTCTGTGGAGCACCAGGTGGCCCCTGAGGTGATGCCCCTCGCCCTGCCCACCCCACACCCCCGCCCCGCGCTGCCCCCACGCCCTGCACACGCTGGCACACACGGACACGCTCSATGCACACGCGTGCTCAGCTGCACACCCACAGCCCCGCGTGTGCCCGTGCCCATCACACGAGCACCCGGCACAGTGGGCAGGTGCCAGGGATGCCCACTGCCACCACCCTGGTGACAAGGATGAGGAGGGACCCAGGCTGCCCTGGCCACATATCCCCAGGGCACGGCCTCCCATTCCTGACCAACTGCTGCACTCTCTGGCATTTCCCTGGCCACAGCAGAGCCATCTCCAGGGACCAAGTGGCATCGTCCTGCTGCCCTGCTCAAGGGGGATCCTGCGGCCCCTTTCCACCGCTCCCGCCCATCCGATGCGGCTGCGGAGCCGGGGGTGCAGCGTGGCGGGGTCACGGCTCTCCCACCCGGCTCCCCACACTGCTGATCCCCGCACAGCTCCCGCAGAGCCCYACAGGRCTGRGAAMAGCGTGGTGTGGGGGCACAGCCSTGCCTCTGCCTCCTCTGRTGCCCGCGGCTGCTCCGGGTGCGGGCAGGGCTCAGCCATGTGGGCTYATGGGGGCCCGAGCCCTGGGAGCGGACCTGGCAGCTCGGAGAGCCCGACATTGCCCCACAGACCCACGAGATTCTCACAGCCCCCATGGCACACACCCCACAGCACCCACACCCAGCTGGRGGCTCCCACTCACCCGTCGGTGTCTTGGAAGTTGACATTGACTTTCTTTGCCGATCCCAGGAGCTCTGGAAGGGAGGGAAGGGGACAGGATGTTAGCGGAGGTGGCTGGGGCGGGCACACGGGCACACCAGGGAGGTGATGTGGTGGCAGTTCCACGTTTCCCTTCCTCCCAAGGCTGGGACTCCCTGCAGCTCCACAGGTGGAACCTGCAGGCAGGAGGGTCAGGGTGGGGGTCCCTGCTGAAGGTGGCAGAGCCCGGGGGCTCCTCCTGGCACCGGGTTCTCCCCATTCTGCCCTGATTTCCCCCCCAGCTCGTTCACCTGGCTGTGGCTCTGGCACAGCCCCGTGCAGCCCCCGCCGGGCAGAGTTCAGCACGTACCCCCAGCACTGCCCTCCCCACGCTTCTGGGAAATTAAACCGCGCCGGGGCAATCCAATTAGCAGCACGAGGAAGGATGGAGACAGATTTACATAAGATTTACCCGAAAAATGCCACTCAGGCTTTCCAGTGAGCTGCTATTCCCACAGCGGGAGCCGGAGCAGGAAAGGAAGGAAGAGGAGAAGGGAGCAGCACAGCAGAGCCCCCGGGCTGGGGACCCACACTGCAGACCCCAAACCCAACACAGCRAGCACAGCTCTGCCACGGCCCTGAACCCATGGGAGAGGACTCAAAGGCTGCATGGCCTGGCAGGGAGTCACTGAAAGCCAGGGACAAGCTCTGGTTGGGAGAGGCCGGCTGGAAGGGGCTGTTCAGGCAGGGAAGGGGGATGTGAGGCCTGAGAGACCTCCCTGTTCACCTTGGCCATGGCCTTGCTCCCTCCAGCTGTTCCATGTCTCCTTGTCAGTGTCCCTGTGTTTACTGAATTGTTGGACACAAGGGCTGTGCCACAGCGCAGGAGCCTCCGCACGGCTCAGAGGGCACCAGCAGCAGCCAGGGTGGCTCAGAGGGCACCAGCAGTGGCCAGGGTGGCTCAGAGGGCACCAGCAGCGGCCAGGGTGGCTCAGAGGGCACCAGCAGTGGCCAGGGTGGCTCAGAGGGCACCAGCAGCGGCCAGGGTGGCTCAGAGGGCACCAGCAGCAGCCAGGGTGGCTGTGTCCAGCCCTGACCCTCAAGCCTGAGGAGTGGTGCTAGACCTGCCCAGGCCACACAGCAGAGAGAGGCTCAGGAGTGGCCAGGACAGTGACTCTGGCGCCCAGCGCTGGCTCTCTCCTGCCCTCCAGGGCTGCTCGAGTGTCCGAGCTGCAGGACATTTGCTAGCGCTGACCCAGCCTGGTGTGACAGGTGAGAGCTGCAGAGAATAGGCTCTATCAGCCACAGCAACCGCACCCTCCAGCCACCAGGCCCCCAGGCTCTCCTCCCGGGTATGGTGCCTGACGTGGGATAGAAGGGGCACTGCAGGGTGTCCAGGGAGGGATGGGAACCCCATGGGATCCCCAGGGTGTAGGGAGGAGCAGGAACACCGCAGAAAGTCCCAAATCTCATCCCTGCCACAGCATCTCCACATTCCCCTGCGAAGAAGTGGACATTACTGGTGGACAGAGCCCCTGCGACACCGGGACTGACCGAGCKGGTCCCCGCCAGCCCCGCGCTGCCGCCAGCGTCCCCAACAAAGGTGCCATTCAGCTCCGGTGGAGAGGAGCCCAGYGCCGCTTCCGCTGCTGCCCCGGCCAAGAACCAGCTCCCAGGAGAAGGGGCCGAGCTGCCCCCCAGGGATGCAAAGGGCCARCAGACAAAAGGAGCCGGTGGGCGCAGGAGCGGCACCGTGCCCGGCGCTGGCTCCAATCTCCGKCCCCGAGACGGGCCCCGCTCCGGCTAATGGGTCCTTGCAGATGGACGGACGGACGGATGTCAGCAGGTCTGCAGTGCCTGGCCTTTCCCACGGGCTCACCCCAGCGAGGGGCTGGGACGGGACAATGCCCGGGGATCGGGGCCGCAGGGTGCAGCGGTGACACCGCTGGCGATCCCCAGGCACGTGTGCCACCCTCGGCACCACCAAACCACCGCCACCCCAACACCGTAGCGGCAAATTTTTCCTCCCTGCACCTGCAGGAGAGGCTGCGGCTGCCAAAATCTGTTTAGCACTTCCATCACTGCCCGTGCCAAGTGCTTAGTCAGTGACTTCCAGCCATGCAGTGGTTTGACTTTCCTTAAAGCTCTGCAAGTGGCCACCAGCATGCCAAAGGCAGCTGGAGCATGGAGCCCGACTGGGGTGCAGAAACACCCCAGTTGCCAGGGCGGGTGTGCAGGATGGGTGCCCTGACATGTCACCAGGTCCACAGTGGGATTYGCAGCCTGTCTGGGGGCAGCAACAGCCTGGAGAGCTCATTAACGGCTGGGAAGTACAAGGAAAACTCTTCCACTAACGAGGGAGACAGAAGAGAGCGGAACACTTCCAATTAAAAATATTGGCTACAAAAGGAGATGGGCACTGTGGGGAGGACAGCAGGGCTCCTGCACGGCCACGCTGCCAGCGGGCACCCAGAGTGTTCCTGGCTGTCCTCTCTGCTGGGCTCACTGGAGGGGTGATGGGACCATCGCTTGCAGTCACCATCCTGCCCTCTCCACGCAGAATCAGGTGCCGTCAGGAAGGTTTTGTGGCAGGGGTGGCACCTCTTTGCTCAGATGAGCCCCACCACCATCCTTGGGACACTCCAGTGTCYCCTCTTGGCTCCCCATGGGCACAGGTGATGGTTGTGCCATGTGGGATCACAGGGTATGTCATGACCCAGCTCCCCATGGCTCTCGGAGCAGTTTGCACCCCACAAACACCCCGGGGCAGGACCAACACGCCGGTCCCAGGAAAAGGGGGCACACAGAATCCATCCCGGCCAGGTCCGGCTGCCGCCCGGGCTCCTGCATGCACCGGGAGCCGCAGCGTCTGCCATCGACACCAGCTATAAACAGCATCTGCCAGAGTAAACACCGCCGCGGGGAGCAGCCCTGCCACTACTCCCAGAAATGCCTTCACTTAAACACAGCCATTGCAGGAGCTAAATGCACGCTTGGATTGAGCCTGGCTCTCCGTGTGCAGCGAGCTCTTCACCGGCCCCGGCTCCCTTTCCACGCGCCGGCCCCGCAGCAGCCACGGCCCCGGCGGGCACCGCGACACGGGCGACACACGAGCCGCTGGCACGTGCGGGGCYTGTGCATGGGGACACGCTCTGCCCGACCCCAAGGTCCAGCCAGCATCCCCCTGGCTCTGGGCACCCAGACTGGTGCATCCGGGAGCACAAGGAGACCCCCGTGCCCACCCACAGCTCTGGGCACCGCGGTACATGGCCCCATGGAGACCCCCGTGCCCACCCACAGCTCTGGGCACCGCGGTACATGGCCCCATGGAGACCCCCGTGCCCACCCACAGCTCTGGGCACCGCGGTGCATGGCCCCATGGAGACCCCCGTGCCCACCCATGACTGTGGGCACCATGGCCCCATGGAGACTCCCGTGCCCACCCAGGCATCCCAGCCATGCCATAGGGAGACCCCCGTGCCCAGTCACTGCTCCAGGTATCCCAGAACACGCTGTATGGTGATCTGTGCCCTGCTGCTGCTCCAGGCAGCCTGTGAGTGCCATGATGGACTCTCTGTAGCCAAGCACAGCTCTGGGCACCCTCGGGCACCTGTTACAGGGGAACCCCCGTGCCCGGCTGCCCCAGCCCCTTCCCTGCGCACGTGTCCAAGGCCATGGTCCCACATGGTGGCACTTCCTCGGGGGGCTCCTCTGCCTTCCCAGGACACCCTCACCTGCTCATGCGCCAGCCCCTGCGTCTGCAGCCAGCGCAGCGCCAGCAGCGATCGATGTCCGGCCGGGGCGCGGGGGCTCCCGGCCAAGCCCCCGCTGACGAAGCACATCCTCACCCAGCTCCCCCCAGCAGGGAGCAGGGAGCAGGCGGCTGCTCCAAGCAGATGGCTCCAGCCTCCACTAAATCAACATCTACTTAATGAGGGGAAAGCATTGCTGCCCCCTCCCCAGCATGGCGGCAGCGGATGAGCCAGGAGAACCACCCCCAATCCTCTTCTCCATCCCTTCCACCACCCCTTTACAGTGATCCCACTACCCCCCAGCCCCATCCCTGCTGTTTCCCACTCCCCAGCCCACGTGGGCAGCCGAATCCCTGCACATTTCCCACCCCCCCCAAACACAGCAGGACCCCCACAAGCAGTGAATATCCACAGGGAAGACGTTCAAGGCAAGCGCCTATTTCAGAGACAGGGGGGAGGATCCTGCAGCGGCATCGCTGGGAGCTGCCGGATAAAGGAAGCATCCAAAATAGCTGCTCTTAATTATATCCCTGCTAACGAGCGCCACGCAAACAACGGGCGCTGCACGAGGAGCCCTGGCACGGGGGTGTCTCATTCCTCGCCGCGAGGATGGGGTCCCCAYGGTGGCATGTGCCATCGTGGGGCAGCCACAGCAGCCGTGGCTGGGTCTGTGATGAGGGTGACATCGGGGAGCTGGTCCTGACAGGGAAAAGCTTGTACTCCTGCAGCCAAGGTCGTGTCAGGCGCTGAGGCCGGCGCGATGCTCAGATGCTAATGAAGCCGTTATCATCTTCCGATCGATCTGGACTGTATAAATAATGCACCGGGAAGCTCGTTGTGCAGGGAAAGGGATTGCCTGGGGCTGAGAGGCGGCTGGCATGGGATGCAGCCATTGCAGAGGAGCACAGCTGGATAACTACTGCCCACCGCAGCTGGACATCCTGGTGTCCATCACAGTTGGATGTCCACTGCCCATCACAGCTGCACAAACCAGTGTCCACCACAGCTGGATATCCACTGCCCATCACAGCTGGACATTCACCTCTCACCACAGCTGGACCTCCCTGTGTCCGTCACTGCTGGGTAATAACTGCCCATCACTACTGGACACCCCAAGCGCTCATCACAGCTGCACACCCCCACTGCCCATCACCAGCCATTCCCCAAATCCCTTTTGGGGGGTGCTGCCCATGTGCCCAGCACACATAGGGGTGCTCCGGATGCCCGTCCCTGGCAGAGCCTTCTCCAGGGAGCGGTGAAATCCGCACTGGAGCTGGCTGGGCTCTGGCAGCCTGAGTCACCGCGCAGCGCTGTCCCCTGGGGCTGCAGGAAGCGGCTTAAATGCAGCTTTCAAGAGGCAGCGGGGACTCCACTGTGATGCTTTTATCTTTACAAAAAGGAAACTTTTGAGTCCCATGGGATGGCGGGGTGGGCTGCCAGGGCAGGCGGGGACAGGGTACACCAGGGCTGGAGCTGTTCAGGGGACCCAGCACCCCACAACACCCACCAGCAGCTACCGTGGGGATCCCTGCTCTCTCCCTGTATTCCCAAGACATATCCTCACCCGACCTTTGCCGTGTAGTGCCAGGGAGCCCGGCCAAGTCACTCTGCATCATCTAGSCTCCTTTGGGGCAGTCCCAGCCCCTCCAGCCCCCCGAGTACCACATGGGGCTCTGCTGTGGGGTCCTGGTAACTCGGCCCGGAGCACCCAGGAATGTGGGGAAGCAGGGRCGGGCAGGTGCACGGGCAGAGCAGGGATGTGCTGGCTCTGCCTCACGAGTGAGACATGAGGTGTCGTGCTCAGCTCCATGGGACCAGCCCAGAGCGTCTCAGCCGCCCGCCRTGCCCAGTGCCAGCCGCACGCCCACACTCGTCTCCGCGGAAATGAATGTTGGTCTCGCTTACAGGGAGCCCTAATTGCCAGCCTGTGGCAAACAGGTAATTTTCAGTAATCACCCTGGCTGGAAGGAGCTGCTGCTGGCACAGTGAGATTGGAGTGGCAGAGACGGGGACACGGCTGCTCAGGGCCACTGTCACCYGTGTCTGCCTGTCCATCCATCCCAGCACGGCTGGCACTGCACCTCCTTGGGACACAGGAGCAGAGAGAGGTGGACACAAACCACTCACCTCCCTCCCGGGGCAGAGACTGTCCAGCCCAGCCCCATCYTCATCCTCTCCATCTCCTCACCCCTCTGCGGGGCCAGAGATCCCTGGGAGGACGGGCCCAGCCACGCTGGCTGCAGGGAGGGACCAGGAGCTTYGTGCATCTTGTGCATCATTAACCAACACACAGTGGTGATCACTGGCCTCCCATGAACCCGGCACCGTGCAGTGGCGCTGGGAAGTGGTGGGAGCTCCTGGCATGTGCACACGTGTACACATGTGTGTGCTGGCAGCCCAGATCAGCTCCTGATGTGTTCTGAGCGTGTGCACATGTGTGTGCTGGCAGCCCAGATCAGCTCCTGGCATGTCCTGAGCATGTGCACATGTGTGTGCAGACAGCCCAGATCCATCAGAGGCACTGGCACCGCTGCAGCACCGGCTCCGAGCTCCCAGCTGTGCCYGGTAGAACAGGCCCCAGGGTCTCTTTTAAACGTGATGCCTTCAGAGCCATCGCGCGTCCTCATCCACTGCACGTCCTGGGCCGTGTGTGCCGGGGCAGTGTGCCCACCCTCYGCTCCACAGCGGCGTTCCCGGCGGGAATGGAGGGGTAGGACTGGCACGGCCACGGGCAGCCCAGCGGTGTCGCGGTGACGGCCGGGGCGGGCGGGCAGCGCGGGGATGTGCGCCAGGCGATGCCGTGCATCATCCAGGAGCACCGGGAGCGCGGCCGGAGGCCTCAGACTGCTCCCGGCGGGCTGGCAGCGCTGCAGCGGAGGCGCAGGGCTCGCAGGACCCGTYCCGGTGTCCCCAGTGTCCCCAGCACGGCRGGAGCAGGRAGGGGGCTGGCAGGGGMAGCGCGGACCGGGGCTCGGGCAGCYGCTGGAGCGCAGACAGGCGGGAGCGGGGCTGCTGCGGAGCCGCAGGGCTGCGAGGAGCGCGCCTGCCGTAAACAGCCCAGCTGCAATGCAGGAGCCGGGCAGCCGCCGCTTTGTCTCTGCTCCAGCGGCTCCCGCGGCCGCGGGCCGGGAACCCGCGGGGCCTCTCGAGGAGGGGCCCGGGGCCCCGGCAAACACATCTGGAAAGGATCAGCGGCTGCTGCCGCCACGAGCCGGCCGTCCCCAGCGCCCAGCCCCACGCCAGGCCGGGCTGGAGGCAGTGCCGACAGGGCAGGGGAAAGGCCGCGGGCACGGCCGCATTGGCACGGACACACGGGCACATGGGACACGGGCACACGGGGCACGGCCGCACGGGCACACGGGGCACGGGCACATGGGCACACGGGGCACGGGCACACGCGTTCACAGGGGTGCACAGAGGCACGCCGCACACGGATGCGCAGGGGCCGAGGCACGCACATGGATGCACGCGTGCACACCGGCACATGTGTGCACAGGGATGCGGAGGGGCACGCGGGCACTCGGGCGGAGCACTCGGCCACCCGAGCGAGCTCCGAGAGGCAGAGCCTAGGGGGGCTGCTTGGACACCATCTCCGGCTGGGTGCGTCTCCAGCCCTCACAGACCAGGGCAGGGMGCAGCGCTGGGGTCCCKCGGTCCCRCTGYRCCCCRGGGCACCCCGGCCCCAMGGCYGCCTCCATCTGCTCGGCGCTCTCCAGGCGGCCGRCAGTGACCTTGGTGGGGACACCCAAGGAGACCCAGGCAGAGCTGGCACTCCACGCCAGCCGCTCTCCCACGCCCTCCCGGCACCGTGCTGCCCCACCGGATGGCTCGTGCCGGCACCGGGACCCATCCATCACCGGAGCAGTCCCGGCAGCACGGGGCTGTCAGGCCGAGCCGAGGCCAGAGCTGCATCCCAGCTTCCCATTTCTCAGGCTGATTGCTCCTGTCGCTGCAGAGCCCAGCATTAAACACCTCATTTTCTGCTCCCGTATTGAGTTGGAAAATACTATTAACATTTCATTAGAGCTTGAAGATCCCTCTCAGCCCGGCACGATGAGCCGGCCGCGGGTGGCATCGCTCCGGTGCCAGGTGGGCTGCGCTGGCCCTGCCCCTCTGGGAAGAGGGAAACCAGGAGGGCGAGTCCCACGTGCCCCAGCTGCAGAACAGGATGGTGAGCCAGGGCAGAGGTGACATCAGTGCTGCACTCTGGCTTGGTGACCTGCCAGGCATGGCCCACCCTCACAGTGCACATGGCCAGGGACAGGACACAGAGCAGTGACACAAAACTGTGTCTATCAAGATGTTCCTGAGTTGTGGTCCCAAATGCCTCTCCCTCACCCAYGGGAGCCTGCAGCAGGACCAGCACCAACCTTTAAATATCAGCAAATTTGTTCTCCAGCACTGTCTCAAGCTGTGCTGAGCACATTCCCAGCACACACCCCCAGCACCAGCACCAGGACGGAGAGAGCTGTGGGAAACCACCCCAGGCATCGCCCGAGAGCTGGGCACTCCCTCCACCGCTCACCCCACCAGCAATGCCACAGCTCCYGCCTGCCTTGAGCCCAGGAATGTGTTCACTGAGCACCCACCACTGCTCTGGGACCCACCCCGGCTCTGGCACAGCATCACAGAGCCGCCATCCCCAGGCACTGCTGCTGCGGTCAATGCACACACATGGGGAGTGGGAAGGGGCTGGGGGYACCCGGGCACACCGAGATGGGGAGGGGGCTGATTGCAGCCATTCCCAGCAGCCGGGAAGGGGAAGGAAGGGTTAAATGGAGCGCAGAGAGGAGGAGGGGAGTCAGACGCCAGGCTGGCTACTGGAAACCACGATGGGCTGGCAGCGACTGGGACAGCTGTGGAGAGAAAGAARCTCAGGGCACCCACAGCACTCAGCCCTGCTCACCGCCAGCACTGTCACCCCTGGGTGCAGCCTGGCCCTGCCACGTCCCCTGCAGTGTCACCCCCCAGCACAGGTCCTCGTGCAGCAAACAGCCGGGGTCGGCCGCCGTGGGAGAGCCCCGCACGAGGGGCTGGCAAAGGGCTGGTTGGTGTCGAGCCAGGTGAATTTGGGACTGCTGAGAGGAAATCCAGGCCASTGAGGGAGCTGGGAACAGAGCCGCCGGCCCGCGGCCCCGCTGCTCCTCGATGGCAGTGGCCAACAGTCCCGGGTCCCCACGGCATTCCTGGTGGGAAGGGACCCCACGGCCAGCCCGGACATGGGGGCTGTGCTGGGGCAGAGGGTCAGGGGAGGGTTTGCAYGCACAACTCGGCCCAGCCACAGAGGCAAGAAATGTTAAATAATGAGAAGTCACCCCAGGCTGAGCAATCGTGCCCCTCTGGAAGGAAACTTGGCACACGGCAGCCTGCGCCCGCCTGCCAAGTCCTGCTGGGAGCGAGGCTTCACACGCGGGCTGGAAACCCCAAGAAGTTTATGAGGGACCCGCTGACACGTGGATGAGTCGGGCAGCAGCCGGAGCTGCTCGGCCCTGACAGGATCCTGCCTGTCAGCAGAGCACGGAGCACAGCCCGTGACTGGGACACAGCTGGGATGCACCAGCATCTCCCCTCGCTGGCATTGTCCCCGTGTCCCAGCCCACCCCCTTGGCATTCCACCCCTTCACCCCTGCCAAGGGGACTGGGGGAGGCACAGGAGCAGTGCCTGGCCACGGGATGGGCGATGCACGGGGGGCCAGCACCTCTTTGGCCAGGCCACCACAAGATCTGGTCCCACGGCCCCTTCCTCCCGCCCCAGATGTCCTGCCCAGCACTGATGGCTCCAGAGGCCGGCAGCATTTGGGGACTCCAGTATTCCAGTGAGCATCATCTGCTCATCTCTGCCTGCCTTTCTCTGTCAGTGAGGAAGTTCTGCCCAGTGCCCGTGTGCAGGGAGGAGCAGCAGGAGCCATAGGGGGTGGCTGCATCCCAGGGAAGGCTCCTGCTTTCCCAGAGGGCCGAGGGGAACTGGGCAGCTCCGGCCGCTGCCGGCCACGTGTGCCCTGGGCATTGCACCACAATTGGATTTGCAGCTGCCCTGCCTTTTACTGCATGGAAATTGAATTGYAAAATGTCAAAGACATTTCCTAACTGCGCCATATTAGCCCGGTTTTATTAAATACTGTTATCAGARCAGATTATTAATGCAATCAAATGCAGGCAAGGAAACCCAGAATTAACTGGCCACCATGCAGGAGGATGCACTGGAGGGCAGGAGGAAGCTGGTGAGGCCTTGCCCAGAGCCCATGTCCCCGAACGGTCGGGCTCTGCTTCCTGCTGTCCCTGAATCCTGGAGCATTGTGAAGGAACAATCCCACGCAGTTGGTGCAGTTCCACTCACATCCCAGGATGGCTCCCCATGGGACAGCAGGACCCTGGGGATTCTTGCTGAGCTCTGAGGTCCCTCCCCAGGCAGGGCAGGACTGATGGGACAAGCCCCGAGATGCCAGAGCTGCTGCCAGTGACACGCAGGGCAGAATGCAGAGCCCTGCACAAGTGGTAGTGTAGGAATGGGGCTCTCCTGCCCAGAGCAGGGRCACCCCAAGAGCTGCCCAGGCTCAGCACCAGCACCCCGGGCAGTGGGCCGTGCTGGGCTGGGTTATCCCAATGTGGCAGGACACAGGGGGTGCAGGGGTCCATGCCCAGCTCCCAGTCCCAGCCAGGCAGCATGGCTAACCCACCCTGAGTGTCCCAGAGTGAGGCATCCAGGGCTCTGGTGCCACACCAGGACACGAATCCTGATGGCAACTGGGGGTGCCAGGACAGCMCCGAGGACCAGGCATGGGGTGGGCAGCACAATCCCACAGCCCTGGATTCCACCCACACAGCCAGCCCCTGCCGTGCCGGGTGCCTGTCCTGGCACCATAGGACATCTCCTTGGCCACATGAAGCTGCCACGTGTGGAAGTGCTTTACAAAGCCCCCCAGCCTGGCAGGAGGAGAAGCTGTGGTAGAGCTCGAGGTCTAAGGTCCCTCACTCTGCACTGGCAGCACCACACAGGAGCCATTTCCAACCCGGATGAGCAGCACCAGCCCCACAGGGAAGGAGCCAGCTTGCTCCAATACTCCATGGCCGAGGATGCCCTGCACAGCCCGGCACAGCTCATTTCCCACTGCCTGGATGCCCAGGATGGGGATGGCACAGTGGGTGTGGGGGCTCCTGGGGACACCCCGTGGTCCCATCCCATCCCTGGAGCYGAGGGGAAAACGCCAAGTCACTACATTTCTTCGAGGTAGCACCAGGAAGGAGGGGACAGGGAGGGAAACAGTTTGCTGCCAAATCCCTGCATCTGATTTGCGCAACTTTCAGACAACCTCATCAATTATGGATGCCCGGGAAGCAGGCGCGGTGCGCGCTGCGGCCGGCCCGGGCCCCCGAACCCGCACTCACACCAAACCGGGCCCCATGTCACCATAGCAACCCGCGCTAATTCACGCAAGGATTTTTAAAATCTCATTTATTAAACCCCACATGAATAGGATATTATCCAGATAACAGGGCTAAGTTACAAATCTTCCTGGTGCCGTGCAGTGCGGGGAGCAGCGCAGGCATGTGTGGGACCGGAACTTGGAGGGGACAGGGGGACACCACGGCGTGGGGACAGCCCTGCTGGGTGCTCTCCCACTCTGTGTGCCGCTCCAGCCCCCTGCCATGGCCACAGGTACTTGTGCACCCCAGGCTGGGAGTGCAGCACCCACTGCCACACACGTGGCACCCGCTTTTGGGGGAATGTCCCCAGAGGAGCCTGGCACTGGCACTGGTGGGTCCGGCAGAGCTGGAGATGGGAGCCCAGCAAGGGAATGGGGTGAGCCTGCCTACAGCAGGAATCTCCCCAAGACCATTCTCTCTCCCCTTGTCCCTAATCTGTGATCCTGGCACAGGTAGCACTGCTGTCTCCTGCTATCTGGAGGGCTCAGCAGTGGGAGCTGCAGCAGAGCCACTGGAAAGGACAGGGATGCAGGAGAAGGTGGTGGCACTTGGGCACCTCTGGCCGTTGCCACAGCAACGCCAGCTGTGTGCCCAGGCCAGCAGGGACTGGGAGAAGTGTGTGGGGACACTGCTGGGCACAGGCCAGGTGTTGTCCCCACACCCASACGCTGCCCCGAGAGGCCACARCAGCTGCAGCACCTGGAGTGGGTCGGGATGAAATGGGCTCTGAGCTGGAGGCTCTTCCTGCCCTGCACAGTCCCTCAGCAGTGACAATGATGGCACTGGGGACATGGGGGACACCACATCAGCCCTACATGGCATGAAAAACACACGCTGGCCCTATGTGGCATCGTGGACATGGAGGATGCCTCACCAGAGCAGGGACACGGGGGATGCCATGCCAACCCTGYTCAGCACCAGGACATGAGACACCACGCTGGCCCTGCTTGACCAGAAACAGCCCTGCTTGACCAGGGACAGGRAGCACCTCACAGTCCTGCACAGCTCCAGCGAAAGGGGGCTGCCCTCATTTGGGGGGTGCTGGCCCTGGGGAGAGGGACAGTGGGCACAGCAATGAAGGGACTGCGTGTCCAGTGAGCYGGTGCCACATGAGTGCTTCCCGTGGTCCCTGTCCACACCCAGGACGATCCCCGGCCCCCCAGTCCRTCCCCACGCACCAGGCCTGGAACCTGCGGCTGCATCAGCACCATGAATTATTCAGTCCCGGGCGGAACGCCTCGACGGAGCAGTTACATCCTACAGCGAGTAGATACTCATGGAGCTACACACACGTACACCCGGAGACACACACGCACAGCCACACCACACGCACGCCCCCGCAGCCTCACACCTGGCCACGCACCCGCGGAGCCGTGCACAGCCAGCCGCAGGGATGCACCGGGAGATACCCGCGGAGCGACATCCAAACACCCCCACAGCGAGGAACACCAACAGCCCAGCCAAACACACAGATGCCAGGGTACACACCGCCACGCAAACACCCCACGCACCCAAACACAGCCGCACACGCACCCGCGGCAGCGCGGACACACGCAGAGGTGTGCGGGCTGCGAGCCCCGGCGCTCACCCGGCGGGCCGGCCACACTCGCTGCACGCACACGCAAATGCGCCCGGCGCTGCCCGGCCGCAGACCCTGCCCAAACCCCCGCGGGCACCGGGCCCGGCTCCCGCGGGCTCGGGAGTTGCTCCCGGGTGCAGGGCAAGGGCAGCCCGGCCGGAGCCCGACCGCGTCGGGGGTGCCCCGGGACCGGCGGGGCGAYCCTTTGCAGCGCCCCGCACCCGCGCAGCGCCCGGGGATGCTCCGAGCCCCGCCGGGACGCTCAGACCCACGCCGGGCAGCACCCCCACCCCGCCCCTCCCGGAGCGCTGGRGGGTCCCCAGCACGTCTACGGTCCCCGCCCGCCTGCGACGAGCCGCAGCCAGGGAAGGGCCGGGGATGCTCCGGGGCAGGCAGGGCGGCATCCCGACCGGGCCCCGGGAGCAGCTCTGGGATGCGGCCCCGAGCCGCCGCGCCCGCTGCTGCGACGCCGGTGCCCGTGTGTGCCCCCCCTCCGTGTGTCCCCCCGCACCGCCGCCCCCGGCCCGGCCCCGCCGCCGCCGCACTCACTGGCTTTGCCGGGCTTGGGCCTCTGCAGCAGCTTCTGCACGGCCGCGATGTCCTCCGCCTTCACCGCCTGCACCAGCTCCTGGTCCTTGCCCATGGCTGCGCCGCGCCGGGGCTGCCGGCTGC
>NW_026623375.1:1078822-1088261 GCF_030028575.1 Malurus melanocephalus | reverse complement strand
GGAGGAAGAGGAGGAGGAGGACGACGAGAAGGAGGAGGAGGAGGAGAGGGCGGGGGCCGCCCGGTGCTGCGGGCGGAGCGCGGGGATCCCCCTCCCCGGTGCCGGGCCCGGGGGACGCCCCGGTGGGAGCCGCCGCCGCCGCGCAGCCGTGGCGTGTAGCGATCTGGCGGGTCTCAGCGGCCGGAGGGGACGGGGGCAACGCGGCTGCTCGGGGCCTCTTCCTCCTCGGGGAGGATCCCGGGAGGGTCCAGCGGACCCCCTCACCGGGCACCCCGTGCTCCCCAGCCCCGCTCCGGCGTGCCCTTTGCCGGTCCCCGTCCCGCCTGGCCATCGCAGCAGCCTGCGGCGACGATAACGGGAATCGGGCAGGAGCAGCCTTTCAATTTCTGTAAATAAAGCGCTCATTACCGCGTCATTTTCCACTTCTGTTGACACAATGGCCGGTGACATTCGTCCCTTTCACTCTTAAGGCTGAAATGACCGAGACGTTACAGTTRCGGAGGGCTCCCGGCTGTGCCGAGGGATGAGGACGCTCAGGACCCCGGTGGGAAATGGGGCCAGTGATGGACGTTAAAGTCCCCACGGTGCCATCAGGGCAGAGCACGGACGTCACTCGCACGAAATCAGCCCCAATTTCTGCCCTCCTGGACAAATAAAGGCCTCGTGGAGTCTCGACTCCAGCGAACCGGCGTTGGGGCACACGGGGCCAGAAGGCTGGTAGCCAATTGACCACCACAGCGCTGGGCACTGAGGGGTGCAGTCACAGGTGGGTGCCGTGCATGAGGACCAGCATCTGCAGCCCCATGTGAGAGCCCGGGACAGACGGAAAGGCAGAGGAGGGAACCAAGCCATCCCCTGATGCCCCCTGCCTGCCCCGTGCCAGCCCGTGCCCCCCGAGCTGGAGCCCAAGGGTCCCTCGCACAGAGCCCAGCTCCCTCCCAGTTCCCATCTCCGGGCTGACCCCCCCTCAGRGATGGCGGGGTCCGTCTCCTCTCCCCACCCCCACTTTCCAATCCAGGACATTTGGGTTGCCAGCACGAAACGCCGTCTAATCTGCCCTCTAATCCCGCAGCCGGGCGGCTGAGAGGGGGCCGGGCTGCGGGGCTGGGGGCTGGGGCTGGGGCTGGGGCTCCGCACGAGCCCGGGGGCCCAGGAGGGTCAGGGGCTTCCCTCACATCTGCCACCACCTGATAACGAACGAATCTCCTCAACMAAGGTTCCTTTGTGCCCCACGGCTCCCTCCTGCTGGGCCCCCACACCCAGTCACCCAGCACAGACAGGGGACAGGGGTAGCTCCTGYCCGATGGCCGGGCCGGGCACTGGGACCTCTGTGACCAGGGCACGACACTGAGCAGCAGCAGGGTCACTCTGTGGGGCCGGTGGGGTGCACAACGCTGTCCCTCCTCCCTGCCCGAGCCAGGATTTGCAAAAGGAGCTCCAGCCCGGCGTTCCTGCGGCTCCCTCGGGCTCTTGCCAAGTCGGGTTGGTCTTTGCAGAGCAGAAGAATGTGCAGTGAAATGTCCCCGTTCCTGCCCTGCGCACGCCGAGCGAAACCAGCGCCCGGAACGGGCAGAGCCTCGGGCACGGAGGGTTTAGGGTGGGCACAGTGGGAARCAGGCACGTGGAAAGCCGGCTGTGGGAACTGGAGGCACCACCAGCAGCAGGAGGGCTCATCCCACGCAGAGATCCCCACGCATCCAYCAGACACAGCTGTCTTTCCGATGGGAAAAGAGCTCAGCAGAGGCCTCTGCYTGGGCTCAGGAGGGGTCTGGGAGCACACGGGGCCTGGCTGCTGGAGTAACAGGGGAAGGAAGAGTTGAAGGCAGAGTTTGGAGGCTGAAGAAGACATCACTATGCTCACACCCCTACCAGCAACCAGGGATTCACRGAGACTGGAAGCAGACACGGGATGGGGAGAGGGTGCTGGTGGGAGCCCGACAGGGTCCCTGCACCAAGCTGGATCCCATCCAGGGAGGGCACGGCCACCCTCGAGGCCAGCACGAGGCACACAGGTGTCCCCAGCAGCTCTGTCACACTCTGCCCTGTGGCTGCAGCTCCATCACAGCCCGAGCAGGGGCCCTGGAAGTGTCACAGGACAGACTCCAGCCCTCCACGCCAGCCCGAGCTCCCTCTCCCTGCACAGTGGGGCAGAGCCGTGGCCCCCCCCAGCACCCAGCAGCGTCTACGAAAATACTTTATTGTGGAGGGGGTGTGCAGGGGCTCTGTACAGTGCAGACAGCGGCAGCAGCGCTGTCACCAGCAAACAGACACGCGACGGTGGCCCCCGAAGCCCAGCCAGGGGGACAGCAGCAGCCGGGGGGGCTGTGGCCCCTAGGCGGCCTTGGGCCGGCCATTGAGGCGGATGATGGCCCGGTAGTCCCGCACCAGGTCCCGCAGCTGGTCCAGGTAGGGGTTGATGTTCTCCTCCATCCACTCCTCCACCGTGTCAGGGAAGTAGACCCTCTCCAGCTGGGCACGCAGGTCACGGACAAAGCTCTCCCAGTCCTCATGGAGCCTGGAGAAAACAGGGCGGGGGTCCAGGTCCCTCCTGTGAGGGACCCCAGGGCCATGCCTGGGACCCCTCCCAGCCCCGTGCAGACCCCTCCCAGCCCCGTGCAGACCCTTCCCAGCCATCACGTACTTCAGGATCTTGCTGCCAAAGCTCTCCATGTTGCGGGGATTCCCAAACTGGCGCTTCCGGTGGTAGGGGCTGAACCAGCCCTTGATGGCACTGGAGAGGCACAAAGGAGTTGGGGGCTCAGGGGCCAACAGGGGTGGGGAGMTGCACATCAGGGAGGTGCCTCCCATGGAAAAATTTAGCCAGAGCCACTGATCCCACTGCCTCTTGCCGCCTGTTACCTCTCCTCCTCCAGTGTCTTAAGGATGCTCTCCTTCAGGTGGCCATTAACCTGCTCCACCATGTGGTAGATCTCCACACCAGGGAAAGCTCCCCTGCCCTCGCTGGGGAAAGGGAGGGGAAGGTGAGGGCCCAGCACGCGTGGTGCACTGGGCTGGGTGAAGCCCAGCACCCTGGGACCAGGACATTTGGGTGACCAAGCCCCTGCTTCCCTCCAGTGCAAATGCCACAAGCATGTGCCACGCACCAGGTRCTCTGCTCCAGCTGCACGCTCTCCAAGCCCAGCACATCCAGGACCTTCCTCTTTGCCTCTTCTGTGAAGCCCCCTGGGAAGGGACAGAAGAGCTTGGGCCACCTCCCCATCAGAACTGGGGGAGCTGAAGCTGTTCCTCCTCTGCCTCCCACCTCCCCCCAGCACCCTGCCCAGCAGGACAGGACAAGCCTGGCCGGGGGTCTCACCGTTCACCAGGGTCTGCAGGCAGATGGCCAGCGAGGGGATGCTCACGGGCAGCAGCTCACAGAGCACCGAGTAGTGATCGTACCTGTGGGGTGGGGACAGTTGTCACTTGTGCACTGTGCCAGCACAGCTCTGCGAGCACCGGGCGGGCAGGGGGCTCCCACCAGCCCTCACCTCTGCCAGCCGGTGAGCACGATGCCCTGCAAGCGCAGCGGGGCCAGCCGTGGCACAGCCTGCATCACCTTCAGCCAGCTCAGGTGGTTTTTCAGGTGGTAGCTCAGCGGGGTCCAGGCCTGYGCTGGCCCCGTGGTGCCCTTGAAGGCGCTGGCGAACCAAACCGCCTCGAAGCCGCTCTCCACGTACTTGGTGAGGAACGGCACTGCAGCGGGACAGGCGCGAGCCACCAGTGCCACCGTCCCCAAGAGGCTGCAGGGGGCTTGGGGGGGATCCCCCCACCATCCCCAGGAGCCTGGCACGTCACCTTACCGATCTGCTCAGCCTCGAAGTCGGCTGCGTAGAACCACACCACTGGAGAGACGTGCTTCGCTATCCCGGACTCTGCAGGGAGAGCAGCGAGGGGACATTGGTACCACAGCAGCAGGGAGCCCTGGGCTCCTCATGCTGCCCCAAAAYCCACGTTGGACAGGGTAAGGAATGGGCTCCTGCTGGCACAACACCTGCCAGGGTGGACAAGAGCAGGTGCTGCTGAGGAGCCCGGCCCAGGTGCCACCACTGCCATCYCTGTCCCCTCACCCCGCAGGGCTCCCACGCTGATCTTCCTCAGCATGTCATCCCACATGAGCACCCGCAGCCCCCAGTACTGCGCCGTGAGGAAGCCCAGAACCTCCTTGATGTGCTTCAGGAACATGGTCCCCACGTCGCCCTTGTTGTGGCTCATCCAGTTCTTGGAGTCCATCCCCTCCCCGAGATGGAAAACCTGGACTTGGGGGAAGGGAGATGCTCAGCAGCCCTGGGAGCACCCCTGGGGTGAGGGCTGGGGTTCCTGCACAGCCCCTGCCCACCTCATCGGCGCCGATGTGGATCCAGGTGGAGCGCCGGTGCTTCTCGATCACCTGGGACAGGATGCTCTTGAGCAGGGCCAGGGTGTCGGGGATGTGGGGGTTGAAGCTGTTGGGAAAGCGCTCGACCTCCCGCAGGTGCTGGTACTTCTCATGCTTGAGGATGAACTGTGGGGAGGAGCCATCAGGGGGGACATGTGTGATTTGGGGGAATCTCTGTGATTTGGGATGGGGAGCAGGACTGGGACTCTCTACCTCCACATGGCCGAAGGTCTGCACCAGGGGAACCACCTCCAGCTTGTGTTGTTCTGCCAGCTGCTGGATCCGCTCGATGTCCTCCTCACTGGGGAAGGGGGACAGGCTCAGTGGGGGATGTGAGAGTGGAGGGCAGAGCGTGGGGGCACTTCCCCCTCCTTCTCCTCCTCTGGCACCCTGCCCACATGGCCCCAGCTACCCATGTGTGCACATTAATGAGGGGCACAAATATTGACCTGTCAGGCCAGGAATCTGRTCTGCCCAGCAGCACAGCCTGGCACTCTGACCGTGATTATCATGGACACAGGGCCAGGTGGGTCACACCCAGCCCCTGGCACACTGGCACTTGCTGGGGCCACCAGCCCCACAGCCAGCTGGGCACAGCCCTGCGTCAGCCCTGCTCACCTGTAAGCGTACGGGGACCTGAGGATTTCCAGCTCYCCCTTGAAGGGGAACATGTCCTCGTACTCGATGAGGACACCGTTGGCTCCCAGCTGGGACAGGAGGGGGAACACCTGCAGGGTGGGCAGGGTGGGCTCAGCAGTGGGGATGGCACAGTCCAGGTGTCCCCAGCAGGGACAGCAGGCAGGCCAAGCCCTGTCAGCACATCCCTCCTTGGTCCCTTCTCCCTGTCCCTGGGCATCCTCACCTGTTCCAGGTAGGAAACTCKGGGCGCAGCTCCCTTGAGGTCCAGGTGGACCAGCCTCATCTCGGTGGCACTGACATCCCTGGGGACCTGCTGCTTTTGCTTCAGGGCTGTTATCTTTGCCGCAGGGACCTCCAGAACCTGGCTCTGGGGGATGATGTCCTGGACGATGTCACCAGTGTCCCCCCAGAACCCGCTGTCCTTGTTGACGTGCTTRTGCAGCTCCAGGGTAAAGCTGCATGGAGTGGAGTGGGAATGGGGGTGTCCACGGGGTTATGGGGGCACCAACTGTCCCCCAGCACCGGAAGGACACGCTGGCACAGCCCGGGGGCTCCCACAGACCCCGACCCCCCTGGGGTCCTGCTGTCACCTCACCTGTCACGGAAGAGGAACTTGATGCCRGCCAAGGCGACGAGGAGCAGCACAACGAGGCGCAGCAGGTTCAGCCGGTGGCTCCGCTGGAAGGCCATCTCTGGGATCTCTGGGGACACACACGGGCGTCCAGCAACCCACAGCCAGCTTTCGGAGGGAGCCCAAGCACAGGTGAGCYCACACAGCCCCACGTACCGTGCCCTGCTCCCCTGACCAGGGCAGCACGAGACCCCGAGAAAGGCGACATGGGGACAGCCCCTCCGGCCAGCCTGGTCCCCATGGGGATGTGCGCAGCAGTGCCCCGTGTCCCTCCTACCTCCTGTGCCCCAGAGTGGGGCCAGCGGCCAGCTCCGCCTCTCCCTGTGCCTGCGCGGGTGAGGCCAGTGCCGGAGCAAACAGGGCGGTGGCTTCAGGGCAGGTCCCCACCGGCGATCTCGTCCGGCCGTCGGGTCACCCCCGAGCCAGGGGCCGTGTCACAGGGCRGCTGGATCGGGTGGCATCCCGGGGTGAGCACGGTGGAGCCCTGCGAGTACAGAAGAGGTGATTGGGAGTCACCCAGGCACATGCCAGCGCTGGGCTGCTCCGGGGGTGGCACCGGCACAGCCACGGGCGCTGACGGGGTGAGGATGGCAGCCCGGAGACCCTTGGCATCCCCAGGGGTCATGAGAGAGGCAGCGCGGATCCTCCTGGGAGCCACCCGCGGGCATCACTTGTGCCGTTCCTTTCCCCCGTTTCTCCAGCTGCGGTGTGTTCGGTGAGGCAGGGACAAGGGACAGGGACAGGGACAGGGACAGGGACAGGGACAGGGACAGGGACAGGGACAGGGATAGAGACAGGGCAGCGCCTGCAGAACGCGCCCGCGCTGCTGCCGCCAGCGCTTCTGGTGAGCTGCCACCCAAACACACCCCAGCTCAGGGTTAAACTCAGCGCCGGCAGACTTGGGAAGCGAAAAGCAGATTTTGGCAGCTGCGGGTGCCCGAGCGGCTCAGCTGATCGCGAGGGTTTTGTTTGTGTTGCCGGAGCGGTGGCACCGGGGAGAGCCGCGCTGAGCCCCCCGCGCCTCCGGCTCCGAATGAGCCCTTTCCCGACACAGCCCTAATCCCTCCCGACACTCCCGCAGCTCCGCACGCTGCCACTGGACACCCCCGGACCGCAGGACGTGCTGTCCCCAGAGCACGAGGCCCCAACAAGGCCATGTCACAGGGCCGGACAGCGATGTACAGGAGGGAGCTGGAGCATCCCTGCTCCATCCCCACTGCCCAGTGCCCGTGGTGCCCGGTCCCTCGGTTCCCGTGTGCAGCAGGAGGAGCAGGAGTTGTTTTTTTGGGGAGCAGGCTGTTCTCCACGCTCTCTTTCCTGCATGGACACGGGACTTCGTGGCACCGCCTCTCCTGTGCTGTTGGGGACAAATGTGGCACCCACTCCCTGCCGTGCCCACCCCGGGATAGCCCTGGCAGCTCCCAGGGATGTGCCAGTCTGGAGATGGCTGCCAGCCCAGGCGKCACTACTGGGTGCACAGGAAGGCACAGAGGGGACACGGGAGGGGGGGTCAGTGGCCCCTGGGCACGCAGCACGGGGAGCCCAGCACCCAGGAAGGTCATAAATATGCCAAGCGCTAATGGCACTGTCATGGGAACACAGCGCCTGATCGGAACTGGGATAAATATTTAGACAGACGCTGTCAGCTGGCCAGGATTCCGTGTTTTTAATGTACGTTATCTTATTTAAATAGAGCGGGTTCCCAGGGCTGGAGCTCCCTGGCACAGCCAGGGCGAGGGCAGGCGGGATGGGTGCTGGGCAGAGCAGGGGCAGCACCAAGAGGAGCCGGGGGCAGCCCGGAGATCCCTTGGCAGCGAGGGCTCAGCTGATGGGTTGATGCCGCCCCTCTCACCCGGCATCTCGCCGCGAGCACCCGCGACATTCATTAACGTCACATCTCCGGCTGCCAGCGCTGTGGGGACGGGGACCGCACTGGCACCGGCCCCGGGAGGCTCGGAAGGGCCCGCGGCTCCTCACAACTGGCCGGGCTGACTCAACTCTCACCGGCAGCGGGGCCAGGAGGGGCCGGACCCTCAGTGCCCTCCCCGCCTCCACGCGTGGGTTTTGCTGCGGGGCTCCTGAACCCAGCCCAGCTCCCCGCTTACCTTCCCGAGCCCCGAGGAGAGGAGGATGGCAGCAAACCCAGACCTGAGCCTGGAGATGGCAGGGYCGTGGGGAGGATGGAGCCGAGTGTCCCCAGGGTGGCAGGTGCCACGGACTGACAGTGAGGGTTTCGGCTGCCCACGGCTCCGCTCTGGTGTTCCCCACCGCTTCCAAACCCTCGCTCCCCCGGCACACCCGACAGTGCAGCCATGGGAAGAGCGATGATGCTGTTCSTGTACGCTTCAAGCGCACACTCACACTCACGTGCACACGCTCACGTGCTTCCAGAGCGTTCCATGGCCAGCCTGGCTGAGGCCGTTCCGTGCTCCCAGCCTGTGCCAGCACACAGGATGAGCTGCSCCTCGTCAGAGGCCACGCTGGCGCAGCCCCACAGCCGGATTCCTGCGTGGAGAGGCTGCAGACCCCCCATGGCAGCAGGAGGGAGCCGTTCCCCATCCGTGGGCAGGGCTGGCCCCTGTCCCATCCCATGCCCTACCAGGATACCAGGGCACACACGGAGCAGCCCCTGGGCACAGGGGACCCTTTCCACAGCCCACCCATCCCTCTGCACCACCCCMACCCCGCAAACCTGAAACACCCCACAGTGCCCCACACCAGGGACACCCCTTGGGCATTCCCGTGCCCCACGGCAYCCTCCAGGCTCTGCTCGGCGGCCCTGCGGCCCCGGGCACACCTGCATCCTCCGCGAGCATCCCCGCATCCTCCCAAGCATCCCCGCATCCTCCCCGAGCATCCCTGCGGCACCGGGGCCCTGCATTCCCCCGAGCATCCCCGCATCCTCCCGGCACCGGTCCCCGCCGAGGCGCCGGGTATCCCTGCATGCCGCCGGCATCCCCCCGGCCCCGAGCATCCCCCGCGCCCCCAGCCCTTACCGGCAGGTGCGGGGCGGCCGCGGGCACCGCCGGGAGCGGGCACGGGCGCGCTCACGGGCGCGCTCACGGGCACGGGCACGGGCACGGCCGCCGCCGCTGCCGCCGCTCTTAAAGGGCCCGGTGCCTGCCGGTGCGGCAAGGGCGGAGGGATGCACCGGGACCGCCACCCGCCGCGCACAGCGGAGACCGTGAGCAGCGCCACGGTGCGACACCCGCACAGCGGGGAGCACCGGCACAGCGCCCGCCCTGCCCCGGGCCGCACCGGCACAAGGGGTGGCCCTGGGGCGGCGCCGCGGTGCCCGGTGGTTGCCCGGTGTCCGTTCGCAGTGTCCGTTCGGGGTCGGTGTATGGCCAGTGCTCGCCCCCGCCCAGCGATGCCCGGTGCGTGCCTAGTGCCCGCTCTATGTCCCATGTCCTGTGTCCYACGTCCCATGTCCYGTGCCCAGTGTATGCCCAAGGTGTGTCCCCTGCCCGATGTCCCGTGTCCCGTGCCCAGTGTAAGCCCAGGGTGTGCCCCCTGTCCAATGTCCCGTGTCCCGTGCCCTGTGTGTGTCCCATATACTGTGTCCCATGTCCCATCTTTCATGTCCCACAGTTGGCGCCCGGTGTGTAGCCTATGCCCAGTGTATGTCCAGTGTCACATATCCCATATCCCATGTCCTGTGTCCCGTATTCCATATCCCATATCCTATACCCCACATCCCATATCCCACATGCCATATCCCATATCCCATATCCCATATCCCATATCCCATATCCTACATCCCATATCCCATATCCCATATCCCATATCCCATA